>NC_133324.1:393927299-394236975 GCF_042186555.1 Aquarana catesbeiana
GTCTCATTTATGTCTGCAAGAGTGATCCTTTTTTTTTTTTTTTTTTCATAATGGCTGAATCTAGCAAAAATGTTTGTAATTAAAATGAGTTCTCATTAAAACATTATAGTAAAGGCAGATATATTTTTCCATCTCCATCTGCGTCTGCTGACAGCATCGTTAGCATTTCCTAGAATTTCTCTAGTTCACTTGGGTTATGTAAGCTACATGAAATTATGGATCATGTGTTCATTATTACTGGGCTAAGCATTAACTGCTCTCACTGTTATGTAAAAAATGTTTTATTGTTGGACTGTTTTTAATCAGGTTAGCTATTGGCCTTTGTGGTTTGAGTTTAATTTTTCAGCTAAATATCAGTTATCGTTAGAAGTACACTGATATTTGATACCCTAGTTTGGTTTTGTGTGTGTTTATTCATATATTCCCATCAGTTTCACAATGCAATGCTGCACTGTGCCAAAGTCTTAACTGTCCCTGGGTGGTGATATGATATCACCTGTACTGCCTGTACAAATGGTCCATGTGTAGTGTGACTGCATTTTGGCTGGTTTACTGACTGCCTTTTCAGTACTTTTTTGTAGAATATCCATGGAGAAAACCATGCGCTGCCTGTCTTGTTTGAAAGTTCCACAACAAGGCATCATTTGGTAATCATGGTTTGTCCATAGGCTGTGGTCCACTGACAGTTTTCAATGTTTGGGAACCTGTGGACCAGGCTTGGTTTTTAATGATGGCCTTATTATAGCAACATGGATATGCACAATGTCACACATGAAAATGCACCAGAACAATCATATTTTATATACTGTGTGCCATATTTTTAAAGTACAACTAAAGGCTTCTGTATGATAGTCTAAAGTACCAAATCTAGTTACTATGTAATGAACAAGCCTCACAAAGCAAGCAGAAAAAACTTTATTTACTTTCCCCTGACTGAGCCAAATTCAGGGTTTTAGCAATACAGGCAGTGCTGCCAATCCAGAAATTAGTGGTCAGGACTAGGTGTGGCCAGGTGCTGATTGGCTAGCTACAGTCTTTTGTGAATCAACAGTCATAACACTGATGGTCACAGCCCCAAAATCTCATCCCACTGTAGTGCAAGCGGTGGGGGGAAACTCTAAGTGCTAGGAATGAGCCGAACACCCCCTTGTTCGGTTCGCACCAAAACATGCGAACAGGCAAAAAATTTGTTCGAGCGCGCAAACACCGTTAAAGTCTATGGGACTCGAACATGAATAATCAAAAGTGCTCATTTTAAAGGCTTATATGCAAGTTATTGTCATAAAAAGTGTTTGGGGACCTGGGTCCTGCCCCAGGGGACATGGATCAATGCAAAAAAAGTTTTAAAAAGTGATTTTAATAATGCTTACAGTGAAACAATAAAAGTGTAATATTCCTTTAAATTTCGTACCTGGGGGTGTCTATAGTATTGTCGGTCCGACAATACACATAAAAGTTCATTGATAAAAACGGCATGGGATTTCCCTCAGGGGAACCCCGAACCAGAATTTAAAAAAAAAAAAAATGGCATGGGGGTCCCCCTAAATTCAATACCAGGCCCTTCAGGTCTGGTATGGATATTAAGGGGAACCCTCCCAATGTTGAGGGCATGTGGCCTGGTACAATTCAGGAGGGGGGACGCTCTCTCGTCCCCCCCCTCTTTTCCTGCGGCCTGCCAGGTTGCGTGCTCGGATAAGAGTCTGGTATGGATTTTTGGGGGGACCCCACGCCATTTTAAAAAAAAATATTTTTTTTTACATTTTGGCGTGGGGTTCCCCTTAAAATCATGTCTGGTATGGATTTTGAGGGGGGGCCCATGCCATTTTTTTTTTTTTTTTAATTTTGGCGCGGGGTTCCCCTTAATATCCATACCAGACCTGAAGGGCCTGGTATGGAATTTAGGGGGACCCCCACCATTTTTTTTTTTTTTTTTTAATTTTGGTTCGGGGTTCCCCTGTAGGGAAATCCCATGCCGTTTTTATTAATGTAATTTTATGTGTATTGTCGGACCAACAATTCATTAATAGCCGCGGGTAGTTTTATATAACTTTTTTTCCTTTGAAATGTCATTTTGCTGTCAGACCGTTATATACACAGGAAACATGTGCCCCTTTACAGGCATACTATAGACACCCCCCAGGTACAAAATTTAAAGGAATATTACACTTTTATTGTTTCACCAAAGCATTATTAAAATCACTGCTCCTGAAAAAACGACAGTTTTTAAAACTTTTTTTGCATTGATCTATGTCCCCTGGGGCAGGACCCAGGTCCCCAAACACTTTTTATGACATTGCCATGCATATAAGCCTTTAAAATTAGCACTTTTGATTTCTCCCATAGACTTTTAAAGGGTGTTCCGCGGCTTTGGAATTTGCCCGTGAACACCCCAAATTGTTCGGCGAACTGGCGAACAGCGATGTTCGAGTCGGACATGAGTTCGACTCAAACTCGAAGCTCATCCCTACTAAGTGCAGATGAATGTATTATTAAGTGCTGCAACTCATATTTTTAATGGGTAAGGGGTGTGGGGGAACTGGTGGTGGTCAGAGTTCTCTTTTGTGGTTCTGCAAAAAAAAAAAAAAAATCGTAAAATAGTAAAGAATTAGGTTAGTGCACAACTTTACCCAAAGCATTACACAGTCAACAAGCAAAGGAATAAAGTTGTAAACGGCTCTTTTAAAATATAAAATGTATTGTAAATGTCTTTTTCTATCCGCTAGGTCTATATTCAAGCTCGAAATCCACAGAATCTCACAGTGACCATTGCAAGAGATGAGTACCCATCCAAGCCTATATCTCTTAGAGGAATTAACCAAAAGGCTCCTTACCAGCAGTATCAGCCAGTAGTGATGCTGCAGAAAGGTTACACCATACACTGGAATGCACAAGCTCCACAAACCATTCATCTTTACCTAGTAAACTTTGATAAGTGAGTTGGGATTTCATTGCTTGATGGTTGATCTTTTTAAACATGATCTTATCAAACAGAGCAGTCTCCCCAGCCACCTTCAGTTTGACAGCCTTGGATCTTAATAAATATGAAATATAGAACCCCCCTCCCCTTTTTTTTTTTTTTATTTTTTTTTTTTTATTTGTATAATACTGTTTAACCCTTTTAGTCAAATCATATAAATTAAAACCTAGTGAATGTATTTCCATGCTCTATCTTGTGTGCTAATTTTAACATTTTGTTTGGTGGGAAGGAATTCTCTTGTCTGAGAATGGAATTGACCATTTTGAAGAGAAACTTTTCATAAAGTACAATGAAATGCAATAAAACAGACTTATTCTTTCCACCTCACCTGAGGTCTATACTTACCAGCATACCAAGTATGGGATAGGATGCAAGAAAAGTATATGTCTATGGCAGTATTGCAGGTGTGGATATAGCAAAAAGGGAACATTGCAGCATGCCCTGGCTTTGGGATGGTGAGTTACTTTTAGTTCAGGGGAGTGGGGATTTTTGCATCTGTGCTTTTTTATGACACGTGTATAACATTAAGTGTTCAAATAAGTCCAGTTTTTCAACAAGTTAGAGGTAGTAAACCACTAAAAAAAGGGGTCCCTGCAGGATAATGTCATAATGTGCTAGTGCATACTAGCACAATATGACAGACTTACCTTAAAATTAAGCCCTCCAGCAGTGCGTTTTCACCACTGACAAGGCTTCCCTCTTCACCGGTCTTTCTTCTTGGGATCTGGCTGTTTGAATTGCCGAGCTGCGATGACATCACTCGCGCAGTACAGCTCTCTCAATGGATGACATGCTGTCCATTGAGAGCACAGTGCGCATGTGTTGGTGACGTCACTGGCTGCTGCTAAAGTAAATATCTCCTGAACCAGGGGTCTCCAAACTATGCCCCTCCAGTTGTTCAGGAACTACAATTCCCATCGTGCCTAGTCATATCTGTGAATGTTATTTTTACAATGCCTCATGTGACGTGTAGTTCAGGCAATATAGGAAAAATGTATCTAATTTACATAAAATATACAGCTTTAATATAAGTGAATGATCTATTTTCACTGCTATAACAGAATTCCCTGGTAAACCTGCATTTATGTTACTGCTATTTCACATCCATCTGTAGCCCTGTTCACATTATTTTGATGTGTTTTTTTTTTTTTTTTTTAAAGATTTTATTGAATTTTACAGATTTACAAAGCATATGTAACATACATCTCAATCAGTAGGGTTACAAACATATAGCAGGTATGCAGTTTCCAATTTAGCCAACTCGCTGGAGGTGGACAGCATGTCGATTCCCTGTGCGGTGAAAGAATATGCAGTTCCAACTTACTAAAATTCCGAGAGCTAAAGCATTAGATTAGATTAGATTAGAGATGAGAGGGTGGTTCTATAAGGTGAAATCGGAAGGAGTGCAAAGGTCACATCAAGATTGTCAAGGGCTAAACCCGGTTCCATTCACCCCTAAAGGGACCATCGCTGTGAATGGGCCGGGCTAAGATGACGGTTAATAAGTGGGATCAGAATCTAAAGTGTGGCGCGGGTTGAGATGCAGTTCCACTAGGTGACCGGGTTCTCTGCATAGGGGTGTTGGAAAGGGCATTCTGACAGTAGTGGCTAGAAGCCAATATCACTGGTGTAGAAGATGAGAGAGTATGCTCAGAAGGATCAGTGTCTAAAGTATCTATGAAAAGGGTGAGGGTAGGGACATAATAGAAGCGGGAAATGGGGAATAGGGTGGATCAGGGGGTAGGCGGCATAGCGGAGTCAGGGAATCAGGATTCCAGTACAGTTAAAGTCAGTGTGGTGTGTGTGTGAGGGATTTAGAGACTGAGTGGTCTGGGTAAGGGATTGACGGAAGTGTAACCAACTTGCCCAAGTGGTGTTGAATTTGGTAGGGTTGTCATTGGCTTGGCATATAAGATTTTCCATATCGGCTATTTTATCTACCCTCCGGATCCAGTCTTGGACTGTAGGGGGTGTCTTATTCCTCCAAAGTGCAGGGATGCATAGATTGGCCGCGTTGACTAGGTGTATGGTAAGCGATTTTTTTGAAGGACCCCGGTGAGTCAGGGGTGTGGTGAAGTAGATATCGTTCAGGGGTGAAGGCCGGTGTATATATGGAGATTTGTGCGATCAGCCGGTGGATTTCCACCCAAAACGGCTGTATTAGGCTGTAATTCCACCATATGTGCAGTAGGGTGCCTTTGGTTGTACCACACCTCCAACAAGTTGGGGGGATGGTTGGATGAAAGTGATGAACCTTATCAGGTGTTCTGTACCATTTAGAGAACAATTTATATCTGTTTTCCTGTGTCGAGACGTTTATGGATCCCTTGTGCATGAGGGTGAAAATTGAATTACATTCCTGTGGGGAAAGGTACAATGCTAGTTCAGATTCCCATTGCTGTACTAATTTGTCGTTTTTGACCATGTGTTGTGAGAACAGGAGGGAGTAAGTTGCGGATATCAGATGACCCTGGGGTTCCTCGTTAGAGCAGAGGAGTTCCAGTGGGGAGTGGTCTCTGCTACAAGGGGAGTCCCTGATGTGGGTTTGCAGGTATTTGAAGAAAAGTATGTGGTAGTCAGGTAGTGTCGTGGAGAGGTCTGTGTGGGAGAGTAGCAAACCGTTTCGGAAACGGCTATGGGCCCTTGCTTGAGTGGTAGCTGTGCCCAGGGTAGGATCTTTAAACGCTAGACCCGGAGGAAATTCCGGGTTATTATCTAATGGTGTCATGGGGCCCGGTGCTGGTATGATGTTAAGTGTCTTGCATGCCCTTTTAAAAATTGTTAGGGTGGCGCCAATGGATGGGTGGGATGTGAAATCTTCTGGTATATGTCTACTATTAACCCATGGCGAGTTAGTGATAGGAAGACTCGCGAAGGAGTCTTCCAAGTTGACCCAATCTTTGAACGGGCGGTGCTTGTGCCAGTCTACCAGTCTAGTTAAGTGACATGCCCAATGGTATTTTAGGAGATCTGGGAGCCCTAGGCCCCCTAATCGTTTGGCAAGGACCAATCTATCCCAGCTAAGTCTTGGGTGTTTAGACGCCCATATGAACGTCCTGCAAATGCGTTGGTAAGATGTGAAGAATGATGATGGTAACTTGATTGGTATAGCTTGAAGAAGGTAAAGGAGTCTGGGCAGAACATTCATCTTCAATATAGCGATCCTGCCCAGCCAAGAGAAGGATCCTAGATGCCACTTCTGGAGGTCTCGCTGGATGGACAGGATCAGAGGAACAAAATTATTAGAGTGAAGATTCTTTAAGTCAGTGGTGAGTTTGATTCCGAGGTAAGAAATAGCCGATTGCTCCCAGCCGAAGGGGAAATTGAGTTTACAAAGATTAACCGTGTCCATTGATAGGGTAATATTGAGGGCTTTGGACTTTTCAAAATTGATTTGTAAGTTGGAGAGGGTTTTAAAGAGTTCAAAGTCAGCTAGAAGGTTAGGGATGGTTGTAATGGGATCTGTCAGGAAGAGTGGGATGTCATCTGTGTAGGTGGCTAGTTTGTATTGTTTGTGATGGATAGTAATACCTTTGATGGTGGGGTTGTCTCTCAGTTTGCGGAGCATGGGTTCAAGGGTCAATATAAATATAAGCGGTGACAGGGGGCACCCCTGACGGGTTCCATTAGATACAGAGAAGGCATCCGACAGCCCGCCGTTGATCCTTAACCTAGCCGTCGGGGAGGCGTAAAGAGCTAAGATCATTTTAAGCATACGGGGCGGTAAGCCTATTGCCTGTAGGGTGGCTTCCATGTAGTCCAATGCCACCCTGTCGAATGCCTTCTCTGCATCCAAGGATAGAAAACCTTTTGTGGAAGTTCTCGTGAGCCAATGGTGTATGTTCAGGGCCTTAGTGGTATTGTCCCTTGCCTCACGGCCCGGGACAAAACCAACCTGGTCGAGCGAGATTAAAGAGGGTAGGAAAGGTAGGATTCGATTAGCCAATGCTTTCGCGTAGAGTTTAAGGTCCACGTTCAGTAGAGAAATGGGGCGGTAATTCGGCACTCGTGTGGAGTCTTTGCCTTGTTTGGGAATGAGTGTGATGTGAGCTGCGAGCATTTCATTGTAGGTATCTGTTGCAGGCGTCAGAGTATTGAGGGCTTTCACTAGGTGCGGAAGGAGGATGGATGGGAAGGATTTGTAATAGCTGGTCGAGAGGCCGTCAGGGCCGGGGCTTTTACCTGTCTTCATTTGTCTTAATGCTGTAAGGAGTTCGTCTGTTGAAAGAGGGGTGTCTAACGATTGTGCGTCTTCCGGAGAAAGGGGGGTTGGTCCGTATTGCGCTAGAAAATTTAGGAGAGCAGTTTTTCGGTTTATCGAATCGTCAGTGTTGTGAGTCGGGGTCAAATTGTACAATTTGGTAAAATATTGAACAAATTGTGCTGAAATATCTTCATTAGTAACGAACGATTCTCCAGCCGAGTTGGAGATTTTGTGAATGGTATGTGAAGCCTTTTTGGATTGGAGAGCCCTAGCTAATAATTTGCCGGATTTGTTACCGAATTCACAGTACAATTTTTGCGTCAGCATAAATTTGCGTTTCACGAAGCAGTTGCAGTGGAAGCTTTATGTGTCTGTTCTAGCGCGTGTATACGCGCGGTTAGTTCGGTGATAAGAGCGTGTTTAAGTTTATTGCGATTAGCAGCGATAGATAACAGTTCGCCCCTAATGACACATTTGTGAGCGTTCCATGTGGTCATGGGTGTGATGTCAGAAGCGGAATTGTTGAAGTATTCAGCTAGGCATTTTGTCAGTCTGTGTTGATTTCGTCTGTCAGCAAGGAGCTATCAAGGTGCCAAATACGTGTCTTCGTGCACTTAGTCGGCAGTTGTAAGGTCATCGAAATAGGATTGTGGTCCGACAGGAGGGACGGGTCTATGGTGGCTTTAGTGAGGTTTGTCAGGTCGTTCTGAGAAAGGAAGAAGTGGTCCAATCTGGAGTACTTATTGTGTGGCGGTGAATAGTACGTGAAGTCCCTCTCCTTAGGGTGCATTGTACGCCAGGTATCATGAAGGAGCAGATTGCTTAATTGTATTTTGATGGCCCGTAAGGCCCTGTAAGTGAGGAAGGAAGACCCATTTGAAGTGTCAATGGACGAGGTCAGTGGGACATTGAAGTCACCGCCGACAATATGGGTTCCAACTTGGAAGCTGGCGAGTAATTGTAAAGTCGTTTTGAAAAAGGTTACTTGGCCTGTGTTGGGGGCAATGGTGTAAGGCAAATGATGTAGAGTGCCCTTTATAAAAAGGTATCTGCCAAGAGGGTCTCTTACCGTGTCTGTTATCTGGAAGGGGCAGTGTTTGGAGATGAGGGTAGTGACCCCTTTGGATTTCGCCTCCACATTGGAGGCGTCGATTGCGGTGGGGAAGTAATGACTATGTAATTTAGGGATAGCGTCTGTACGGAAATG
The DNA here is from genome assembly GCF_042186555.1 of Aquarana catesbeiana. Lineage (NCBI taxonomy): Eukaryota > Metazoa > Chordata > Amphibia > Anura > Ranidae > Aquarana > Aquarana catesbeiana. The sequence continues at coordinate 393,935,688 of NC_133324.1, forward strand.
TGTTTCCTGTATGAGCGCAATATGTGCTCTAGATCGTTAAAGGGAGAGTAGAAGTTTAGACCGTTTTTCAGGGGTATTAAGACCTCGTATGTTGACCGAGTACAATTTAAGTGATTGGGGTAAGGGTGGCGAAACACCCTGAGTGGATAGTGAGACTGTAGGGGCCGCCATCATGGGAAAAAGTGGAAGGGAAGAAAAGGGTGGGTGGAGGGTGGTTTACGTCTGGTTTGGAGGTTTAGGTTGCCTATCAAACGTGGGGGTGATGTGGAGAGTACCGAAGAGGTGTGGAACTATATGTCCACTCACCTCCCAAACTGTAGATCGGTGGGGTACAGGCCCTGCGTGGGGCGTCTCACTCCGTAAGGGAGACGGCAACCCGACGCAAACCTGTGTGGGGGTTGGCCTAAAATCAGGCGATGGAGAAAGTGAGGGGGTCTAGTATCGAAGGGGAGGACAAGGTCCTCCGCCACAGGATGACATGAAGTTAATGACTGAGGTAAGAAGCTTAATTGTGTTGGTTGGGGTCATATGATAAGGATCGTGGGGTAAGTGCACAGGTTTAGGAATCAACAGGAGATACCTAGTGAGCTATAATTCAACAAAATATCAAAATAATAAAACAATAAAACAGTCAAACAATCAAACCCGCAGTTTGGGTAATTTCACGTGCTGAGTTCTGAGGTCAACCATTCTCCTTGAACAGCAGGAGTGGGAAGGTTGTCATCGGTGTCAATTCTAGCGATGTAGTGACCCACTCCAACAAGGGTGTGGGGCAGTGACATCGGAGTGGGGGTTAAGCCAGAGTTAGCGACTTGAAATTAAATTCCCTAAAGGCAATTGTAAGTAAACCTATTAAAAAAAAAAAACTGATCTACAACATTGTGCCTCCGTTCGGGGCTACTACCGAGTAGAATAGAGGTTCTAAATCCAGAGCAGGTAGATATCAGCAATACAAATAGCAATTCAACATGAAGTATTATTTGGCAGAAGAACCACAAAACTGTAAGAAATTATACCGGTTAAGTTCATACTCTTGGAAGGGGAGAGGTAGACTTCAGCAGCGTGGCAGGTCCGGTGGGTCGTAGACAGGCAGATGGTGTGAGAAGCCCTTCGTATTGAGTCACTCCCGGATCGGGTGATGAGTGGGTGCAGTTGGGTTGTCCGAGGTGGGTCCGGAACTACAGGGAAAACAACGTGGGCGCCCGGTGATGGATAAATGTGCAAGAACTGGGGTCAGAGGTGTAGTCCTGTTAGTTGATTGAAGCTTGCCTCTGTAACGTAAAGGAGTTCAGATGCAGGAAATGTGAGTTCGCGTTGAGGCATGGGCGGGGTTTGGTGCTGCAGTGCATTGTGGAAGCTGTAGTTGTGAGCAAAGTTTGTCGTCAAATGTCCATTGGAGATAGGCGGGGTCATAAGACAATGGCTTGAGAGTGGTTATGAGATTGGTGACTGGGAGGGTCCTGCGGATGATGTAGCACTGCCATAAAGCTGGTGCTGAGAGGGATGTTAAGGAGCCGAGCTTACAGGGGAACCGGCCAGTGGTGTTCTTGTATTGCCTGGTCTGGTCTTCTTTAAACAGTTCAAAAAAGAGGTGGAAAGAGTAAAAATAACAGTAGAAAATATTCTAGAACATGAACTGAAAACAAAAATATGGGCCGATCGTGCTGTGTACAGATTGCTCCGTCGATCAGAAGGACGGGGCTACTTCAACATGCCTGTGGCGGTCCCTGCGTGTACCCCGGGATCTTGATGAGATGTTGGGGCTGTTAGCACGGTAGTTTGAGCGATATGTGGTGTGGCTTCTGTGCACAGAGGGAGAGCGTCTCCTGCTGGGCAAGGGGTCTTGTGCCTCCATGGGTTCCTCTCTGAACGTTTCGCGGGTGGGGGGCCGGGACGAAAAGCTGCGTACCAATTAGGTATCGGCACCGGCGGAATGCCAAGGGTGGCACAGAAATGCGGAAGGTCTTCAGGGACCTTGAGAATCGCTGTACGGCCATGAGCGGAAGCTGATAGGCAGAAGGGAAACTTCCATTTGTATAATATTTGTTTTTCTCTCAGGGCCTCCAGCAGGGGTCTTAAGTTGCGCCTGTGCTGGAGTGTAATGCCAGATAGGTCTTGATAGATTTGCACCGGTGCTCCCTCATGCAGGATCTGCTGTCTGCCCCTCGCCATTTTGATGATGTCTTCTTTAAGTTTAAAATTCCCAATGCAGCAGATTATGTCCCGGGGAGGATCCGTCTCCCTGCCTTTAGGACGTAGTGCGTGGTGTATTCTCTCCATTGCAATAGGGGTTTGGGCAGGACGGTTGAGAAGGGTATTAAAGATGTTATTATGGCCTGAGAGATCTGTTCCCCCTCAAACGACTCCGGTAGGCCTCTGATGCGCAGGTTATGCCTTCTGCCTCTATTGTCGAGGTCTTCAAGGTGCCTCTGCATATCCCGCATCTGCATAGTGTGGGAGTCAATGTCCTCTGTGACAGATTGTAAAATGGATTCCTGACGTTCCGTCTCTCTCTCTACCACATGCACCCTGTCATTCAGTGAACGGAGATCTAGCCTCAGTTCCAAGATGGCTGCAGATAGCGTCTCTTTAATGTCCTCCGCTATGGAGCGGAGGTCCTGCATATTTATGGGTGGATGGGGCCTAAGTTCTATCCCCCCTTCCCCTCCGTGTGGAAGCAGGGGTTGTGGCGGCATCGCGGACGGGTTTTGCGGCTGTGAGGGAGGCTGTGAGGAGTGAGTCGGCGCTTGGCGGGAAGGCACCATGTTGCCTCTGCCCGTCCGGAACATCTCCGGGATATTCTGCCCCTGTGCCCCGGCCAGGTCTCTCGGGGATCTCGAGCGTGATGCCGAAGAGGTCCGGGAGGCTGTCCCCATAATTTTATGTGAAAGCAGTGAGATATTACCTCCGGATTTAAGCGGCTTTATCCTGTGGCGGACGGAGCTCAGGGATCAGGCGACTGTCTCCATGCCAGGTCAGGCCACGCCCCTCTATTTTGATGTTTTTATTTTGTTTTTAAGTCTCTTACTTAAATGATGGCCCTATCTTTTATCTTTACAACTCTGCCCTCTTGGTCCTCTTGCAGTTTGATTGTTGTGTGAAAAGTTTGCTATGTCAACTGTGTGCCTAATATCAACTCGTGATTGATTAATTGGCAAATTCTGTCCACACCCACCACAGTATAAAACAAGACCACCTTTATGGGGGGGAAGCACATGCTAGGGTGGCGCGTGTTGGGGTTCTTCAAATAAGTTACTTCCAATCTCTCACTTAAGCAATTTGAACAATGCGAACATTGACAACAAGCTACTTTAGAAATCACCTGACTGCAGGTGACCTTGTTTCCCATTCAACTCTCCTTCCTCTCTGTAACATATGCGTGCTTTATCTCTCCTTTTCACAAATGTAGTCTCCTTAAACGCTTTCACCCCACTTCTTCACCCCACAATCTGTATATATTTCGCCTTCACTTCTGCCTTCCCCTTATTACTACATTACTATCACATCCTCCTAATTCTAATCCCACATGCTAAAAAACCGTCAGGATGCTGAGGCATGTCCCCTCATATATAAATTGTACTCTCATGTTACCTACCTCGCTCTTCTGCTTCCCCTAATCTCCCATATATCCCCAAACCCCGGGCTTTCCTTATTTACCTGTACCCAATCCAGCCATCACCCCACATCCTCTGGCAGCAGTTGCAATCTATACAATTTAGTCTCCTTTCCTCTTCTTCCCAAAACCAGCCTCCCTTTCTCCTGTGCCCTCTGAAATGCTTGCTCTGTCTGCAACAAACTCACCGCTGTTCATGACCTTTGTCACAAACTCCTTTTAATGTACTTGCTGTCACCAAAACCCTAGCTTCATGAATCCGACACTCCTTCTCATGCTTCCCTCTCCCACGGTGGCTTTCTCTGGACTCGCTCCCCTGGTCCTAGTGGACACAAGGGAGGTGGAGTGGGAATCCTCTTATCCCCACAAAGCACCTTTCAGGTTCTTCACTCTTCTCCCTCTCTGTCCCTCATAATTTAAAGCTCACTGTATGTCTATTATCTCCAATTTCCTTAAGACTTGCTGTAATCTTCCGACCCCCTGGACTGTTATCAACTTTCCTTGATGACGTCTCTGCCTGGCTACTCTACTTTCTCTCTTCTCAAATTCCCTCAATCCTTCTCGGTAACTTCAACATCCCTCAACATCAACAACACTCCTGCTACGTCTAACTTCCTCATTTGACCTGAAGCATTGGGTACAGGCTTCTACTCGCTCAGATAGCAACACCCTCAACCTTGTATTCTCCTACCTATGCACTCCATGCAATCTCTCCAATAATCCTTTTCGCTGATCACCACCTTATTAGTTTCACTCTCTTCCCTGTCTTCCACCACCTTTCCCTCCAATCGCCTAACAATCACCCGTGGAAACCTTTGCCACTTCAACCCTCCTCTTCTCTATTCTGCTACTGACCACCTCTTTGACAAAATCACACCCCTGTCCTACACCAATCTATCCACTTTTTACTACAGTAGATCCTTGTCCTCCACCCTGGACAAGCTCGCCCCCTCACTACACACAGAATCAGGCCTCTACCCCCAGGCCTCTAACCCTGGCAAACAGAACACCAGAGGTCTGAAAAAACGTAGCCTCGCTCGAGAGTCTGTGACGCAAGACTAAGTTTCTTGAAGACTTCAACCAATATAAATTTGCCCTCCAAAAAATACAATTCTAGCCTCCTCACTGCCAAGCAGACCTATTTTATCACTCTCATGAACACCACCTCATCCAGTCTCCAACTCTTCTCTACCTTTTTAACTCTCTCTACTTAGTCTTCCACTGCCTCCACTTACTAACTTGCTCACTGCCCAGGAGATCGTCAATCACTTCAAAAATAAGATTGATTCAATTTGTGATGAAATCTCCACTCTACAGGTATCTCTCCCACTTAACACCCCATGTCAACAGGTACTATCAACACTCCCCTTATTCAACCCTGCTACTATAGACTAGGTTGCTAAACTTATTTCTAACACCCACTTAACCACCGGTCCCTTGGACCCTGTTCCTTCACAAATACTACGGTCACCCACTGACTCTATCCTTCACTCTCTAACCCACATCTTCAATCTCTCCCTCTCTTCTGGCATCTTCCCCCAACTCTCTAAAACATGCACTAGTCACCCCCATACTTAAAAAAAAGCCTTCCTTGGACCCTACCATTCTTAACAATCTATGCCCTATCTCCTTGCTCCCCATTTCCTCTAAACTCCTTGACCGCCTGGTCTACAACCAACTGAGTAACCACCTTGATCCCCTTCAGTCTGGATTTCGCTTTCAACACTTCACAGAAACTGCACTTTTAAAACTCACAAATAGAAAAAAACAATAGACACTATTCTGTACTCCTACTTCTGGACCTTTTGGGTGCCTGTGATATATGTTTTGACCACCCCCTCCTCAAAAAAAAAAGTTACTCCTTTGGTCTCTAACGCTGCTAATTCTCATCCTACCCATCCCAACGCACTTTCAGTGTCACTTACAATTCTGCTTCCTCCTCTCCTCGTGCTTTTTCTGTCAGGGTTCCCCAGGGTTCTGTTCTTGGACCTTTCCTATTTTCAATCTACACATCCTCCCTGGGTCAGCTGATAGCCTCCCATGGCTTTCAATATAATTCCTATCTGTCTTGATGTCACACCACTCAAACTCAACTTATCCAAAAACCAATATTTCCTCCCCCACGTGCCTTTTCCCCTGACTTCTCTGTCAAAAGTAATGGCACAACCATCAACCCATCCTTACATGCCAGGGTGTTAGGTGTTACCCTGGACTTTCCTTTCGGCCCCTCATCCAATCACTTCCCAAAGCTTGGCACCTCAACCTCCGCAACATCTCCAAAATACATCCCTTCCTAACCAAGGAACCCACAAAGCTCCTGATTCACTCCCTCACCTCGGCTACTGCAACTTCTTCCTCAATGGCTTACCTTTAAATAGGTTATCCCCCTTCAGTCCATCATGAATGCTACTGCCAGACTCATTCACCTTGCAAACCACTCAGCGGCTGCTACCCCTCTCTGCCGTTCCCTCCTTTTGGCTGCCACTTACCCAACAAATGAAATTCAAAATTCTAACAACTTACAAAGTCATCCACAACTCTGCCCCAGCTACATTACTAACCTAGTCTCAAAATACCAACCAAATCGCCCTCTTCGTTCCTCCCAAGACCTCCTGCTCTCTAGCTCCCTCGTCTCCTTCTCCCATACTCCCCTCCTCCCATACTCTCCTCCAGGACTTCTCCCGAGCCTCTCCCATCCTCTGCAATTCCCCACTCCAATCTGTCCGACTATCTCAAACTCTGACCACTTTTAGGTGATCCCGGAAAATGTTTCTTTTCAGAGACACCTATCGTGCCTTCACCTAACAACTGTACTTTTATTTTCCTCATCAGCTCATCCCCCACAGTTATTACCTTTTGCATCACTTGACCCTACCTTCTAGATTGTAAGCTCTAATGAGCAGGGCCGTCTGATTCCTCCTGTATTGAATTGTATTGTAACTGTACTGTTTGCCCTAAAGTGCTGCACAAACTGTTGGCGCTATATAAATTCTGTACAATAATATTTTCCGGTTCCATACGTGTTCCCATTTTATGTGGTGATGAATTCACTTTTTGTTTCTTACAGAGGTGACTGGGTCAGAGTCGGCCTTTGTTATCCACCAAACACCACCTTTCAAGTGATGTCACAGATTGTTAAAAGCCAGACTTTTCCTGTAGAAGAATACCAACCTGTGAACTCCATAGATGAACTGGAGAAGAGCCGAACACAGGCAAAGTACTTCTTTGACAACAGTGCTGGGTAATAAAAGGAATTATAGATTTAAATGTCAAAACTATAGAAACTGTAAAATACTGTGAACAAGCCACATGTCATTCTAGGGTTGATGGAACTTGGAATATTTGAAGCAGCCGGTAATAAATAATAAATTAATATATATATGCTTTTAAAGGGAAAGTTAGTGGCAATGTGTTTGTGCCCTCACATAAATATCAGTGGTTTCATACCAGCACTTAGCTGACAGTATTATTTTTTATTTTTTTTTTCATCCCAGAAAACCATACTAGTAACTTGAGAATTGCAGACTGTTGCTTTTTTTTCAGTAAATATTTTATATTTGTTTAAGCTAATTTCTAATGGAACTGTAACCCATATCAGTGTATTATCCTTGACTGACTTGATGAGATCAGTCCATGGGAGCCAGAAATAGACCTCTACCACTTTTACCTATAAAGCCACAATGTGTAAGCAGAATCAAATTCCGTGATACAATTTTACTGTCATAATCAGGGCCGTCTTTAGCGCAGGGCAAACGGGGCACTTGCCCTGGGCCCAATCTTTGTTGGGGGGCCCGCGCTAGCCGTGAATTGGGGCCCCGATCGCAGCTTTGCAGAGCGCACAGAGGACACGGGAGGATGTATTCCTCGCTAGCCAGCTGAGAGGGGGCGGGGCCGGGAGCTCCACTGACGCTCTGACCCCGCCCACGTGCAGCCTGTGTACTCGGAAAAGAGCTTCTGTAGTGAGAGCCAGTGATCAGGAGTGTCATTGGAGCCGGGAGCTCCAATGACACTCCCACTCCGATCACTGGCTCTCACTACAGGCGCTCTATTCCCAGTACACAGGCTGCACGTGGGCGGGGTCAGAGCGTCAGTGGAGCTCCCGGCCCCGCCCCTCTCAGCTGGCTACCGTGGAATACATCCTCCCGTGTCCTCTGTGCGCTCTGCAAAGCTGTCATCGGGGGGACAATTCACGGGTGATGTGGGCCCAGGGCCCACCCAACAAAGCATCAGTGGAGCTCCCAGCTGCTTTAGTGAGAGCAGAGAGTGGAAGCCCCGCCCACAGTCTTGAATGTATGTAATGAGTTTGGCTGGCCAGGTATGTCCTTACAACCATAAAATGCCTGACTGTTTAAACTCTGAGCTGTGTTATTTAACTGTAAAGCTGTGCATTGCTAAAAGTCCTCTGACCATCCCCTGTATAATGTCTGCAGTCTCTGTCTCCTGCAGTATGTCCGCAGTCTCTGATTGTCTCCTGCAGTATGTCCGCAGTCTCTGATTGTCTCCTGTATAATGTCCGCAGTCTCTGATTGTCTCCTGCAGTATGTCCGCAGTCTCTGGTAATCTCCTGCAGTATGTCCGCAGTCTCTGGTAATCTCCTGCAGTATGTCCGCAGTCTCTGGTAATCTCCTGCAGTATGTCCGCAGTCTCTGATTGTCTCCTGCAGTATGTCCGCAGTCTCTGATTGTCTCCTGCAGTATGTCCGCAGTCTCTGGTAATCTCCTGCAGTATGTCCGCAGTCTCTGGTAATCTCCTGCAGTATGTCTGCAGTCTCTGGTAATCTCCTGCAGTATGTCCGCAGTCTCTGGTAATCTCCTGCAGTATGTCCGCAGTCTCTGGTAATCTCCTGCTGTATGTCCGCAGTCTCTGATTGTCTCCTGCAGTATGTCCGCAGTCTCTGAGTGTCTCCTGCAGTATGTCCACAGTCTCTGATTGTCTCCTGCAGTATGTCCTCAGTCTCTGATTGTCTCCTGCAGTATGTCCGCAGTCTCTGATTGTCTTCTGCAGTATGTCCGCAGTCTCTGATTGTCTTCTGCAGTATGTCCGCAGTCTCTGACACTCTCCTGTAGTATGTGTATTAATGTGCCCCTTTACTTGCTCAATTATTTGGGATTGCTCCACTGCTCACTGAGAGGTAATGATGTGCCTGAACCTCTAGCAACCAATCAGCAAACAGTAGTGATCTGCTTTAATCTCTAGTAACCAATCAGTAAGTGCTAATGATGTGCTGTAACCCCTAGCAACCAATTAGTGAACGCTAATAATGTACATTAACCTCTAGCAACCAATCGGCAAGCAGAAATTATGTGTTGTAACCTCTAGAAACCAGCCATTGAGCAGTAATGATAGGCTGTAACCTCTGGAAAACAATTGCAATCGCTGTGTGATCTGCTGCAGTAAACTGATTTTGAGTCTACCTGCTATTTTTTGTATGTCTCAGAATGGAGGGGGGGCCCCAAGAAAATATTTGCCCAGGGCCCAATCAAAATTAAAGACGGCCCTGGTCATAATCCATAAAAAAGAAGAAAAGGCAGTATGTGAACTAACTACCACAAACAGAAATAGACCTAACTTTTGTTTATTTGAACTTGACTGCTATTAGAAAAAGCAGGTAAAATATCAGATGTTTGTAATCAGCATAAAGGAGTTGCAATAAAAGCGCTAATATTCTTGAGTGTTACTCATCAAATTTACGTTGACTGTGCTTATATTGGCAGTGTGATGTTAACCACCTTGTTTTAATACTTGTTAGGAGAAGACTTGCTTTGTTTGAATGGTACAAACTGACCAGATTTGTTTTCCAGATCCAACAAGAAATAAAAACTAATAAATAAAGAAGTCCATCTGTGAATAAACATAGCTGCTATTCATGGTTGTTCACGAGCACATTTATAATAATTAGAAGCAATATTGTTTGATTTAGCCTGAAAGTAGTATTTTATAAGCGACACCTTGTTTTTGACTATCATTTGAATTGTTTTTTATTGCCTTTTTTTTTTTTTTTTTTTTTTTTTTAGGCTACTTTTTCTCTTTTTGCAAGCAAAGCACAATCGTGAAAGTAACAGCTACTGCGCTTCTCAGGGATGTGAACGAGTTATGATCAATGCTACATTTCGAACCAAAGCAAACAGCAACTGTATGACCAAAGCCTATCCCAAATATTACAAAGCACCTACTGCAATCAAGCCAATGCCAGCTAAATCAACTGCCACATGTACCAGCTGTGGAGCGTCTCAGGTACTAATGACATTAAAGCGTTTGTTACCCCAAGATTTCATATTCCTGATATGTGCCTGCTGTACCATGTACTTGTATGGAAAAGTATCCTGTTCTCTTTGTATCACTTTGTGTGAAATCCCTGGTGTTTCTGCCAGTCCCTCTGCTTTTCTATTAAAAACTGACCACACTAAGCAGGAGAACACACTGTGGTCAGTTCTCTAGTTGTGCTGGGAACTCAGCCTGACAAATGGCCAGACTTGTCCTGACACGCTCCCCCTGCACAACCTTTCACTGGGAACCTCAGTGTATTACTGCTTCTCCTCTCCCCAGCTCTTGTGCAGCTGAGAAGGAATGTGATCACTTATAAAAAAAGGGGAAAAAAATGTGTTTTTTTTCCTCTATACACATCTGTGAATCTATACATTCATTTCTATTTCAAACTGAATGGGTTTATAGGTGATTGTTTACAACCACTTTAACACTATAATCTTTTAAAGCTGTTCAAAGTCAGCAAAAATATTTTTAAAGAAATGAATGCCAGTGTGAAGGCATAGTTGTAATTGAGTTTGTCATTAGCTTTGAGGTTCCTTTTTTAAACGGCAAGCCTTCCTGCTTATCATAACATTAAGTTATGATTTAAGATTTCAGTCAAATGTGACCCTAATAGAACAGCTGTTATGGAGAATAAAGGTCAGCTTACCCAAAATCGATACTCTACTTTTAGTAGATGCTGGACATTAAAGCAATCCACCCCTTTGATGCATCATCAGTCCAAGACAGTCACCGACTCTCTGTTCTGCCCTCCAGTGCTCTCTGGAGCACTAGGCTGTGGAGGTGGCGGGAGCGGCTGGCTCAGTCTCCTAGTGGCAAGCTGAGAGGCTGAGCCAGTTGCCAGTCAGGCAGCTAGGTGAATCCTAACCTCAGGATCCATCCAGGGTCTGGACCTGACTGAGTGACATCAGCCGACAGCTGACTTTAGCCCACTGTTGGTTGAATACGGGTCACAGGAGTGCAGAACGAAGTGCACTTCTGTGACCCACAGGAGAAGTAGAGCCGAAAGAGCTTTGGTCCTACTTTTCCTTTAAGAAGTGGCAACTGTGCTTTGCAGAACTCGCCCTCAGCCACCTGTAGATATATTTAGTAAACTTTTCATTTTTTTTGGAAGGCCTTTATTAGTTTCCTTCTGTACTGATGAGTCACTGTACTGACTCATCATTGCAGCCCATTGGGTACCTAGTCTATCATAATTTTGGGCCCATTTACTTTCTCTAAAAAAAAATAAATAAAAAACTGTGGATAAGAGACTGTTCATCATGTGCTTTGGCAAGTTAAGTAAACTGTTAAGCGGTCCACACGGTGCCTCAACAAGTATTCAGAGCACTTCTGCTTCCTTAGAAAAGCAAATTGAAGATCCATTCTCTGCATATTGGCTAAATCACTGCTAGTCAGTACTTTTTCATGCTTTGTGATGGCCAACCTCACTGATAAATAGCGATTCATGGAATACATGCAAGCTCCTAAGAGTGAGTGCTCTAAAAGACCTGCATCACTTCTTTGACCATACTTAAGAGGTTCCATTCTGTTGGTTGGTTTATTACTTTACTTCCTGGCAATTCCCAGGAACAGTCCAGTCCTGTTGTACTAGAATGAGTTAGATTCCAGATTGAAACAGGGACGCCAGCAAGCAAGAACGTTTTAGATCATAACTGAAAAATATTAAATATCAAATGTCCAAAGATGCACTGCAAAATAGCCAGGTGAACGCAGCTCTGCTTTGGGTCTTGGGTGTAAGTTTTGTAGGGGTCTTGTCTGTTGTTTCCATGGCATCCAAGCAGATAATACATTTTTGCTTATTCGCTACAATGGAACAGGATAGAATTTAAATAGCAGCTGTGGTCAACAGACACTTTCTGTACACAAAGATATTTTTTCTTTTTAAGAATTTTATTATAATTTTCTCAAAGTTTCCACGTTTACAACAAAAATTCAGATGTGGCAAATCTTTCAAGTATCCAGTCATACACAATTAGAAGAACAAATAACTTATGGCAAATCAACAATATCAGGATATTTGAGTATTGTCATATCAAGAAAATTAACAAATGAAACACGGTCTTCATCAAACATATATAGACGTCATGTTATATCTATTTTGCACAAATGATATTAAATTTGTACTTTTGATGTTGGCTAGGCACAAGGGAAACTCATTATTCTAAAGAGATGTCATAGAATGTCTCATTATAGGGGGGGGGCTTGGTTCTGAAGTACAGATGTGCTGGTGTTGCGAAAAACAAAACTGGCTGGAAAGGAAGAGCCTAGTGCTATAAGTGCATGATATAGCACTGGTCGTGTAAAAATGTGGGGACTAGGAAGAGGTGAGGGACTGTTCCCGTCTTTGGGTAGCATGTTTTGGAGGACCTGTCCGGCGTATGGCGCCAGCCTGGGAGTAGATTGTGAGTTATCAACACGTAGCCACTCTTGAAAGTTGAGCCAGCATGCCCACAAGCATGTAAATTTAGAATGATCACCGTGCGCCAGACTGATCAGTTCCTCCATCCCTGCTGTCTGACGAATATGATGGTACCTTTCTGCATGGGCTGGGATTATTGGAATTCCAATGTGCAGAAATGCATCATATGGCAGCATTTATAAGATGTAGAGGTAGTGATATGTGATACACAGACTTCGGTAGAGAGGAATGGTATAATAAGTACTGGCCAGGGGTGAAATCAAGAGTATAAGTGATTATTTTAGCTATGTCTGCATGTACCACAGACCAAAACGGTTGTATTGCTGTGCATGACCACCATAATTGTAGCAATGAGCCAGGGTCAGACTCGCATCTCCAACATAGCGGAGAGGCTGTAGGTATAATTTGTGAATTAGTCAAAGGTATTTTTTATGCAGCCCTCTGCAGTATAAGTTGTACTGTACATAGAACAAGAACCAAGCCGTAGCCATTTGGCTTAATGCAGAAAAGACTGTATATGTGATACCTGTTAGTGCAGTTGGGGATTTTCTAATATCCTTGAGATTATACAAATTCTTTCATCGGTGCATATGAATGGTTCCCATCCGCAATGGTTTACACTGATGAACTCGATAACCTGTGACAGGATTTAACTTCCATAAACAAAGTCTCTCTGTAAAGTTTGAGCAATAACAAATCTCCAAACCCATTAAAACTTTCTGTTGTAGCCTATCAATTTACAAGTTTGACCTCCAAATGTTTACCGAGAAATCCATTCTGTAAAAATTCATGGGGAACTTGTAAATCAATATACGTGTGTACAGTTCTTGTGAAAGCCTGCACATCTTGCATAACACAATGGATATGCTTGAGCTCAAATACGGTGAACGTTAATGATGGCAGTGGATGGCAGCTGAAGATTTAATGAAGGCTGTAGTAGATTGTTAGCATAAAAACAGGAATATTTGTGTTCATTATATAAATAAGCAACTGATGTCACTTTCTACATGCAATGTGATAGATCCATTGGTCTCCCCTGACAAATGTGTGCATGTGTCCATATGCACAAACTGCTTAAAGTACTCTACAATCACATTTTATGATCAGCATATCCTGTGGTGATGCACTGCATTATACATTTCTGGCATCAGTGAAATGAGTGAGAATGCCCATAAAGATGCTTGTGTAGGGTATGATAATGTGTTTTTTTTTTTTTTTTTGTTAGGTGGTTTTTACCAGTGATCCTCACAACATCTACCTCCCTTTGGAAATTCAGTCTCTTAGTGAAGAAGAAATTCAACAAGGGGCAACTGAATCATTCATTGCGGTAAGCTGATACATGGTTTGTGTAGATCGCACTTTTTTTTTTTTTAACTGGTAAAGTTGGTGATCCAGAATAAGGTTCACTTACAGAAGGAGTAGAGGTGTTTCACTTGGCAAAGTGTGCATTCTGTTAGTAAGGTGTATGTTTAGTTTGCACAGTGAATATTCATATAAAAAAAAAAAAAAAAAAAAAAAGCAGTTAACCCCTGAATATTCAGTCACGTGCCAGGGAAAAGTATGATACTTGCTAGCATATGATTGGTTGGTTGATTAAAATGAGCACAAATTAATTGTATTTACTATGCTCAGAGCACAAGTCATTTTGGTAAGTGAATGCTGTTTAAGCAAAAGATCCACATAGCAAATGTTAACTAATGAGTTTTAGAGAGGTGGTGAGTGGTCAGAGCTCCAGTGAGATTTTTATTGCTGTGTCCCTGTTAGGGAGATTCACCCTCTCGAATTGTCATGATTACCAATGTCCCTGGAAATGAAAATGAGGGTAAATCCAAAATCTTTGATTGCCAACAGAACAGGAAAAGAGTGAAAAATCATCAAGTGGGGACACTTGTTTCCATGACAACTGTTTTTAGAGCATTTCCCTTTTACTGCCTGTTAAATTTACAGGATGTAAAGAATACTCCCTAATGAGATACAAAAAGCAAAAAAAAAAAAAAAAAAGCTGACAGCTGTTTTAACCCCCCCTACTCTATTCAAAATAGTTTGTTTCGCTTTAGATATACTTTAAAGGAAATGCATGGTGTCGTTTTGTTTTTTTTTTTGTTTGGTTTTAGATAATTGTGTTATAGAGGTCAGCTTGAGGATGATCTTAGAAACATGCATTAATGTTTTAAAAACCTTGTTCCTATGTAAAATTCCTTAGCAAAATATACACAAGGGGGGCAGCCATATTGGTTTATTACTTTAGCTTTGCTTATGGCTTTCCAGTGCCACACAATGGTTTCACTTTGCTGCCCTTCTCTCAATGCAAGTCTGAGTCAGCCATCTCTTTGAAAACAATGCACCCCACATGTAACTGATATCTTAACACTGTTAGCAGTTAGAGACAGAGTAGATGAGCCACAAAGAACCCTTTCTAGTTCTTAATGTACAAATCTATAGGTTGTAGTTTAACCTGTTCCCACCAGCTGTACACGCACATGAAGCCTCTCGGTGGGTTTTAATGCCAAGAGGCCGCATGTATGCATCCCAAGGTTCAATATTTCTTTGCTGAGAGAACGCTCCCAGCACGGTTACCGGCAAGGACCAGAAAACTCCCAATGATTACTTGTGATTGGGAGCTTTCCGATCATGTGACCACTGTGATAGCCAATCACAGTGGTCAAATGACTGGAATGCCATCTCCCGACACTTGGAAATTTTTAAAGGGTCGAGAGGCGGTGATGGGAAGGGGTTAAAAATAGGACATTTTTTAAAGACGTGAAAGGCATACACAAATTGAGTTAAGATAAACCATGTAGTCCTAATTCAAAATGTGTTTACTGAAAACACATGATACTATTAGTATCTTTACATTTAAGTGTATTCTACAGTACATCACAAACGTGCAGAGAGGTAGCATTCTGTACCTCTGGTTAACTGGGAGCCAGGGATACAATAGATACTCTTCTTCTCCAGTTACATCCACTGGGTGGCACAGGAGACCTTTACTAATATTTGAACCATTTATTTTCCCCTTTTGTTTTGAGGGTAAAAATGCACCGCAGTATGCTCTCTTGATGACACATTTTTAACATGTTTAAGAAACTGATTAAGGTCATTCTGCCTGAGACATATTGTGTTTTGGTAGGTGGAGTGGTAAATTATCTGACATGTTTTTATATCTGCTAAAAACCGCATTGGTGAGATTTGTACTTGAGTTCCTAGATACATGTTCTGACCAATTTGAGGGTTTCCTACTTCCCCTGTTGGATATTTTATTATTTGAATGACTGTTTAATGATGCTTATATTTTTGTAATGTTTATGTCCTATAATGGTAAATTGGAATTATACACTCTTTTGGTAAACGTTTTTATAATTCTGAAATATGTTGGCCGAATGCTGAAAATATAGTAGTTTGACTGATGGAATGTTTGCAGACCTCCTGTTTATTGACTTTAACCTTCTGGCGCTCATTCTATCCAGTGATGTATTCCTAGAGTCCACCTACAGTGAGGAAACCTAAACGAGCATCAGAGCTTAATTACTTGTCTCTCTTGCTCTGACAGTTGAAAAGAATCTTCTTGAAAGCAATGTCATCATAAGTTTGCATATTTAGTTTGTGAAGACTGGTATGGTATTACTGGCAATGCCCTGTTGCAGTTGGCGATTCTTTATGCTACTTTTTTGTGTACTTTTAGGTTAATGGCACCAAGTATCCATTAAAGAAAACTGGTATATTAGTTGTGGTCATCGATGCTTGCTCTGGAACAGTTAAAGAAGACTTACACTTTCCACAAGAAAATTCTGAGCAACTGGAAAAATATTTAAGAAGCAAAGTTCCTCAAAGGTACTTGTCTGTAATGTTTCAGAACTGTTTTCTTTGAAACACAAAGGTTTTGAACAGCAATTTATGGTTAAAAGAGAAGTTCAGGATTTAAAAAAAAAAAAAATTATACTCACCTAAGTGGATGCAGCATTGATCCCCCGTGGACTCTGCACTGTGAACTGAGCAATTGAAGACCGCTGATTGCTCAGTTCTCAGCATTCTGTGAGGAGAGAGCCAGGACTAAAACTGAGGTTGCATAACATTTGCAAATATATGAGGCAGTCACACTGCCTTGTCGAGGCTTCTCTGTAAACTGATCTAGTCTTTCAAAGTATCCATGTTGTTTCATATATAGCAATGGATAAATTAAGAGCAGATATATCTGGAGGCAGTCCATTCCCCCTTAAAGGCACGGAGATGCACCAGTAGCTCAGAAAAGCACAATGGCAGCTGAAGCCATCGAATGTGTCTCCGTTCTAATTCGAGCAAACAAAATGACAACCGCCCCAATTTATAACTAGCTTTTAGAGCAAGATAACGAGGCAGTACAGCTTCCACATATATTTGCAAATGTTGTGCAACTAAAACATCTGTTTTTAATGCAAACTGTTATATTAATGTAATTTGTTTTTTCAAGGATAGCTAGTAAGTGTTGCATGGAAAAGTATGTGCTATTCAAATATGAAGAGCCAATGCAGGTACCTAGATTAATTGCTATGCAGATGAGATAAAAATCATTTTTATTTTTGCTAAACCAAAATGTTTAGGTTATGCATTATAAACAACTTATTGCAAATGCTGTTCCTAGCAAACCTATTTGTTCTCTTGGAAGTTTATAAAGAGCTCAGGTCATTTGTAAAAAATGTAGCTCCTGACTTTTAGTAAACACGCACTTATCAGCCGAGGGGTCCAGCACTGCCTTCATGTGGGCTAGTTCTTTGCTGGTCTTCAGGTCCCCGGTGCCAACATTACCCATGCGCAAGTCCAGCTGAGCTTACCAAATGGACCTACAGCTTCCTGGGACTGAGCGGGGATTAGTAAATGCTGCAAAGCGATTTCAATTATTTACAACGAATACTAATTAGTTGACTATACAGTTTGTATGCCCTGTATATGGAAACTTTTAGCAGTAATGTTTTTGGGTCTGATCACTCCATAAAAAATAAATTAAAAACAAAGGCTGACATTTCCAATGCTAAAAGGCAAGCAAGCATGTGAATGGATGTGTGAAGAATGTGCCGACTTATTAACATCGCTTTCCTTATCCTTTTTGGCTGTCTTTTTTTTTTTTTTTTTTTTTTTTTTTTTTTATCTTACAATGCTAGGCTGACTGTTAGCCAGGTTAGAGATAGACAGATTGTTCCCTGAGAACAGGGACTCTGCTATAATTCTAGCCCAAAAGTGACATTGTCACACTAAAAAAAATAAAAATAAAAATAAAAAAGGGGGACACTCAGAGAAATGGGGTAGAAAGGGCTGCGCACCCCAACAGATGCATAAGAAAAACACACAAAAAAAACCCCTAAACGGGGCTTTAATGCAGCCAATAATGAACACTTGAAGGAAGTGATGGAATAATCCAATATGGTTTTTATTAATACAAAAACTGTAAAACATATTATTAGTTTCAGACATTAAAAGTCAAGACATGATCTGTGGTACAAAAGTGGTTAAAAAAGGGGGAAGCCGGCAACAGTATACAATCCAGTATACAACAGTATACAATCCAGTATCTCATGCAATACAGTGTATTCCAAGCAACAAGATCAAAATCAAATTATATTGCACTAACAATAGAGTCCTGACGCGTTTCGACCCCGATGGGTCTTCTTCAGAGGACAGATGACTAACAGCTGTGAAGATGTAAGCATGTGTCCCAATCTTACAAAAGGGCACCAGGTAAAGCATAAAATTTGTGTATATGTATAAACATTTTCATATTAAGTATAATTACCAGTCACGTTGCTTCCCAGGGTTACAGATGACCTTGGTGTGATGTAGGGGTTCCCTCCCCTTTCTCCTTTAATTCCCAGGCGGTGGACCAATCCCCCCAAAAAAGGAGCAGGTGTCGAAACGACTTGCCTTACAAGGGATCACACACAAACTGCCCCCAAACAACCGGAGGAGGGAGGGGGAAGCGCATGTACCGCACCTATGGTATAATAACAGCAGTGCTAGTTGAAAGCAAAAAGAAGTTTTGCCTATTCCTGAAGAAATAGAGCCATGTGGCAGATTGCACTATTTGAAGAAATGCGAAATGGTGGTGTAAGTGGGTCCAAGCTTCAGCAGGAGGCATGGCGTGTCAATAAGGAAGGGAGTGGGAAGGGAGGGAAGGAAGTGTAGGGGGCAGGGGGGAACGTGAGGGAAAATGGTGATGGGCAAGTGAGGGAAAAATAGTGAGGGGGAGGGGAAGGAAGGGAAGGGGGGAGGGAAGGAAGAGGGGGGGAGAGGGAATGGGGTGTGCGACAGGTGTGGGAAACTCAATTGACAAGCCAGCTACCAGCAAGCAAGGGCCGTTCACCAACCAGACCAGTATGTGGGGAAAAAGAGTTAATCCTATAAAAGTGTTGGAGTTAGGGTGCCAGTGTGTGAAAAGGTGAAAGGAAGCAGCCAGCCAAGAGGCTGGAGATGTAGGAAAAAGGACAGACAGTGGCAAAGGAGGAGAAAGTGATGATGATAGAGATGAGAAGACCAGAAATAGTGACAAGTGTGAGTTGCAAAACCAAATACACAGCAAACAAAACAAACCGAGGTGAAGTGAGTGAGAAAAACCCCTTACTGAGAATTGTATAATGAAAGCTAGTGATTACCTTATAAGGAGGCAAAGTTAATTAAATCGGGTTACCAGAAGTTCTGAAGAATTATAAGTGTATTAGCATTAAAAGGTGAATAGGTGGAATACAAGTGAAGACAATTGAATATGATGTGATCACATCATGAGAGTAGACAAGACATGGGTATCTTACCGAGAGGTCTATCGTCACAGCCTGCACACGTTGAGTGGGAATGGGAGGCAGCAGTAAACCTCTCCCACCGCTCAGTTATTTATCAAGGTATCACCATTGTATCATCATTGTACAAATTTGATGTTCCTTTTTTTTCCCCACAAATGGAGCTTTCTTTTGGTAGTATTTGATCATCTCTGCGGTTTTTGTTTTTTTTTTTTTTAATTTTTTGCGCTATAAACAAAAAGAGCAACAATTTTGGAAAAAAAACACAATATTTTGTACTTTTTGCTATAATAAATAGCCCCAATTTTTTTTTAAAAAAGCAAATTTTTTCCTCGGTTTAGGCCAATATGTATTCTTCTACATATTTTTGGTATTAAAAATCGCAGTAAGCGTATATTGATTGGTTTGTGCAAAAGTTATAGCGTCTACAAAATATGGGGATAGATTTTTATTTTTATCATTTTTATTATTATTTTTTTTCACCAGTAATGGCAGCGATCTGCAATTTTTTTTATCGTGACTGCGATATTGCGTCAGACAAATTGGACACTTTTTTTTGGGACCATTGACAATTATACAGCGATCAGTGCTATAAAAATGCACTGATTACTGTATAAATGTCACTTGCAGGGAAGGGGTTAGCACTAGGAGGAGATCAAGGAGTTAACTGTGTTCCCCAGTGTGTGTTCAAACTGTAGGGGGGATGGGACTGTCTAGTAGGAGAGAGAGATCGTTGTTCATACTTGGTATGAACACAACATCTCTTTCTACTCCCTGAATGAACCAGGATTTGTGTGTTTACACACACAGATCCCGGTTCTCGCTCTGTCACGAGCGATCGCGGGTGCCCAGCGGTCATCGCCCCTAGTGGCCAAAAAGCGACATAAGGTAACCATTCGCTCAGACGTGCCATTCTGCCGCAGTAAGACTGCGGCGGCTGGTCGGCAAGCAGTTAAAAAGCTGCAAGACCCCAAAGACACTAAAATGCAACTGCAGCAATCACCAGCAGTCAAAAGCAAAACTGTTCACTCTCCACTCAAATTTACCACTCTTCAGCTTCCAACCAGCAAAATGTGGCAAACGTATACACGCTTCTTATCCGGTGGCAAGACCTCTGAATTACAGGAGGTTTTCAGCACCCTAATTATAAGACTTCTAGGGCCAATATTCAGCATAACCCTATCTGTTGCCAGAACAAAATTGAGTTGGGCTGAGTGCTTCTTAGCTGTTCACAAGGAAGGCCGTGTATTTTTATAAATTATAGAAGGCTTCCTCCGATTGGCTGAGAAGGAGATTGCAATGTTATCCCCCCACCTCTCATTGGTAAAAATACAAGGTTTCCTGTGAAATGCTGAGAAGCACTCAGTCTGAGGCTGGATTCACACCTATGCATTTTAGTGCTTTTTGCATTTTGCAGATTTGCACTACAGAACGTGTTCCATAGGAAACCATGGTAAATGGACTGTGCTGCAAATCTGCAAAATGCAAAAAGCACCAAAACCTGCATAGGTGTGAATCCAGCCTAACTCTATTTTCTTCTATCAGCCAATGAGATGTCCCTGTACCTCTGCTGGAACACAGTGCTGTATAATATATGTAGCTGATGCTACATACAGTTTCTAGATTGCTGGCAGCAGCTAGTAAAGGAAATGGTTTGTTCAAGCCAGCTTGGCCCAAATGATCTATTCAAAGTGAAAGTAAACCTGGAGTTCGGCTTAAGGCACATTCAACAGCTGATTTAATCACTTAGCTGAGTATGTAGCTTCTCTAACTACTAATCCTTGCCTATGCTCCAGTTTAAAGTGGTGCCATGACTGATGCCCCAGGTTTCCTCTATCAGGAAGGCTCCTTTCTCTTGCAGCATCCTATGAAGTCTCCCTTGCTTGCAGGGGCTAGGGTTGCCTCCCTACACTTTGTATATCAATAGAAACACACAACCCCATAGAAAATTGGTGAGTCAATCATGCAAGCAATAAATTACATTTCTGGAGGGGGGGGGGGGGGTGTTTTGTACACCATCTGTGTACAGAACTCCCCCAGGTAGCCATATTGCATTGCAATTTACAGAAAATGACAGCCCTGTAGATTGAAAAAGAAAAAGTAATTTTTAATAACAGTCAATTACAATATGGCTTGTGTAGAAATTATATATGCTATATTAATTTTGTATTTGCTATTTTTCAATTGAAAAGTGGAGTTACCCCTTAAACTCCTGTAATTAAAGGCAATGCTGTTAAGTTTTTTTCATATAGTGTATGAAAATATTTTTTCATGTGTGTTTTGTTTTTCTAATTCCATTTTATAGATCAGTAGTAGTTTTGGCATCAAGGGGAAAGGTTTCAGATTTCAAAAATCTTGCACAGCAATTGCATATTCTTGGAACAGCCAAACCACCACTTCTTCAGATCAAAGGTGAGTTGTGTTGATCCGAGCAGGGCTCTAAACTTTTTTAAAACTAATATCAATTAAAACTACCGCAATGAAAAGGGGCCTGTTTGTAACATTAGTTATAAAATACCAAACGCACATGTAGAAAGGCCTCAGCTGTTGTTCAAGAGCTTTAGATTGGACCATACACCCCAGCCTTTCATGATAAAGATTTGGGCCAACAAATTAGCCCACACAGGGGTTTGTAAGTGTTAGGCGCCAAACCAGGTTAACTTTAAATCTTCCCTTTCTTATTGTGCCACAAGAGCAATCTTACTAGGTATTATCAAATGCCATGAGAAATATCGTAAAAGTGTGCTGTGCTTCAAAAAGCATGTAGAAACATGTAGCAGGTGGCCATTTCCACATTACCAGCTGCTAATGATTATTCTTGTCTCTGGCCGCAAGATTATCACAGTAGGATATTTCTGCTTCCATCTTTTCAGGAAAATGTAAAATTATCTTGAGGGGCATGGTGCCTAAGCCTTTAGCTTGAATTTGTATTTTGAACATGTTAATAAAAAATGTCAGTACCCCAACCCGGTACTGTTGAAATATTTAAAAATGCACATTGCTGAAATTTAATCCGCCTGAAACCTGACCTAACCTATAGAGAGTGTAGCAATTTGAGGAACTGACTGCACAGTACTTTAGTGAGGAGTCAGTTTACCCAAAACTAAATGTTCAGGTTTTGGTAGATGCTGAAGCATGAAACAGCCTGTGGACTTGTTTACACTCTATGCAGTCTAAAGCAGGTAATTTATTTCAATGAACCTTGGTTATACCATTGCTTTCACATGCACTTAAAATGCAGCATGCTACTTTTTTTTCACACTGGAATGCATATAAACCTTACAAACCCATTTAAATACAATTGTCTTTTCCGGTGTAAATGAGTCCTGAAAGTTTCCTAAATCTCCCCAACACTCTTTTGAGATTTCTGCACTTGAATTCCTGAGGTCTTCACAGCTGCTGTGGCCATTAAAATGAGTTCTGCTCCTCCTACTCTTCATGCTGCTTTAATTTTATTTGTATTGTAAGGGGATGCAGTTGCAGAAATTGGCACATGCAAAGGTGTACAGGAACATTTAAAAATCCCAGGCGGGCAGGAAAAGACTAAGATCTTCATTCCAATGCTCCAGATTGTTTTTGTATCCACAGCTACAAAATGCCAGCAGTTGACAGATCCCGACTTCACCTTTAACATTTTGAGGCCAGGTGTTCTGATTGGTGCACATCTGTCTCAGGTTACTGATTCAGGTGATGCTGAGAATAGCCTGCGTACCAGCTAGGAGAGGTTTGCAGTGGCATACCTTGAAATGTTTTGACAGGTTTGCATAAAAAACAAAAAAGAAGTTATGTAGACCACTTTTTGGAATATTTATGATTTTCTCATTTGTTGTTCATTTTTTGCTCCCATAGAGACTACCTATAATCAGACCAGTCCAAAACTCATTCTCAAAACTCTGCCCACCCTTTGCAACCCCCTACCTTATTCATAGAAGCTGTACTGTATAGCTTCCATGAATGAAACACAATCCATGAAGGAAGGAGCATTTAATGTAATTAACAGTCATTCCAGTCCAAGCACCACATCCAATCTTACTGGTTCATAAACAAATACATATTCTACAGGCTTTTTTTAGGGATTACAATTAATCCCATGACTCAAATACAATCTTAAAAAAAGTTCATTGTTTATTAATTTATTAAAACACGATTGAATAAAAAAATAAATATACAAATCAGCTTTGTGTAACGCATCAGACCTACCACCAACCACCTGCAAGCATTTTTTTTTTGGAAATGGCTATATGGTTTAGCAATGGCTGGGAAAGCGTTGAGAGCCTGTTTAAAAAAAAAAAAAAAAAGGCCTATAATATCTAAAAATAAGTACATTTTGTCTATACACCAATTTGAGGAGCCTGTATATTTTTGTTTTACATGGTGATGATTTTACAAATAATAAGCAATTAGAATTTTTACGATTTGTATTTTTGAGTAACGAGATTAATTGTGGCACCTAAAAAGTTCCAAAGAAGTATTTGTCTACGGACCTCTATGAATTAAAGAGGCGAACCTCTCCTTCATTCGCCCATTTTCTGTTCATAGATGACTTTTCATTCATTGGAAGATGACTGCTGTGCCTACTTTTTACCCCAGCATCTAAAGAAAAAAAAGAAAACCTTTTTAGCTAAATGTCCAAGGTCCCCTTTGCTCTATGGCAGGCCATTAAGTCAACCAGTGCAAATGAACAGACAAAAAAAGAAGTTGCACCCCACAACCGAAAGTAGTGTATTTACAGTACGCTGTGCTGTATCAGAGATGCATTGCCTATTTTTGTTGAGGTGCAATTCAACTGATTAAAACTGCAAGGTGCTAATGCACTAACTTATGTTTACAGTAACACAGTGGAATGGAGAAGAGTAAATGGCTTTAAGTTTTGGATTTTATTTTGTTTACTGGTAGAAGTTAAAGCAAGAGACCTTTGTTTTTAAAGTTTCAGATATGATTAACTTTTGCTCACTTTCTGTCCCAATAACCACATAAAGCTAAAGGAAAACACCTTATCGCGTATACGGGGAACAGAAAACAAACATTGCTTCTAATCATTATATTTAAAAATCCTTTTTTTTTTTTTTTTTTTTATCATTGTTCCTGTCACCAAAAGATTTCCCCTCACCTCTAGGCCCAATTGACCATGCTAGACTTTAGAAGAAATCTGCTCCCAGGAGGCACACAGACAGCAAAAAGTAACGTGACGGATTCTAACTCTTCCCAACACCATGAAAAAAAAAGATGTTTTTGTTAGTTACACTTTAAAGAGGTATTCAACCCAAAAGAGAAAAATGTACTAAATTTCAGAGTACTCATTCTTAGACGTAGCGTTTGAATTACATTTTCATTTTTAGGCTTTTTTCCCCTTTTCACTCGGTGATGCAGTATGCCTGATAATTTTCTACTTACTTTGTCTGGGCAGCTTGCTCTATTTAAAATATTAGAGGGCTGAGACAAACCATTTATCACTGACAGGGGTGCTTACATGGTTGTCTTTTATTCATTTATGTAAAACCTTTATGCAAAAAGGGAAAAAAACTGTTGCTGTCCATTTAAATCTGCTAGTCTAACACTAAGCTCCCCCAATACTGACCATGCTGCTGCCACCGCATCTAAGGATTGGTAAACGGCAATATATTACATTTTTGTTTTGAGGTTTAATACCGCTTTTAGTTACCTTAAGCCTACTTTTGTATTTTTGTTTTAGGTAGCATTGCCTTCTTAGGATTCAGTGGAAAGTTTAAACCATCCTGGACAAGACTATTCAAGAGTCCTGCAGGACAGGGCTTGGGACTAATAGAGAGCTATATCCCTCTACAGCAGGAAGCATATGAGTGCCGAAGAGTCAGCACAAGTAAAAGAAAAGATGTGGACCTCTTGAAAAAAGCTTTAAACGCACATTAAATTAATATATGCCTTAAGGATTAAACAAAAAATGTGAACTAACTTATTTAATTTATGGCAATTACACTGTTATCCAGCGTAAATCAAATTACTGTTTTATCACAGAAGGGAAGCCTAAAATCAAAGCCCTAATGCCAATGCACCTTTTAGTTGTATATAGTCATGATTGTTTTTTATGACTGTTTTGTAAAGATAGGTTTTACAGTTGTGATTTTTTTGGGTGGTTTTGTATGTGCTGTAAACTGTATTTGTTTTTTTTTTTTTTATACTTTTATATCACTGATATTTTATAGTGTTTATAATTATGGATCTGACTGGAAGCGTTTTAAATTGTGTTTCTTTGCACCATGGTTTACTTGAAAGATGTTTTCATTAAAATCTTTCTGCAAGTTACTAGTGTGGTGTTTTTTTTTTGTTTTGTTTTTTTTTGTTTTTTTAATCCTAGCAAAAGTAACCCCTGTTGAATGATAGTGTTGTAAAAAAAAAAAATAATAAACCCAGTCTGCTAAATTATGGCAACAGTTAAGCATGTCAGAAGAAAACATTTTTTTGGCCTGTACTCTGGTTTCCATGTGTCCTTGATAGTGTATGTCAGCATGTACCTGGAAGAGTGACTCTTGTTCGCAGCATAGCCTTATGTATGCACCTTGGGTCGTCATCAAGAGCCTAAAGACCAGGGCCCTGGGTTTGATTTACTAAGAGCAAACAGACTGTTCGCTTTGCAAGGGAATTTTCCCCAAAACGTAGCTAATGTGAGATTTCCCTTTGTGAAAATACCTAATACATGGTAAAGTATAAAAAAAAAATATCTTAATTGTACAGTACAGGACACAGGCTGAGTATCCATCGATCCCTGAGTTAAAGACTGGAGGTGATTGGACACTGACAAATCTCAGTTTTTTGCTAGTGTCAATTTTGTGATGGACCTCTTTTCATTTCTATGCAGGTACTCGGGTGCTTCCTCCTTCTTTTTGCCGCAAGGGCTTGCTACAGGATGGTCTGCACCACAGACCAAATTTAACACACCTGCTCCCCATTCACACCTGAGACCTTGTAAGTCTAACAAGTCACATGACACCGGGGAGGGAAAATGGCTAATTGGGACATGTGGACATTTTCACTTAGGGGTGTACTCACTTTTGTTGCCAGCGGTTTAGACAGTAACGGTTGTGTGTTGTTATTTTGAGGGGACAGCAAATTTACACTGTTATACATGCTATACACTCACTACTTTACATTGTAACAAAGTGCCATTTCTTCAGTGTTGTCACATGAAAAGATAGAATAAAATATTTACAAAAATGTGAGGGTGTACTCACTTTTGTGAGATACTGTACCTTGCCGTATATTCTGCACCCTGAGAGTACCCCACAGGCAAATACTCTTATCCATAATTATGGTGTAAACCAGGCGAAAGGGAGCCACAGCAAAAGCTCAGGCAAACATTCACTCTGCAAAAGGCCTGCACAACATTCAACCTCAGAGTGACTATGCTTCACTGTCATCGAAGCAAGACTGGTCTCTACATCTATCTCAGGCACTCTACAAGCAGCCTACCTGGCAAAAGCTGACTTTTCTGCAACTATGTCACAATTCATCAGACAATTGTTGGCGTTAATACGGCCATCGCTGTCCAGCGCTCCAAAATGTCAGGCTCCTTCTCCAGCTCCACTGTGTCTTCCAGCACAGGTAAATCGGAAGCTGACTCAAGTAGAGGCAGACATAGAAGGGAATGAAAAGGACCCCGAGGTAGTGTTGGAGGTCATGGAAGATTTCTCACCCAAGGTTCCTATACACCTGATGTTAGGGCTTCACACAATGTTTGTCAATGTGGATATGCAAACTAATATGCAAAATGCTGCACTTGTTGCACTGGAATCTCCCCTGTCCTTTGGGTATGAAGAGACCTGCTGAATCTCACACATTTCTCATTCATGACCAAATAGAATGGGCAAATAATTACGATTAGGTTGATCTAGAAATATTTTTACCTCCTGAAAATCATTGCTGAGCTCTAGATTTTACTAAAAAGTGATCTGTTCTGGTAGTAGATCCTGCCATCTTGGCCTTAAACATATTCATGTACCAGCTGAAGATGTTCATTCAAAGATTCTGCAGATAGGAAGTTTGAGACTTGCAGGTCCAGCTCTGGAACTAGCTATTATTTCAATTTCTGCTAACTGGACTAGGGCAATAAACAACCAACACAATCCTGTATTCCAGAAATTCCTGGGGCAAGCTATAACAGATTTCCATCATGGTTGAAATTCCCATTCACATGCACACAACCTTGTGGCACAAAGCCTGGTCAGCTGAACCTACCTGTAAAAGACACCTCACTCATACTCGCTTTGAGGGAAGATATCTCCTTGGTGTGAGGCACTTGACGAATTCATTCAGGATATCACAGAAGAAGAGGTTCTTCTTCCTCAATGGAACATTTAAAAATCCCCTTCTTCAGTAGTCTTTACCTTCTCAAAATGCAGAGCGGCTCAATGCTCTACCCAGGCTTTAATTTCAAAAGGTTTAACCCTTCCTTTTGGCATCAGTTAGACCCACAGTCTTCCCCAAAAGCCCTCTTCCCAATGACGGGGTGCCCTCAGTCCTAAGAGTGG
Organism: Aquarana catesbeiana; assembly: GCF_042186555.1. Lineage (NCBI taxonomy): Eukaryota > Metazoa > Chordata > Amphibia > Anura > Ranidae > Aquarana > Aquarana catesbeiana. The sequence continues at coordinate 393,963,255 of NC_133324.1, forward strand.
GAAGTGTCTGTTAAAATTAGCTTATTTCTGGGTCTCCAGACATCCAAGACCTGTGGGTGGATGCATTCGATCTTCACTTACAATAATTGGTTTGGATCCTAGACACATTTTAAGCAAAGGTCTTCCTTCCAGAGAAGAAACTACTTTCTCTGAGCTCTTCAGGATTTGAGGTAAATAAATGTCCCTCTTTGAGATTCTCCATGAGATTTCTGGGTCTCATGGAAGCCTCCTTTGGGGCTGTCCCATTTGCTCAATTTCATTCAAGCCCTTTCAAAACATCTTGGCATGGAATAAGCGAGTTCCTTCTCTTGATCTACCCATGTTTCTGTTCAGCCAAGTAAGGAATTTCCTAGCTTGGTGAATCTCCAGTCCAGCCTTAACAATGGGCATGTATTTCTTTGTATATCACCGGAAAATGACAGCGGCAGTCTTTCAAGCTGGAAAGGAGTGTCCCAGTAATTTGCAGTCCAGGGACATGGCAGAAAAGCTCCCCATCAACAGCCTGGAGCTCCGAGCAGTAAGGATGGCTCTACAACACAGGACCCACCCTTCTGCAAGGACAATCAATCAGGCAATGCCACAGCTGTGTCCTACATCAGCTACCAAGCTGGCACCAGTAATCACATAGCTTTGACTAAATCGAGCCAGATCATCTCTAGGACAAAAACACTGTCCAGTAATCTCTACTGTCCAAAACCCTGGAGTAGCCAACTGGAAGATGGATTACCTCAGCCATCCCCACCTGGACCAAGAGGGAATGGGCTTTTCACTCTGACATATTCAACCTCCTATGTCAGATGGAGGACACCAGACCTCATCCCAAGAGCATAACATACATTATTACATAAGGGCATTAGCCAATGCATCCCATTGGGAAGTAAAATTTAAAAGAGCAAACAAAAGTCCTGGATGGCTTAGCTCCAATGTAAAAATGCATATAAAAGCAAAGGAGAAGGTCTTCAAAAAATACAAGGTTGAGGGATTATCATCAGCATTTAGACTTTATAAAGAATGCAACAAGAAATGTAAGGGTGCAATTAGAGCTTCTACGATAGAACACGAAAGAAAGTAAAAAAGGGAGGACAGACCATATTGGCCCCATAAAGAATGAGAAAGGACATCTGGTTACAAGGATGGGGAGATGGTGAAGGTATTGGATTAATTATTCTCCTCAGTCTTCATGAGGGAGGCTTCAGTAACCAAAACTGCAGTGTTTATCCTCATGACACATCACAGGAAGCACCTCTAGGCATGTGCATTCCGTTTCGTTTCGAATCGAAATTCGGACAAATTTTTCATCCGAATTTCCGAATTACAAAAGTAAAGAATTTAAACGAATCCGAAAAAAAACAAACGAATTTGAAAACTTATTCGAATCGAATTTGAAGACAAATTCGAATTGAATTCGAAAACATATTCAAATATCGAATTCGAAAAAAATAGAAAAAGTTTTTCTAAAAAAAACAATAGGATAGAATATAAAATAATAAAGCAATAGAATATAAAATATATATAATTTTTTTTAATTATTATTCTCCTATTGTTTTTTTATGCTTTTCTTTTCTATTATTTTATATTCTATAATAGTCTTTTCAATTCAAATTCATTCTATACGAAATTTGAATTTCGGAACATGGCTTCTGAAGTCTTTTCTATTCAAATTCGAATTCATTTTATAAGAAATTCAAATTTCGGAAGATGGTTTTATATATATATATATATATATATATATATATATATATATATTTTATATATATTTCTATTTTATTCGAATCTTTTCTATTTGAATGCGAATTCATTCTATATGAAATTTGAATTTCTGAAAATGGTTATATAGAATGAAATCGAATTCTAATAGAAAAGACTAGAACAGAAAAACAATAGAACAGAATAGAAAAAAATTTATATATATATATATATATATATATATATATATATATATATATATATATATATATATATATATATAACCATCTTCTGATATTGGAATTTGGTACAGAATGAATTCAAATAGAAAAGATTAGAATAGAACAGAAAATAATATAAAAGAATAGCATAGAAAAACAATAGAACAGAATAGAAAAAAAATATAAAATATTCTATTCTAATCTTTTCTAGTGGAATTCATTCTGTACCAAATTCCAATTTCGGAAGATGGTTTTATTTATATATATATATATATATATATATACATATACATATACATACATACACACACACACACACACACACACACACACATATATATATATACACACACACACACACACATATATTCTTTCTATTCTGTTCTACTGTTCTATTGTTTTTCTATTCTATTAGAATTTGATTTCATTCTATTTCTATATAACCATTTTCCGAAATTCTAATTTTGTATAGAATACATTTGATTTCAAATAGAAAAGATTAGAATATAATAGAAAATAATAGAAAAACAATAGAACAGAATAGAAAAAATATTATATATATATATATATATATATATATATATATATATATATATATATATATATATATATATATAAAAAACCATCTTCCGAAATTCGAATTTCGTATAAAATGAATTTGAATAGAAAAGATTAGAATAGAGTAGAAAGAATAGACTACAAAAACAATAGAACAGAATAGACTAAGATATAATATATATATTATATTTTATTCTGTTCTGTTCTATTGTTTTTCTAGTCTATTCTTTTCTATTATTTTCTATTCTAATCTTTTCTATTCAAATTCATTTTATACAAAATTCTAATTTCAGAAGCCATCTTCTGAAATTCGAATTTCGCATAGAATTAATTCAAATTCGAATAGAAAAGTTTAGAATAGAATAGAAAAGAATAGCATAGAAAAACAATGGAACAGAATAGATAAAAAAATATAATATATATATAACCATCTTCTGAAATTGGAATTTGGTACAGAATGAATTCGAATTTGAATAGAAAAAAGATTAGAATACAATATATTATATTGTTTTCTATTCTGTTCTATTGTTTTTCTATGCTATTCTTTTATATTTTCTATTCTATCCTAATCTTTTCTATTGGAATTCGATTTCATTCTATACGAATTTCAAATTTCGCAAAATGGTTATATATAGTTTACTTTTTCAAATTCAGGTAATGTTTTTTTCGAATGTGGTAGCATTTTTTCGAATTTGACAGTTTTTTTCGAATGTGGTAGAATTTTTTCGAATTGGATAGTTTTTTTCGAATACGGTCGAATTATTTCGAATGCGAATACGAAAAGAAACGAATTCCGAAAAGGAATGTAAGGTATGCAACGAATTTAACTAAACAACGAATCGTCCCGAAACTAAACTAAACAAATTTTTTCATCCTGCACATATCTAAGCACCTCCATGGTTAACAGGGGACAGGATTAAAATTAGGCATAAGAAACTTAACATTAATAAATCACTGTCCTTTGCACTTATGTCAAGGACGTATGGATTCCCGGGATGGATGTTCTTCCGATACGCACAATTGCGCCACGCGACTAGGGCACAATTTCCTATCCCTCCTCTCCTACAACTAGACCCGTTAGGTCACTGCTAGAAAGCAGGTCTTCCAACAAAACCCCTGTCGGCCATATATACCACGCTGCTGCCTAGGGAGGTACCCAAGATGGACAGGCTATGGAATACCTGGAAATCAGATATCCCCACTCTAGAAAGGGAGGACTGGGTAGCCTGTTTGGAGCAGGGTCCCAAACTGGTAATATCAGCCGGAGACAAATTGACACAAACAAAATTTCTACACAGGGTTTACTTCACGCCGGCGAGATTATCTAAAATATACCCTGATAGGGATCCACATTGCCCTAGATGTCAAACTCAGATAGGCACGTATATACACATGTTTTGGGACTGTCCTGCATTGTCAAAGTTCTGGCTAGGAGTATATGATCATTTAAATGTTAGAATGGATTTGTCTGTTCCAAAAACACCTGAGATAGCCCTATTGGGAATACACGAGGATGAGCACAGGTCACATCATAGTAAAATTCTAATTTCACTCCTCTTCTATTGTGCTAAAAAGGAGATTCTTGCTGGATGGACCTCGACTAGCCCTCCGACTCTTTCCTCCTGGGAAAAGAGAGTAAACACTGCTCTACCCCTCTATAGGCTGACATATATCAGTAGAGGGTGCCCCTGGAAGTTCAACAAGGTCTGGCTGCCATGGATCGGTGGATAATGTTGTCTTTTGGTTTTCTCAGCTGGGTGACGGGTCATCGGGTTGTGGGTGGGGGGGGTGGATTGCTCCGTGGTTAAGTTGCTATGAGGGTGTAACTAAACTGTTGCACGCTCCCCTCTCTGGTGTCGTGGACGCCTCTCCTGACTCCTTATCTTTTGATGTATTGACAAGCCTGATAGGAATACCGAGCATGATCAATAATTCAATATTAAAGCGAGTTTATTTAGCTACATCGGATACAGCAGAATACATTTTTTTTGTGAGTAAGAGATTACCTCTAGTCAAATGTATGATCCATTTCTCTCTGTACTTGCCTACACATGTCTTGTTTTATTTCCTTTTTTTTTGTACTGCATTTTCTACTTTTCAATAAAGCACTCCTGATTGTTAAAAAAAAAACATTAATAAATCACCGGGACCAGATGGCTTGCACCCGAGGGTACTTGGGGAACTCAGTCAAGTAATTGCCAGACCATTGTTCCTAAATTTTACTGATAGTCTACTGACTGGAATGGTACCAGGTGACTGGAGAAAAGCCAGTGTACCACCAATATTTAAAAATAGCCCAAAATACATCTCTGGGAATTACAGACCAGTTAGCCTAACATCAATAGTATGCAAGCTCTTGGAGGGGATGTTAAGGCACTATATACGTGATTTTAGTAATGAGAACGGTATCATTAGCAGTAATCAGCATGGATTCATGAAGAATCGTTCTTGCCAAACCAATTTTAACCCTAACCTTCTATGAGGAGGTGAGTTGCCATCTAGATAAAGGAAGGCCCGTAGATGTGGTGTATCTGGATTTTGCAAAACCATTTGACACGGTTCCCCCATAATGTTTATTGTACAAAATAAGGTCCATTGGCATGGACCATAGGGTGAGTACATGGATTGAAAACTGGCTACAAAGGCGAGTTCAGAGTGTGGTGATAAATGGGAAGTACTCGGAATGGTCAGGGGTGGGTAGTGGGGTTCCCCAGGGTTCTGTGCTGAAACTAATCCTATATAATTTGTTCATAAACGACCTGGAGGATGGGGTAAACAGTTCAATCCCTGTATTTACGGACGATACTAAGCTAACCAGGGCAATAACTTCTCCGCAGGATGTGGAAACCTTGCAAAAAGATCTGAACAAGGGGGCGTGGTGACGTGTTGGCTGAGTGTGAGTGAAGACGCCAGCTGAAACTCCGTTCAGACGGCTACTATATAGCTATTATACTGCCCGCTCAGCTTGCTTAATCAGCCTGTACAGCCCGTTGTCCAGCCTGTGCAATCCGAATACCTGTTTCTATCCTTGGTGAGGGAGATGCCAAGAGGATCTAGACGTGCAGCAAAGGAACCCTCCGGCAGTGGACCTGTCACTCATAGTGCACTCCTTACAGGCTACTATCCTGTACGTGTCTCTACATCCCTGGAGCAGGCAGAGGACAACACAAGGACGGTGTTGGACTTCCAGAACGGGGGCTTGCGAGACTTGCAGGATCCCCCTCCTGCTCCTCCCCCTCCTCTTTCTCCTACTGATCTCCCTGCGTTGCAGACAAGATTCCCAGCCAGCACGCTCTAACAATGAATTCAGGGGAGCCTACAGGAGACACTGATCTGGCATTTCAACCAGCGATAGCAGAGTTATCAGAGATACCAGAGTTAATGAACACACAGACTTTATTGACAGATGCCCCACAGACATCAGTAACTAAATCTGTACAGTCCGTTATCCATCTTGCATTATATCCTGCCTCTGGGCTCTCAGTCTTGCTAACTGACCCTGACACCAGGTCATTCCTATCCTCATTATCCACCAAGGCAGACATGGACCGTATGACCATATCCTTACAAACGGTGCTCAGAGAGGAGTTTAAGGAAGTTAAGGACTCATTCCATAGTCTATCATCAAGGGTGGACAGCATTGAACAAACTCCGATTACAAATGATCAAAAGATAGCTACCCAAGAGGCTAAGCTAACATCCCAATCGCAGCATCTTTACGTTCTGCGACTCCAGCAGGACAATCTAGAAGACAGGAGCAGGAGGAGTAATTTAAAGCTACGGGGTATACCTGAAGCCATGACAGCTAAAGAGCTACGCTCCACTGTTATAGCTATTATAGCTGTTATAGCTATAATAAATAAGATCCTGGCCAGGGACCTGACAGCGGACCTGGAGTTGGACAGGGTCCATCGGATACAGGGGTCGACTCCCCTGCCTGATGGCAGACCTAGGGATACCTTATGTAGAGTTCACTTCTATTCTTTTTAACCACTTAGACACCTTCCCGCCCAGCCCAATTTTCACCTTTCAGTGCTGTTGCAATTTGAATGACAATTGCGCGATCATGCTACACTGTACCCAAACAAATTTTTTATCATTTTGTTCCCACAAATAGAGCTTTCTTTTGGTGGTATTTGATCACCTCTGCGGTTTTTATTTTTTGCGCAACAAATAAAAAAAGACCGAAAATTTCGAAAAAAAACAAGTTTTTCTTTGTTTCTGTTAAATTTTTTTGTAAATAAGTACGCTTTCTCCTTCAATAATGGGCACTGATATGGCTGCACTGATGGGCACTGATACGGCGGCACTGATGGGCACCGATGAGGTGGCACCAATGAGGTGGCACTGATGAGGTGGCACTAACAGGCACTGATGATGGGCACTGATAGGCGGCACTGATGGGCACTGATAGGTGGCACTGATGGGCACTGATAGGTGGCACTGGTATGCGGCACTGATGGGCACTCATAGGTGGCACTGATGGGCACACATAGGCAGCACTGATGGGCACTCGTAGGTGGCATTGACTGGTATATATGGGTGGCACTGATGGGTACTTATGTGTGGCACTGATGTGTGGCACTGATGGGCACTGATAGGTGGGCACTGATGGGCACAGATGGGCACAGATGGGCACTGACAGGTGGCACCTATGGGCAATGACAGTTGGCACAGATGGGCAATGACAGGTGGCACTGAAAAAAGCATTGCTGGGCAGATCTGGGCATTGCTGGGCAGATCATGGATATAATAGTGCCAATCAGTGCCCATTTGTGGGCACTGATTGGCACAGATTGGGCACATGTGGATGGCCATGGGGTACATACCTGGCCATCCACGTTGCCCCTTCCCTGGTGGTCCTAGTGGCATCCCTGGTAGTCCAGTGGGGTGATCTGAGGGGGGGCTGCGCTGATAAACAATCAGCGCAGACCCCCCCTGCCAGGAGAGCCGCCGATCGGCTCTCCTCTACTTGCGTCTGTCAGACGCGAGTGAGGAAGAGCCGATCAACGGCTCTTCCTATTGACAGCTTGATCAGCCGTGATTGGACACGGCTGATCACGTGGTAAAGAGCCTCCGCCGGAGGCTTTTTACCAAGATCAGTGTAGCGGTGTGTCAGACTGACACACCGCTCCACCGATCGCCGCGATGCGCGCCCCCGGGGGCGCGCTGCGGCATGTTATCCTGCTGGACGTCATATGACGTCCAGTCAGGATAACACAACCACTTCCCGGACGTCAATCCGCTATAGGGCGGGCGGGAAGTGGTTAAAGAGGAGATCATTCGCAAGGCTTGGTCTTTGGGCACTGTCGATTTAAATGGAGCTTCAATACAGATTCTACCTGACCTCTCAAGATATACCTTGCAGATGAGACATACTATGAACCCCCTGTTGGATAAGCTGCGGGAACGGGAAGAAGGCGCTACATATCATTGGCGTTTTCCATTTTGTTTTTGTCTATACAGAAAGGGCATCAGTCGTTTCTGCTGCGCACACATGCTCATTTGTCAGAGATGTTCACCAAATTGGCTATTGTTCCAGACTGGACTGCTATAGAATTTAATTCCAACTTACCTGCAACTTAATTTAAATATAACAAGCAATTAAAATGAGCACTATGCTAAATTAGTTATGCTAACCTAAGGTTGGGAAAAGACCTATTAGAGAATTATGCAATTTTTTTTTGTTGTGGGGGGAGGGGAGAGTTTTTTCTTTTTTTGGGGATGAACTGGATATTGGATATACTGGACTTACTAGATGGTTGATTGAGAGAGTTAATAAGGCAATAATGATAGAAATAGGTTACATGATATACAATATAAATGTATAAAGACAAATGGGCAAGTAGGCATATAATATAGGATAGGGTTAAGTCCAGTCTAGATATATGTGTGTATGTGTATATATATATATATATATGTGTGCGTATGTATATATATAAATTATTATTATTATTTTTTTTCATGCAGACTGGGTTAGTAGGAATATGTATGTATCTATGCATATATTTGTATATGTATGGAGGTATACAGGAACACCGGAAGATCCTGGTCTGAGTTTTGAGATTGTGTACATAAGTCGACTAGGAGTATGTAGCGAACCATGCAATTTGGGTAGCCTGAAGCCTGGAGATGGAATCGTGTTAAGCTAATATTTCCACTGAGGCCAGTGGAAACTAAGTTATCGCAAGTTATAGCAACCTCAGCCTATTAGTGGCTGAGGGTAAGCTATGCCTGGAGACTCTTGTGGTTGGGTTCATGAACTGAGTCTATCTTGGGGCTCCAGGTTGCTGGATAATGCTGATAGGCTATATATACATATTCATATATGTGTTAATATGATCGTATTTTGTTGGCGACTGCCTTAGCAGCATTTAACCAATTGTACAAAACTACGGTGTAGGTGGGGGGCTGCACCAATTTATGTTGTAGCTGTGGAGTTTATGCGTGTATGGAGCTGCCCCACACCTGCCATCTAAGGTACCGTGGCTTCCTTCTGTGTGAGCTCTCTTTTTCTTTACAGGGGTGTATAAGAGTGTAGAGTGGAGAGACTTATCCCGCTTTATACACTTTATGGTATATGCTCTGTACAGCGGGTAGTTGAGTGCTGACGGGCGCAGCGGTTTCCCTTTCCTCCCCCTCTCTCCTTAGTTCCTTTTGGATTTGTGGAGGACGTTGGTAACTGTCAGTCACTAATTTGTTGCTGTTAGAGTATATTTATACCTATAAGTGTAAATGATGCAGAATCTACGTTCCTCTAAAGAGAAAAACTCGCAGCATGCGGCAGCAGTATCAGCAGCAGCAAAACTGGAGCAATATGCCCATGCCTCTGCTCTGACCCCTCCAAAAAAGGGGTCGCAGCAGAAGGGTCAACAAGGGGGGGCTTCGGATAGGAAAAGCCAGGGCCAGCCTCAATTACAGCCCTTAGGGGCTGCGCCGGCTACCCAACCTTCCAAATCTTTATGTAATAAAGGTCCAGGGCTAAGTGATCAAAACACAAACGCAAACTCGGAGCTAATAAATGACCCGAATTTACCCTTGAACAGAGAACCAACTATAAGGGATGTATTCATGGCTGTAGGGGTGTGTAACGGCTCGCTTAAAGATCTTTGTGAACAGATGAAAGGTGTTAAAGCAGATCTGTTATTGGTTAGACAAGATCTGCAGAAAACGGCGGAGAGAACAACGGCCCTGGAAGAAAGAGTCAGTGGGCTAGAAGATAATGTGCTCCCAATAACCAAAGAAATAAAATGGCTGAAGGAACAGCTATCTAAACAAGCCTCTAAGTTAGATGAGATGGAGAATAGGAGTAGAAGAGATAATGTGAGGCTGATAGGTTTACCCGAATGGAGTGAGGGCGCCAACCCAATTGCATTCCTAGAAAAATGCCTGGGGGAGCTAATCGGGAAAGAATCATTCTCGGCTTCGTTCTCCATCATAAGAGCTCACAGGATCCCTTTCAGGGCACCATCGGAGGGGGGCCATCCGAGACCCCTCCTCCTGAGATTTCTTAACTACCAGGATAAAGTAACCTTATTACGGAAGATCAGGGAAGCAGGGGAGGTTTTTTTTTAAAGGAGCAAAAATATTGTTTTATTCCGACTTCTCTCCGGATTTGCAGAGGCGTAGGGCAGAGTTTACCCAGGCAAAACGCAATCTACAAAAATTTAAGCTGCCCTATGCTCTTTTATATCCGGCAAGGTTGCGGGTTGCGGCTCTGGGGGAGACTCTGTTTTTTAACTCCCCTGCTGAAGTTGAGAAGTGGCTGGAAGATAATAGGGAAAAAATCACAAATTCTACGTAGAGAATGGGGGAAGATATAATAGGCCAGGATATCAATAGGATGGCACGACAAGGCATTGGGAGGTACAGGGGCTGTATCTTTGTTTTTGTTTTCTTCTTGTTCTTGCTAGTTTCCACCCCTTCTTGCCATCTGTTTATGCTTTTTGTTATAAGGGGACGGGAGGGGATGGGTGCATACAGCTATTTGTGGGTAGGGTGGTGTGGGGTTGTGAGTGGAAGATTTGGCGTAAAAGGCTGGTGTTAGTGTAAGAGGCAACGGTCATGGTAAACCCCCAGGGGGTACACCTAGATAGGTGGGTGGGGGGGGGAGGGGGATGGGGTGGGAGGGTAGGGGAGGTTAAGTGGGGAGGGAAGGGAAGGGGTGGGAAGATGGGAGGGAGGGGAAATAGGGTGGGTAAATCATTCCTTACGAACACTTATACCACTAGAATTTATAACCGAGGTATCCAGACCTTCCTTAAGATTATTTTTGCACATACAGGCACTTTTTGTAGTAAATAGGCTTTTGGTTGTTCTACACGCACATGCAAGCACTGTCTATGGCAAATTTATGCCCAAAGTAAGGCTAATATAGCCAAAATGAATAAGTGGTTTAGAGGCCAAGTATGCACACACACGGAACTGTTATAATAGTCACTAGGAGGAGAAAAATTAGTTTTGGGTTAGGGTTATATATATTAAATTTCTCTTATATCTTTCTGTTATATACGTTTGTATGTGTTGGGGTAAAGGATATTCTTCAGTCTTTAGATGTTAGCTAAGACTCTGAAAATAGGATCCTGGAATGTCAGGGGCCTAGGTACACCACTTAAAAGATTAGCAGTGTTCTCTATGATGGAGAGATGTGGGGCTGATCTGGTCTGTCTGCAGGAAACTCACCTAACCAAGGAAACTATTCATCACCTACAGATGAAAAAATTTCAAACCCAATTTCATGCGATTCACTCCTCCTACAGTAGGGGAGTGAGTGTTTTGGTAAAGTCTGGGGTGAAGTTCTCCTGCAGCCAGGTCAGGTTAGACGAGTTGGGTAGATACATCTTTTTATTATGTTCTATCGAAAATGCCAGGTATGTGGTGGCAAATATATATATCCCTCCGCCCTTTAATCTGGATGTCTTGGCTAAACTGTATGAATTTTTGCTAGATAAAAAAGAGGTGCCGATTGTAGCAATGGGGGACTTCAACGAGGTTCTAGATAAAGGGCTGGATAGACTCCCACTACGAAAAAGCTCAGAGGACTCAGTAAGGAGTCGGTTAAGCTTTTTTCTGGAAGAAGTGGGATTAATGGATTTGTGGAGGACACGGAACCCAGGCGTGCTGCAATATACTTGCTGTTCTGCATCTTACTCCGTGCTTTCAAGGATAGACCTAGCCCTAGGAAATGATAGGGCTCTCCAGATGGTAGAAAAAATAACATACTGGCCAAGAGGCATCTCAGACCACTCACCTATGGTAGTCATTTTAAATCTTGGGGAGCCTAGGCCCCGGAAGAACTGGAGTATAAGCCCGTACTGGTTTGAAATTATTAAAAAGACGGATGGGATACTTTCCTCCTTAAGGGAGTTTGTTGAGATCAATCGGGGAACGGTGCCCCCTTCTATGCTATGGGACGCCCTTAAAGCTTTTTTTAGGGGGGTCCTGATACAGCAGATAGCTACATTCAACAAAGAGGCTAGAAGGGAGGAGGAGAGCTTGTTGAGAGACGCTCTTGAAGCAGAAAATAACTATACTTGCAACCCAACCCCGGAGACGGAAAGTATCTGGCAAGAGAAACAACAAGCATATAAATCAGTGGTTATACAGAAAGCAGAAACCAGGCGGTTACTCCAAAGACAGGAATCTATGGTGGAGGGCGAGAGAATGGGAAGGACATTGGCTATGCTAGCAAAATCCAATGCAGCTCCATCCACGGTCCTCGCGATTAGATCCCAGAGCGGTGAGGTAGTATCAAGCACCTTAAAAATAGTACAAGCCTTCAGGGATTACTATAAAAAACTGTATTCCTCCCAGAAGAGGAGTAAGGAGGCCAAGATGGAGGACTTCCTAAGGGGGTTAGACATCCCCACCATATCACAAGAAGAAAGAGATATATTAGATGCCCCAATATCTATAGCAGAATTACACCAAGCAGTAGCAGGCATGGCAACCCATAAGTCGCCCGGGCCAGATGGTCTTCCAATTGAGACCTACAAACACTATGGTGAAGTGTTGATCCCCGAACTGCTGAAAGTTTTGGGGGGGGCGCTTGAGGGGGGCCAATTACCTGCCTCAATGCTAGAAGCAACTATCATTGTATTACAGAAAGAAGGGAAAGATCCCTTGGATATGGCCGCCTATAGACCAATTTCTCTCTTATGCACGGACGTAAAAATTCTGGCCAAAGTGCTGGCAGCAAGATTGAATGGGGTTATCCATAAGCTGATCCACGAGGACCAGGCGGGCTTCATAGCCAATAGATCCACGAGCCTGAATATTAGAAGGGCGTTTTTGAATGTACAGACCCCAATGGTGAACGAGGGTTCGAGAGCGTTGATGACCCTTGATGTATCCAAGGCTTTTGATAGCGTGGAGTGGGGCTATATGTGGCACGTGCTGGAGAACTTTGGATTTGGCCCTGCCTTTATAGGGTGGATTAGAATGCTATATACTCGACCCAAGGCAAGATTAAAAATTAACAACGAATTGTCGGATTGGTTTGAGCTGGAGAGGGGGACGAGGCAGGGGTGCCCACTCTCCCCTCTGTTGTTTGCACTAGCGATGGAACCCCTGGCCATTTCCATAAGGGGAAGTCGAGCGATAACCGGCTTCCAGAGAAAAACAGGCGAGGAAAGAATCGCATTGTATGCGGATGACATTCTGTTATTTTTGGGAGACTCGAGGAAATCGCTACCGGGAGCAATGAGGATAGTGGAGGACTTCGGCAGTTTTTCTGGCTTAGAGATAAACTGGGAGAAATCAGAGTTTCTACCGATAGACCCCATAAATGAGACAATAGCACGTGGTATGCCTCAGGTGGTAATAGTGGAAGCTCTGAAGTACCTAGGGATTGTCCTGACGAAGGACCCTGTTCTATATATTAGTAAAAACCTTGTTCCTCTATTAACAAAATTTAAACGAAAAATAGGAATTTGGAGACGCCTGCCTCTATCAGTTGCAGGAAGATGTAGCTTAATAAAAATGATATGGATGCCACAACTGCTATACGTCTTGCATAATTCCCCTGTCTGGATAGGTAAGAAGTGGTTTAAAAAAATTGACAGTCTCTTTAGGGAATTGATTTGGAAGGGGAAACAAGCCAGGATCCGTCTTGGAGTGCTCCAGCTCCCTACCCAGGAGGGGGGCTTTGCCCTCCCACATCCCGAGAGTTATTTTTACTCAACTCAGTTGCAGCAATTATTGGGCTGTGGGATACCGAAAGGAGGCACCCCTAATGGCAAGTTACTGTTGTTGAGCTCCACACATAATACAATTATTGAAGCCCTAGAGGCGGACGCGTTCCATGATAAATTTCCAACAATTAAATTGATAATCAAACTTTGGAAAACAGTTAAGAAAAAGATGGGGTATGGAGCCTTAACAGCCTACTCTCCTATTTGGAACAACCGTAATTTGCAGGAAGTTCTTAAGATAGGCATATTTAGAGAGTGGGAGAAGCTTGGTATCAGTAAGCTAAGTCAATTATACAACGACTCTGGGTTAAAGAAATTTTCAGATCTGGTTAGGGAGTTTAAGCTTCCCCGGGGGTCTTTCTTCCTATATGTCCGGTTGGAACATGCCCTTAAAGCACAATTTAAAGCCCAGACTCCGAGATGGGAAGAGATGCCTCTATTTCAGTGCATAACTCAAATAACCCCCACTAGAGGGGTAATTTCAAGAATTTATGACCAATTAAGCAAATCGGTTAATAGCAGGGAAATACTCCTTGGGGTAAAGGCTAAATGGGAAGAGGAGGTGGGAGGAATGACCCAGGAACAATGGGCGAGAATTTTGGAGTTGGGAGCGCAGGTTTCTGTGACCCCTTCACAGAGACTCTCACACTTAAACAGAGCCTATTATACTCCTAAAAGACCTTTTAAATTTGGGAGAAGGCCCAATGACAACTGCCCCAGGTGTCGAAGGACGGGAGGTCTCATTCACATGGTGTGGAGGTGTCCCAAGCTGTTTAGATACTGGGAGGAGGTGACTGGGAACTTGGGAAATATTTTCGGTACGACTGTGGCAAACGAGGCCCTGACTTGTATTCTGGGGCATAGAAGAGTGATGGGAGAAAGGTTGAGTACTACCTTAGCTGTCACGCGGGCCCTGTTTCAGGCTAGAAAGTTGATAGCACTTAGATGGCAGGTAAAGGAGCCCCCCACCATGAAAGACTGGATCTCTACAATGAATGAAACCTTGGGTAGGGAAAGAATGGAGTACATAAAAAGGGGCAATCTTCAGGAATTTGAAAGCATGTGGAAGATGTGGATAGAGAAAGTGAAGAGTCATTAATAGTGGGATCGGCATAGACACGGAATAGACTGTGGGATGGGCTTAATATAGGTATATAGGCAACTGGTATCCTTGCAGGCAAAGGATGCTATAATAAAGTGTTTCTGGATATGAACATTTTTAGTTAAATATATAGTTTAGTAGGGCACAGGATAAATATATAGGGAGTAGGTGGGGGGGGGGGGATCGGGGTATTGGGCATAGGTAAGTTGGTACACAATACAGGCTGGGTCAGTAGAAGATGGGCACGGGGAGCCCAAAAGTTCATTTTTACAAACCTCTCTTCTTGTATTTTTTGTTGGTGTCTTTGTCCTTTTTCTTTCTCCTTACTGGTCCCCTCTTTCTCTAAACTGAGTTGGAAAAGGATGGGTCCCTTTGGTTATCGAGTCCTAGTTGGTGGGGCTTACGAGATGGAAGTGACAGAGGACTTGTTGGTAAAGAGGCGTAATGGAATCCGTTGGTCATTATGACGATATAAAAAGCAATGAGAAAAAGTATAATCCACTATGATGTGAATACGAGAAGGCGACAGTTAATGAACATCAAACTGATTTAGCCCTCCAAATACTGTTTACTGATGTGGAAAAAAAAAAAAATATATATGTGTTAATATGAGTTAAATGAGTTATATTTTGATGTATTCATGAATAGGGTTTTTTTTCCCTCCTCCTATTGTATAAATAAGAGATATTAAGTTAGCTTAACCTTTGGTCTCTGATACGATTCTATATGTTTAAATACTCCAGCCTTTTTGCTGTTTAGCATAGAGGATCGATACTTTGATATGCGATATGGTCTGAGCGACTCCTCCCCTGGCGTCGCATCTCCACCTCCCCCTACACAGGTTTTGCCTCCCGGTGCTCTCCCTTCCTGGACTTATCTAGGTCGGGATGGCAGGCTCAATAGAGAGCCACTTTTGTTAGTTAATTGCTGCATTTTTTTTCCTTTTCTTCTCTGCTCCCTCTCTGCTGGTGCACAGGTTCCTGATCTTAGATTCCACTATGACCAATATACGCTGTTTATCTTTAAATGTCAATGGGTTGAATATACCGGAGAAGCGTACAATGGTTTTACGTGAACTTTGGCGTATGCGGACACAAGTCGCATTTATACAAGAAACCCATTTTCAATTAGGGAAGATATCAAAATTTCAGAATGATCGTTATTTATTTATTTAATTTATTTATTAAAATTCTTAACCTACACAGTCTTACCCGAAGCATGACAACATACAGAATAAAAGCCCGGGGGTCTATCCATCACACCCCATTAAAATTAGGTGACTCCAAAAGCTTGCACAAAAAGTACAGTTTTCAATTTCTTTCGGCATTTCAGAAAGTCATTCTCAAGTCTCAGTTTCAGAGGCAAGAAGTTCCAAAATTCAGCTCCTTGTACTTCACTCGTTCTCCCTCCGCATATTTTCTTTTTGAATTTTGGAATCTTCAATATGGCCAAGTTCGCCGATCTCAAGGATCGGGTAGGCACATACTTTTGAACAGAACTCGTTCTTTCACGGGCAGCCAATGCAGGGCTCTAAGAGATGGAGTGATGTGGTCACGACAACCCACACCCATCCGTAACCTTGCTGTGGCATTCTGAATCAACTGGAGCTTGTGGATAGTACAAGCAGGCAAACCCAAGTACAGGGCATTGCAGTAGGTCAGTCGACTGCTGATGATGGCATTGACCATGGCGATCTTATCAGAGTCTGCGATATAGCGAAAAGTCGACCTTAGGAGTCTCTCAGGTAGAAATGGCATGAACTCACCACCTGATTTACCTGAGATCGCAGGTTCAACCTAGAGTCAAAGATGACACCCAGGTCCCTGACCTGAGTGGTCGGAATCGGAACCCATTTGTATTTCATAGTACAGCCCCTGATTCTAAGACTAGGGGGGTGAGTATCCTGTTTTCTGGGATGATTCCATGGACTTTGGTCGACCAGATGAGTGACCAAGATGGACGCTATTTGTTTCTCAAGGGAGATCTGGCCGGCCGCCAAATTACTTTAGCTTCTATCTATCTACCTAACCATGCACAGCTGAGCTGTTTAGATGAAATTCTCAATACTCTACAAGGCTTTATAGAGGGGGGGGCTGATAATGGGTGGAGAGCTTAATGTGGCTCTTGATCCATTGTTAGACGCCTCCAAGTCCTCCTCACATCTGTCTTATCCATATCTTAGACATATAAAAAAATCCCTTCAAATTATACAGTTGGTAGATATTTGGCGAGTCCAGCACCCAAGTGAGCGGGATTATACTTTCTATTCGGTACCACAGACAGTTACTCTAGAATTGACTATATAATGGTATCTCAGTCTCTATTACCAGCGGTAGTGAGCTCTTCAATTGGTATACAGACTGTGTCTGACCATGCTCCATCTCTTATTGATCTTCAGTTGGATAAGTCTGGAACCAGATCATGGACGTGGAAACTTAACGAATCCCTGGTACAAGAAGGTCCATTGCGAAAAGAATCTCTTTGGCACTGACCAGAACTTTTATTGATAACAATAGAGGACATTTCTCCATTTACAGTATGGGGGAAACATAAATGTGTTATGCGTGGTCTGCTGATTCAAAAGGCGACTGAACTGCAGAAAAATAGGCAAGCTGTCCTCCAAACCCAATTGAACCTGGTGGCAAACCCAGAGTCTAAGCATAAGAAATCACTTTCTTATTCTGTAGCAATAGACCTTAGGGTGGAGCGAGAAAAACTGGTATCTTTGCTTGGGCACAACACTAAAATTCAGATGCTCAGGGCCAGAAATATACAGTATGAACATGGTAATAAATCGGGTAAACTGCTGGTCCACTCACTTAGGGAAATCTCCCGGAGAAACTATGTCCCATAGAGGGATAGATAGAGGGAAACATTACTTTATATCTAGAGAAGTTGCAGAGGTCTTTCTAGAGTATTATCTATCCCTTTATAACTTATCAACGAATTTATCTACTGACAAGTTGGTACAAAAACGACAATTAATTTGGGAATATCTTTCCTCCTCGGTTACTACCCGATGACGCCTCTGAATCAATGAATGTTCCAATTTCATCTGATGAATATATGAGGGCAATTAAGATGCTTAAGCCTCATAAAGCCCTGGGGCCAGATGGGTACACGTTGGTTTACTATAAGGCCTTTGCTCCAATTTTAGCTCCCAGATTTACAAAGGCATTTAACTCTCTTTTGGAAGATTGGCCTATACCGCTAGACACCTTAAGGGCACATATTACAGTGATCCCCAAGGAAGATAAGGACTATGCCCACTGTATGAATTATCGATCTATTTCCCTACTAAACGTAGATTTAAAAATTTTTACTCTTATATTAGCATCAAGACTACAACCTCACCTTCAAGATGTCATCCACCCTGACCAAGCCGGGTTTATGCCTACTAGGGAGGCGAAAGATAATACTACTAGAGCCTTAAATATTATTCATTTGGCTCATCTTCACAAATTACCTTTATGTTTGTTATCCTCCGACACAGAAAAGGCCTTTGATAGGGCGGACTGGACATTCTTGAAGGAGACGTTAACCCATATTGGTGTGGGGAAGTCGTTTAGTAAATGGATAGAGGCGATATACTCAGTTCCATCTGCAGCTGTTAGAATTAATGAGGTGACTTCCCCATAGTTTCATTTGAGTAACGGCACAAGACAAGGATGTCCTCTATCCCCATTGATCTTTATACTAACCTTAGAACCATTCCTGTGATATGTCCAAGGAAGTACTGATATTCAGGGTTTCTTAATAGGTAAGTTGGATCATAAAACGGCGGCTTTTGCGGATGCTATACTGTTTTTTATTACATCTCCAGAAACCACGTTGCCAAATTTATTAAGTGAGTTTAATCGGTATACTGCACTTTCAAATTTTAAAATCAATATCCAAAAATCAGAATTGCTCAATATTACGCTGTCCCCTGCTCGTGTCCAAGCTCTTCAATCTTCATTCTCCTTTCCATGGGCAGCCTCCCACCTGACATACCTAGGGGTTCAAATTGACTATTGACTATTGTTTTTCTAGTCTATTCTTTTCTATTATTTTCTATTCTAATCTTTTCACAGAATAGAAAAAAAAAAATATATATATATATATATATATATATTTATATTTATATTAATTTTATATATATATATATATATATATATATATATATATATATATATATATATAATATGTAGCACTAACTCTCGGTAGAGCTGCTAGTTTAAAGCGGGCTTCTGTTTCACCGACACCGGGTCTAGGGTTCCGTTGAGTTTACCTCTGGACGATATAAGCTCCAAACACTTGAGTAGGTTTTACAATGCTTTAATGAACAAATAAAGGAAGTAGTAGGAAAGAGGCAGAAGGAAAGCTGCAGGGAAGCTCAAATACCTTTCCTTAGTATTCTCCAGAACATTCTTAGTAATTGAACACTTGTAGTTGAATGCACTCCCCTTGTGGGATTCAATCTTTGCCTGCCTGGATAGACCTCTCTCACTTGTCTAGCAGCCAGTACGTAGCATGAACAAAAGTCTCTGCCACAGACTTGCTTGGACTAAAACCCATACAATCCTCTGCCAAAGCATGTATTGGTTTGCGATGAATACCAGACACAGTACTTGAACCTTTAAGCCAACCTGGCAGTACTATGCGGTAAAACTACTTCAGGATACGTCCTCCAACCGAGTCACCAGGCCCCTCTCCAGACCAGCACTCTGCATGATCCTTCCATGACGGGTCCTCCCCTGGGATCTCCTCGGTTGTCCAGATTCTTCACTCAGGATAGACAGCTCAAGACCGTTCCTCTGCTGCTGTGGTAGGCCCCAGACAGGCTCCTAGGCCCACCCACACGCCGCAGCGACGTGGGCCTCCGTTCTGGAGGACCACGAGGTGGTACTCTTAACGCATACCTGTCGGCCAGGAGGGCCAGCAGGTGGCTGAAAAACGAACCCCAGAACATGGCGTCTGTCCCATAAATACCCTCTCCCAGAATGCAACTTGGAGGACCAACTCCACTGAGTTATCTTCGGGAAAGAGGAGCACTCATACGCTTCAACGTGTTGCTTTTCCAACACTGGCCCACGGTGACAACGACACCCACCGGCACATTGTGGAACTACACGCAACGTCAGCCAAGCTGAAACAGAGGCAAATATAACTTCCTATAATAAGTAACCCATTAGATTTACCTATCAGCGGTAGATAAAAATCTACCAGCGCTACATATATAAAGATATATATATATATATATATATATATATTTTTTTTTTTTTTTTTTTCTGTTCCATTGTTTTTCTATGCTATTCTTTTCTATTCTATTCTAAACTTTTCTACTTGAATTTGAATTCATTCTCTACAAAATTTGAATTTCGGAAGATGGCTTCTGAAATTCGAATTTCGTATATAATGAATTTAAATTTGAATAGAAAAGATTAGAATAGAAAATAATAGAAAAGAATAGACTAGAAAAACAATAGAACAGAATAGAATAAAATATAATATATATATTATATTTTATTCTATTCTGTTCTATTGTTTTTCTGTGCTATTCTGTCCTATTATTTTCTATTCTATTCCAATCTTTTCTATTCAAATTTGATTTCAATCTGCATGAAATTCGAATTTCAGAAGATGTTAATATATATATATATATATATATATATATATATATATATATATATATATATATATATATATATAATATTTTTTTCTATTCTGTTCCATTGTTTTTCTATTTGAATTCGAATTCATCCTATACGAAATTCGAATTTTGGAAGATGATATATATATATATATATATATATATATATATATATATATATATATAAAAACCAGCTTCCGAAATTGGAATTTGGTACAGAATGAATTCGAATTTGAATAGAAAAGATTAGAATAGAATATATTATATTTTTTTCTATTCTGTTCTATTGTTTTTCTATGCTATTCTTTTCTATTATTTTCTATTCTAATCTTTTCTATTTCAATTCACTTTCATTCTATATGAATTTCGTATTTCGCAAAATGGTTATATATAGTTTACTTTTTCAAATTCGGTCAAATTTTTTCGAATGTGGTAGAATTTTTTCGATTTGATAGTTTTTTTTCGAATACGGGCAAATTTTTTCAAATTCGAATACAAAACTAAACGAATCCCGAAAACAAATGTAATGAATGCAATGAATTTAACTAAACGAATTTAGTTAAATAACGAAACTAAACTAAACTAAATGAATTTTTTCATCCTGCACATGTCTACTACATAGTGTTTTTATTAGATTTATCTGGGCAAAAAAGCAACCATGCCTATCCTACCAGCTCCTGGCTATGCCTAAAACCCAGGGAGGTATGGCTTCTCCAGACCCAATTCGATATTATCAGGCAGTGCACCTTGCTAGGGTGCTAGATTGGTGTAGAGATGGGGGACAGAAAGCCTGGATAGTGATTGAACAATCTTGTACCCAGATTCCACTTCAATGTGTCCCGTGGTTAAGGTTAGGATCACTTGGTACCCTACGACACCCCCTTATAGGGGCAACTTTGAGAGTGGCGCAACAAAGCCACCTCTTTTCTAAGACAGAAGGGGAAATTACCTGGCTCTACCCAATATAGGGAAATCCGGCATTCCTCCCAGGCCATACAGACAGCTGTTTTAAACAAACTTTGAGACAAGGTAAATTCCACCTAGGTGATTACCTTGAAGAATCCAGGCTGAAGACCAGGGCGGAAATACAGCCGATGTTTAATCCGCCACTGGATCCGTGGCGGATGCAGCAACTTACCCACTTTCTTAGCTCTCTTCTTCGCGGAGAATGGTCAGACAGTTTAAATACGTCTTTGGAAAATTTATGTTTGGTAGAAGCACCCTCTGCCCACGGGGTATCCGAGATATACAAACTGCTAATACACTTGCCTGAGGGCTCCGTCCCAGGATTCCTCCAGGAATGGGAAAGAGATTTAGGCATCATACTCTCTGAAGAGCAACGGGGCTATATTCTTTATTTTGCCCACTACTCCTCAACGGCCAGTAAGAATTAAGAGTTATGCTACAAAATCCTCACTTGGTGGTACAGATTTCCATCACTGTTACATAAAATCTATCCGGAAAGGACGAATACTTGTTGGCGCTGTGGGAAGGCAGAGGGTAATATGCTCCAAATTTTTTGGTCCTGTCGGAAACTGGAGGAATTCTGGTCTAAAGTCCAAGGTCAGCTTACTGATCATGATCTGGGTTCTGATCCTGCCAGACACCTTCTCCATCTCTCAGATCTTTCAAAGTGTAAATATAGGAATTCAATGATCGTTCATCTTCTAAATGCAGCTAAGGCATGTGTTCCAGCCCTATGGAAGCAGGAATCACCTCCCTCAATCTCGTGGCTAAAAAAAATAGCCAATATATATGCTATGGAAAAAGGCATTGCAATTGCGCAAGGTAGAGAGAATAAATTTAATAAAAAATGGACACAATGGTCTCTCTTTGTCTGTTCCAGGGAATATGGCTGTGCGCTTCTAGTGGGAAATAGGGGCTTTTGCGTTTGTGTTTTTTGGGGTTTTTTTTTCTTTTTTGTTGGTGTGAATAACTAGGACAGAGATCAAAGTCTACACTTTCATTAGAAATATATTAAAATAAGAATGGTGACTTTAAAGATTTTGTATACCTACTTAAAATAGAACCAAACTGTTTTATGCTGTTCTTTATGATGCACATGCAATTATATTTGTATAAAATTGCATAAAATAAAATACAGAATTAAAAAAAAAAAAGAAAAGATCTGAACAAATGAATGGGGTGGGCAACTACATGGCGAATGAGGTTTAACCACTTAAGCCCCAGACCATTTGGCTGGCCAAAGACCAGAGCACTTTTTGCAATTCAGCACTGTGTCCCTTTAACTGACAATTGGGCGGTCGTGCGACATGGCTCCCAAACAAAATTGACGTCCTTTTTTCCCCACAAATAGAGCTTTCTTTTGGTGGTATTTGATCACCTCTGCGGTTTTTATTTTTTGCGCTATAAACAAAAAAATGAGCGACAATTTTGACAAAAAAGCAATATTTTTTACTTTTTGCTATAATAAATATCCCAAAAAATATATAAAGAAACATTTTTTTTCCTTAGTTTAGGCTGATATGTATTCTTCTACATATTTTGGTAAAAAAATCGCAATAAGCATTTATTGATTGGTTTGCGCAAAAGTTATAGCATCTACAAAATAGGGGATAGTTTTATGGCATTTTTATTAATATTTTTTTTTTTACTAGTAATGGCGGCGATCAGCGTTTTTTTTTATCGTGACTGTGACATTATGGCATACAGATCGGACACTTTTGGCGCTATTTTGGGACCATTCACATTTATACAGAGACCAGTGCAATTAAAAATGCATTGATTACTGTTTAAATGTGACTGGCAGCGAAGGGGTTAACCAGGAGAGGGCGCTGTAAGGGTTAAGTGTGTCCTAGGGATGTGTTCTAACTGGGGGGGGTGGGCTATGTGTGACATGACACTGATCACCGCTCCCGATTACAGGGAGCGGTGATCAGTGTCAGTGTCACTAGGCAGAACGGGGAAATGCTTGTTTACATCAGCATTTCCCCGTTCCTCCTCTCCGTGAGACGATCGCGGGTATCCCCGAGGACATTGAGTCCGCGGGACCCGCGATCACACTCACAGAGCTCGCAGCAGGGTCGATCAACTTCAGAGATAAAGCAATAATTCTCCCACTCTACAAGACTCTGGTCCAGCTGCACCTATGTATGCTGTCCAGTTTTGGGCACCAGTTCTCAGGAAGGATGTACTGGAAATGGAGCGAGTACAAAGAAGGACAACAAAGGTAATAAAGTGTCTGGAGGATGTTGGTTATGAGTAGGGATGAGCTTCGAGTTTGAGTCGAACTCATGTTCGATTCGAACATTGGCTGTTCGCCAGTTCGCCGAACAGCGAACAATTTGGGGTGTTCGCGGCAAATTCGAAAGCGCTAATTTTAAAGGCTTATATGCATGGTATTGTCATAAAAAGTGTTTGGGCACCTGGGTCCTGCCCCAGGGGACATGTATCAATGCAAAAAAAAGTTTTAAAAACGGCCGTTTTTTCGGGAGCAGTGATTTTAATAATGCTTAAAGTGAAACAATAAAAGTGTAATATTCCTTTAAATTTCGTACCTGGGGGGTGTCTATAGTATGCCTGTAAAGGGGCGCATGTTTCCCGTGTTTAGAACAGTCTGACAGCAAAATGACATTTCAAAGGAAAAAAAGTCATTTAAAACTACTCGCAGCTATTAATGAATTGTCGGTCCGAAAATACACATAAAAGTTAATTGATAAAAATGGCATGGGATTTCCCCACAGGGGAAACCCGAACCAAAATTAAAAAAAAAAATGGCGTGGGGGTCCCCCTAAATTCCATATCAGGCCCTTCAGGTCTGGTATGGATATTAAGGGGAACCCCGCGCCAAAATTTTTTAAAAAATGGCGTGGGGGTCCCCCTCAAAATCCATACCAGACCCTTCAGGTCTGGTATGGATTTTAAGGGGAACCCTGCGCCAAAGTTTTTTTTAAAAATGGCGTGGGGTCCCCCCAAAAATCCACACCAGACCCTTATCCGAGCACACAACCTGGCAGGCTGCAGGAAAAGAGGGGGGATGAGAGAGCGCCCCCCTCCTGAACAGTACCAGGCCACATGCCCTCAACATTGGGAGGGTGCTTTGGGGTAGCGGCCCCCCATAGCACCTTGCCCCCATGTTGATGAGGACAAGGGCCTCATCCCCACAACCCTTGGCCGGTGGTTGTGGGGGTCTGCAGGTGGGGGGCTTATCGGAATCTGGAAGCCCCCTTTAACAAGGGGACCCCCAGATCCCGCCCCCCCTGTGTGAAATGGTAATGGGGTACAAAAGTACCCCTACCATTTCACAAAAAAAGTGTCAAAAATGTTAAAAATGACAAGAGACAGTTTTTGACAATTCCTTTATTTAAAGTCTTCTTCTTTCCATCTTCTTAGGGTCTTCTTTCTTCTATCTTTCTTCGGTTTCTTCCTCCATCTTCTTCTTCCTCTGGTTCTTCCTCCGATCCTCTGCTTCTTGCTCCAGTGTTCTCATTCGGCATCTTCATCCACGGCATCTTCTTTCCTGCTACATTCTCGGGCCTCTCCCGCTGTGTGACACTTCTCTTCTTCTGACACTTCTTAAATAATGGAGGGTGGGGCCACCCAGTGACCATGCCCCCCTCTGACGCACGGGGACTTGAGGGGACTTCCCTATGGGTTTCCCCATGATGTCAGAGGGGGCGGGGTCACCCGGTTATGTAACTATAGCGCCGCGGCGCTAATTACCACAAATTAACGCAAATTCACATCAATTAGCACAAATTAGCGCTAAAACTGTATTCACTATAGGACTGATGAGAAAATACTCCCAAAATCAAATTTACTATAGTTCCCTGAAACTAAATAGCACCCAAACCCTTACTCTGCTAAAAGCTGGAGAATTGCACATGGAAATAATGTTTATAGCATGATATAATTTCCTAATTGATACTGAAATATGCAGTATATTATTTAAAAATAATCTGCTTTTAAACTGTGTGAAAAAGTGATTTCTACACTGAAATACCTTTAAAAGTCTGAGAAGAGATAAATTCCCCGTTTTTCTACAATTAGGTGCCAACACAACTGAGCATGCTCAGACCTGCGCATAGCTCTCATTTTAGCTCAAGTGTCTTTTTTACCAGGCGCTATAGTAAATACCAAAATTAGCGTTTGGCTAAAATGCGTTTTTGAGAATGAAAATTGGCGTTATTATAGTCCAATACAAGTTTCAGCCATTGATTCTAATGGTACAATAAATAAATACTTTTAATGTTGAAATGAAATGTATCTTTCTCTGAAATAAATGTTCCTTGCAACAATGTTGCTGCTTCTATTTTGTTTTTTCTCATCTATTTTGTTTTTTAAGAGGAGTTCCACCCAGGGGGTCCATTAAAAAAAAAAAAAATTAAAAGTCAACAGCTACAAATACTGCAGCTGCTGACTTTTAATTGGACACTTACCTGTCCCAGGATCCAGCGATGCAGGGGATCGAAGCCCCGCTTGTCCCCCCCCTCCGCTCGTCGGTGCCGGCATTTTAACTGTGGGCGCCGAGCTGTGGCTTCACAGCCTGGCACCTACTGCGCATGCGCGAGCGGCGCCGTGCGCCGTGATTGGCCGCTCAATCACCTGGGACCTGTAATGGGTCCCAGATGATTGACAGGAGGGAGGGAGCAGAGCCGAGCCCTTCCTGTGCCGAGGGGGAAGTGATGTCACCAGCCCAGGCAAAGGAAGAGGCAGACTACGAGGGACCTCCTAGCAACAGGCATTTAGAGGTAAGTAAAAAAAACAAAAACATATCCAAATGTTTTTTTGTTTTTTTTTAGAATTTTTCAGGTATTTTTGTTTTTTTGGGTGGAACCCCACTTTAAGAATACTAGAATGTGGAATGTTATGATGTTTTGGTAAAATATATTTTTCTCTGTCATTTTCACTTGTTACTCTCCATATCACAACAATCTTTACCCAAACTCACACAGCTGTCTTTACAATCCACAAACAATACCATTGCTGATGCAAATTTAAAATGAGTCACAATTTTTTGTGCATTTTATTATTTCCAAAAAATCATAATTTGAGCCCAAAAAATGTGATATGTGTACCAACATCAGAAATCAAAATGTAATTCCCAAAAAATTGAGGATAATATCACTGTTCACTACTAATATCACTATACACTCACCCACAAAGAACCACCAAATATCACAGAATAAATCAAGAAGAATAACTCTTGAGTAATGTAATTCCATCACCTGTATGTCCAAAGAAATGCAATATTTATGTGTGGGAAGCTCTGTGGCTTAGAGGTTAAAACTTCTGCTGAGCATCTGGGTTCGAATCCCAAACATGCCGCTTCATGCTGAGAAGTTGTCTCATCTCACAAGTCCTAAAACTATGTCTAAATGTAGTATTTATGTGTAGGAGGGTTCCACCACCTTTGTAAATCTTGCTAGATACACTATCTGCCTTTACACACACATGACCTTTAATGGCAGCCCAGTCTTAGTCTGTAGGGTTAAAATTTGATTTGGCAGCTTTGCAGCTAGAACAGCTTCTGGGAAGGCTAGGAAGGCTGTCCATAAGGTTTAGTGTGTCTATGGCAATGTTTGACCATTCTTCCAGAAGTGCATTTCTGAGGCCTAGCTCGCAGTCTCTACTCTAATTCAGCCAAAGGGTGTTCTATTAGTTGGAGGTCAGGACTCTGTGCAGGCCAGTCAAATTCCTCCACCCCAAACTCGCTCATTCATGTCTTTATGGACCTTGCTTTGTGCACTGGTGTGCAGTCATGTTGTAACAGGAAAGGGTTAACCCCAAACTGTTCCCACAAAATTGGGAGCATGAAATTGTCCAAAATGTCTTGGTATGATGATACCGTAAGAGTTCATTTCACTGGAACTAAGAGGCCAAGCCCAACCCTTGAAAAACAACCCCACACTATAATCCCCCCTCCACCAAATGATTTGGACCAGTGCATAAAGCAAGGTCCATAAAGAAATGGATGAGTGAGTTTGGGGTGGAGGAACTTGACTATCCTGGACAGAGTCCTGACTAGGGATGAGCTGAACACCCCCACGGTTCGGTTTGCAGCACAACATGCGAACAGGCAAAAAATTTGTTCGAACACGCAAACACCATTAAAGTCTATGGGACACGTACGCGAAAAATCAAAAGTGCTAATTTTAAGGGTTAACATGCAAGTTATTGTCATAAAAAGTGTTTGGGGACCTGGATCCTGCCCCAGGGGACATGTATCAATGCAAAAAAAAGTTTTAAAAACGTCCTTTTTTTCGGGAGAAGTGATTTTAATAATGCTTAAAGTGCAACAATAAAAGTGAAATATTCCTTTAAATTTCGTACCTGGGGGGTGTCTATAGTATGCCTGTAAAGTGGCACATGTTTCCCGTGTTTAGAACAGTCCCTGCACAAAATGACATTTCTAAAGGAAAAAAAGTCATTTAAAAGTACTCGCGGCTATAATGAATTGTCGGTCCCGGCAATACAGATAAAAGTCATTGAAAAAAAAGGCATGGGATCCCCCCAGTCCATTACAAGGCCCTTTGGGTCTGGTATGAATAGTAGCCCCCCAAAGCAGCGACCGACCAGCCTTCATGGGAGGCAACCGCCGTATGACGCGTCCTCACAGGTGACAGTTCTTTTATAACTGAGGGTGGGGCCACACGGTGACGTTCCCGGGTGACCCCCCCTCTGACGCACGGGGACTTCCTTATGGCTTTCCCAGGGTGTCAGGGGGGGTGGGGCCACCCAGTTACGTAAATGGAAGAAGACTTTGTGGGACATTTTTATTTTTTTATTTTTTAATAAAAGACTTGTCCCATGTTGTGTCTTGTCTTTTGTACCATTTTGAGAATTTTTTGTGAAATGGTAGGGGTACATTTGTACCCCATTACCATTTCACACAGGGGGGGGTGGGATCTGGGGGTCCCCTTGTTAAAGGGGGCTTCCAGATTCCAATAAGCCCCCCGCCTGCATATCCCCACAACCACTGGGCAAGGGTTGTGGGGATAAGGCCCTTGTCCCCATCAACAGGGGACAAGGTGCTTTGGGGGGCTACCCCAAAGCACCCTCCCCATGTTGAGGGCATGTGGCCTGGTACAGTTCAGGGGGGGGCACTCTCTCGTCCCCCCTCTTTTCCTGCGGCCTGCCAGGTTGCGTGCTCAGATAAGGGTCTGGTATTTTTGGGGGGACACCCACGCCATTTAAAATAAAAAAATTGGTGCAGGGTTCCCCTAATATCCATACAGGACCTGAAGGGCCTGATATGGAATTTGGGGGGACCCCAACGAATTTTTTTTTTAAATTTGGTTCGGGGTTCCCCTTAATATTCATACCAGACCCAAAGAGCCTGGTAATGCACTGGGGGGATCCCATGCCGTTTTTTTCAATGACTTTTATCTGTATTTGCCGAACCCGACAATTCATTATAGCCGCGAGTACTTTTAAATGACTTATTTTCCTTTAGAAATGTAATTTTGTGCAGGGACTGTTCTAAACACAGGAGACATGTTCCACTTTACAGGCATACTATAGACTCCCTCCAGGTACGAAATTTAAAGGAATATTTTACTTTTATTGTTTCACTTTAAGCATTATTAAAATCATTGCTCCCGAAAAAACGGCTGTTTTTAAAACTTTTTTTGCATTGATACATGTCCCCTGGGGCAGGACCCAGGTCCCCAAACACTTTTTATGACAATACCAAACATATAAGCCTTTAAAATTAGCACTTTTGATTTCTCCCATAGACTTTTAAAAAGGTGTTCCGCGGCTTTCAAATTTGCCGCGAACACCCCAAATTGTCTGCTATTTGGCGAACAGGCGAACACCCGATGTTCGAGTTGAACTTACGTTCGACTCAAACATCTGGCTCATCCCTAGTCCTGACCTCAACACAACAACACCTTGGGGATCAATTAGAGTGGAGACTGTAAGCCAGGCCTTCTCGTCCAACATCAGTGCCTGACCTCACAAATGCACTTGGGAGAATGATCAAACATTCACATAGACACACTCCTAAACCTTTTGGACAGCCTTCCCAGAAGATTTGAAGCTGTTGTAGTTGCAAAGGGTGGGTCAACTTAATATTGAACCCTACGGACTAAGACTGTGATGCCATTACAGTTCATGTGCGTTTAAAGGCAGGCGTTCCAATACTTAGGCCAGTATATTGTATATTGCTTGTGACACTGAGCATGGCTATGGACTTAGGGCTGGTTCACACCACAGAGATGCAGACAACATGTGTGAGGTTGACTGCTGGCTAAGTAGGTAGCAATTCTGTCTAGCAGCACTGGGGTTGCTGGTTCAATTCCCCAACATGCTAATGCTTGTGTTGAAGTTTATATATTCTCCCTGTGTGGGTTTCTCACCACAATCCAAAGACATGCTGACATTCTATTTGTCTTCTGTCGAAATAGTCTCTAATGTAAGAAAGTTCATTTTGGACTTTAGATTGGAAGCTCATTGCAGCCAGGGACTGATGTTAATGGGGGTTATTTACAAAAGGCAAATCCACTTTGCACTATAAGTGCAAACTACAGGTGCAAAGTGCATTTTAAATTGCACTGAAAGTGCACTTGGAATTGCAGTCACTGTAGATCTGAGGGGAAGATCTGAAATGAAGGGAAACTCTGCTGATTGTATCATCCAATCATGTGCAAGCTAAAATGCTGTTTTTTATGTTCCTTGCATGTCCCCCGCGGATCTACAGCGACTGCACTTCCAAGTGCACTTTGCACTTATATTTTGCACTTGTAGTGCAAAGTGGATTTGCCTTTCGTAAATAACCCTCAATGTTTGTTAGCACTAATCATGCCCAGGGACTTGTACATTTAAAATTGTAGGGTTTACACTGCATAGGTACATATGCTTAGAAAACTGTTTATTGTTTATGTGGATGCAAAAAGACTTCGATCTTTGGTCTGTAGTTGGAGATTTGATGGACTTAGCCAAGGGCTAGCACAGTTGCAAATAATATATGTGTTCCTGCCCATGGGTGCAATCACTTTAGACATACACAAAGAGACAGATTGAAAGATACTGGTGGGCGTGTACTTCTATTGGGGGTGTGTCAGTGTACTAACAATACAACCTCTCTTATATAAAGGGCTGCAGTAGGGGGGGGGGGTCATTTGGCCTGAGAAGAGGCCAGTTTTTTTGCTGTGATTTGTGGGGGAGAAAGAATGATAGTGTGCATATTGACAAACGCCCAACTAGGGTTGTTTGCGTGTGCATTTTTTCCATAAAAAGTGGGTTTATGCGGCCATGCTGTCAATGTTGCGTGTATTGTTCCTGTCTGACCATGCAAAAATGGTTTGGGATCTGTGCTGATCTTCTACCCTTTGATCTCATTGCTTAATCGTGTACACAGAAATGCAGCTTCCAGCAGAACATGGTCACGTGTGTGTGTGTGTGTGTGTTTCTACATTTGTTCTGCTGATGTATATCAGTAATGACTATGCAAGTATAAATGACAGTTCATATCTATGCAACTTCACCCATGTTCACATAGATCTGAATTGACATGTCAAATTGCAGGCCAAATCAGCGCCTATTGACGGCAATGGAACTGTCCGAATTGGTGCAATGCCACGATTCCCAAAAGTAGTTCCTGCACTACTTTGGGTGACTTCAGGGGGCGATTTCTTACCTCCCAACTTTTTGAGATGGGTATAAGGGACACCTATTAGCAAAAGTATGTAGGCATAGGACACGCCTCCTAAAACACCTTCTTAAAGGAGAATTATTCCAAAAAAATATATATTAGCTTTTTTTTTTACCAATATTATTCCTTTATATTGACTTTGGAAAGTTACAAACAATGCAATTTAGAAATTAGATGAAAGGTTTAGCGCTGGGAAACCCTTTTTGAAAGATGAAAACTGCATTTTATATACAACTATACAGATCAGAACAAAATGAGGGACAAATGAGGAGGAAAGAGGGACAGATGGACCTTGTTTCAAATCAGGGACAATTGGGACCTATGTGATTTCACTAGACATCTGTGCAGGAAAGTGCACTGATGTCTCTGAAATCGCTAACAAAGTCAGGCTGAGGCCCCTTTCACACTTGTGCAACTTTGGACATCAGAGTCGCATGACAAGTCATACCCCATGATTTTCAATGTGTACCATTCATATCTATGCGACTTCAAGTCACACCGACTTCAAAGTAGTCCCTGTACTGCTTTGGTCAGACTTTGATGCGAGTTGAGGTCCATAGAACTCAAGTTTACACAGGCATTCCCTGGAATCGCAGCAAAATTGCTGATGCAAAATTGTGGGAAAATTGCACGCCTTTCCCTGCGACTACTGCATCTATAGACCTGAAGATTGCACAGGCATTGCTTAAAGTCGCATCAAAATCATGCAACTTTCAGGTCGCACAAGTGTGAAAGGGGCCTAAGTCACTGTGCTGAGTACTATTATACCTAGAATATAAAGTAGTCCCACTAGTCCACTCCCATGCAGCCTGGAGGTCAGGATGGGGGGGGACGAGCGAGTTGGAGATTTGATGGACATAGCCAAGGGCTAGCACAGTTGCAAATAGTATATGTGTTCCTGCCCATGGGTGCAATCACTTTAGACATACACAAAGAGACAGATTGAAAGATACTGGTGGGCGTGTACTTCTATTGGGGGTGTGTCAGTGTACTAACAATACAACCTCTCTTATATAAAGGGCTGCAGTAGGGGGGGTCATTTGGCCTGAGAAGAGGCCATTTTTTTGCTGTGATTTGTGGGGGAGAAAGGATGATAGTGTGCATATTGGCAAACGCTCAACTAGTATTGTTTGCGTGTGCATTTTTTCCATCAAAAGTGGGTTTATGCAGCCATGCTGTCAATGTTGTGTGTATTGTTCCTGTCTGACCGTGCAAAAATGGTTTGGGATCTGTGCTGATCTTCTACCCTTTGATCTCATTGCTTAATCGTGTACACAGAAATGCAGCTTCCAGCAGAACATGGTCACCTATGTATGTGTGTGTGTGTGTGTGTGTGTGTGTGTGTGTGTGTGTGTGTGTGTGTGGATTGTTGGGTGGTGGTGGGTGTTATGTTTTGAATAAGTGCCTTTTTTAATATTATGTTGGAATGCTTTGTAAGAATAATGACTGTCAAGTATGTTTCTATAATCTTGCAGATAAAAATGTGATGTGTTGCCTGTTTTACACACTGAAAGTAAAGCTGTGTCAACTCTAAGGTTTCGACAAATTTTAGATTGTAAGCTCCTATAAGCAGGGCCCTTAAAATCCAATTGCTAAATGTTTTGCTAAATGTAGCATCGTATATCCTGTAAATTTTTTTTTTTTTTTTGAAGCTAGTAAATGAATGTACATACTTTTTTTTTTTTCTGCTGGCAAAATAAAAGTACATTATTGAGTTTGTTGTGGTGTTTTTTATTTTTATTTTTTTCTCCTTTCTTTTAATTAGTTTTGGGGGTGGTGGCTTTCGGGAAGTGCAATATCTTTTTATATCTAATCATTTCTATATGTATTTGTGCACCAAAAAAACTAGTCTCTTCCCCTGGTTCACATTGATGCTACGTTGAAATTGTGCTACTTCACTTGAAGTAGTACGACTTCAAAGTAGCAAGGTCAGTGCGATTTCAGGTGCCACATGATAGATAGTGTGGCTTCATACACAGGTATCTATTGAAGTCACACCTGAAATCGGCAAAAGTAGTGCAGGAACTACTTTTGCAAATTGGTGCGGCGCCGCAAAATCGGTGTCGCATCGATTGGAACAGTGCTATTACTGCCAATAGGCTGTGACTTGATCTCTCAAATCGCTCCAATGTGAACCTAGGCTTCAGCACACCTGCAAGTAAGTGATAAAGGTGCAATCTTTATATATAACAGCTGTGGAGAATTGCAGGTAATGAATTCAGCTGGTGGATAGGCAGTGTTGTATGTGTCAGCTCTGGTTCACATTTGTGCGATTTGACATTTCAAAACGGTGGTAACTGCACTGTTCTAATTGGTGCGACTTTGCGGTGAGATTTGTATTGATATCAGTGCAGAAACCTGCACAGATGTCTCTGATATTGCCCCCGCAGTCGGGACTGACATGCTGGAATGAAATTGTGAGTTCAGCTGAACGATTTCCTCCTGCTGTCAATGTGAACCAGGGCTCAAACTGGGCCTTTTTGTCTTTTTAATTCACCTGCCGCTTTCCCAGGGACACCATTTCTTATCAAACTCCCTTAAGTTTACCTTCAAATATCATATGTAGAAATACAGATTTGCATATCTGCAAATAAACGAAAATAAAAAGTACTAATCGTGGTTGCGATCAAATATTCGCAGTTCAGCTGTGATCAAAAGAGCGTGGTTTCACTTTCTGATCCAGAAATGAGTCATTGTAATCATCTGGAAGTTCCTGTGCTGGTCAGGATCTCCATCTAGGTTGAATGGCAAGGTCTCTCTTTAGCAAAGAGGAGGTGCTGCTCATTTGCCGGGTAAGTGTAGGATATGTACTTGTGCTTACTCAGTGTGGGGGTGGATGTGGTAGTTAGATTTGGTGTGGGTGGGGTTCATTGATTTGTTTGGCATCACCACACATTTTCTTCCGTCCCATGTGCACACATCACTTTCTACATTTGTTCTGCTGATGTATATCAGTAATGACTATGCAAGTATAAATGACAGCTCCTTTCTATTAAAATATATATGACTTGTTTCACAGTTGGAGTTGGGTGACTTTTCCAGCAAATTTGAACCTCTGAGTTGCATGACAAGTTGTACCCCATGATTCTCAATGATAACCATTCATATCTGTGCTACTTTAAGTCGCACCAACTTCAAAGTAGTCCCTGTACTACTTTGGTGTGACTTTCATGTTACTTGA
This sequence comes from Aquarana catesbeiana, assembly GCF_042186555.1. NCBI lineage: Eukaryota > Metazoa > Chordata > Amphibia > Anura > Ranidae > Aquarana > Aquarana catesbeiana. The sequence continues at coordinate 393,997,445 of NC_133324.1, forward strand.
GGTACATAGGGTGCAATATTACACAGGCATTCCCAGAAGTTGGGGCCAAGTTGCAGCGGCAAAGTGGCAGTAAAATAGTGTGACTATCAGGTCGCAGCAGTCTGAATGGGATTCAAGGATAACACCTTTGAATTTGGCCCTATTGTCACTTGTGCATCCTGAAAGTGGGGCAAATTCGTCCCTGCACTACCTTGGTTTGACTTTGATCCGATTTGAGGTCCGTACAACACAAGATTACACAGACATTGCTTCAAGTCATGGCAAAGCTGTGCAATTTTAAGGTCGCACAAGTGCTAATGGGGCCTTATTCAAAGATGTTATCAATTAATCTCATTAGGTTACTTTCACACTTGGGTCACTTTTCATGCAGCTTTGGACCTCAGAGTCACATGAAAAGTTGTCCCCCATGATTTCCATTCATATCTATGCAACTTCACCTATGTTCACATAGCTCTGAATTGACATGTCAAATTGCAGGCCAAATCAGCGCCTATAGACGGCAATGGAACTGTCCGAATTGGTACGATGCCACAACGATTCCCAAAAGTAGTTCCTGCACTACTTTGGGTGACTTCAGGGGGCGATTTCTTACCTCCCAACTTTTTGAGATGGGTATAAGGGACACCTATTAGCAAAAGTATGTAGGCATAGGACACGCCTCCTAAAACACCTTCTTAAAGGAGAATTATTCCAAAAAAATATATATTAGCTTTTTTTTTTACCAATATTATTCCTTTATATTGACTTTGGAAAGTTACAAACAAAGCAATTTAGAAATTAGATAAAAGGTTTAGCGCTGGGAAACCCTTTTTGAAAGATGAAAACTGCATTTTATATACAACTATACAGATCAGAACAAAATGAGGGACAAATGAGGAGGAAAGAGGGACAGATGGACTTTGTTTCAAATCAGGGACAATTGGGACCTATGTGATTTCACTAGACATCTGTGCAGGAAAGTGCACTGATGTCTCTGAAATCGCTAACAAAGTCAGGCTGAGGCCCCTTTCACACTTGTGCAACTTTGGACATCAGAGTCACATGACAAGTCATACCCCATGATTTTCAATATGTACCATTCATATCTGTGCGACTGCAAGTCACACTGACTTCAAAGTAGTCCCTGTACTACTTTGGGCAGACTTTGATGCGAGTTGAGGTCCATAGAACTCAAGTTTACACAGGCATTCCCTGGAATCGCAGCAAAATTGCAGATGCAAAATCATGGGAAAATTGCACGCCTTTCCCTGCGACTACTGCATCTATAGACCTGAAGATTGCACAGGCATTGCTTAAAGTCGCATCAAAATCATGCAACTTTCAGGTCGCACAAGTGTGAAAGGGGCCTAAGTCACTGTGCTGAGTACTATTATACCTAGAATATAAAGTAGTCCCACTAGTCCACTCCCATGCAGCCTGGAGGTCAGGATGGGGGGGGACGAGCGAGCACCCCCCCCTTCTGAACCGTATCAGGCCACATGCCCCAAAGCACCTTGTCCCCATGTTGATGGGGACAAGGGCCTCTTCCCGACAACCCTGGTCGGTCTGCGGGCAGGGGGTTTATCATAATCTGGAAGCCCCCTTTAACAAGGGGGCTCCCAGATCCTGCCCCTCTATGTGAATAGGTATGGGGTACATCGTAACCCTACCCGTTCACCAAAAAAAGCAATGAAATGTAAAAAAATCAATAGCCGGTTTTTGACAAGTCCTTTATTGCAAAATAGCTCCGAGCTGTCTTCTTCCCTGAGCTGTCTTCTCCAGACGCTGTCTCTCCCTTCTCCATCTTCTCTCCGAGCTGTATTCTCTCAGAGTCGTCTCTCCTGCCACCGCCGTCTTCTCCATCTGCTGTGTTCTTCCACACCGCCGGTTAACCGCTAATAAAAAAAAGCTGCTCTTCTTCTGTGGCGGTCTTCCTCCGCTGTGTTGTCACCCACTGTGTGGCGTCTCTTTCATGGAGCGGACACTCCGGGTGACGTTATCGGATGGCCACAGAAGACCACCACAGAAGAAGAGCGTCTTTTTTTTATTAGTGGGTAACCGGCTGTGCAAAAGAAGACTGCGGCTGCAGGAGAGTCAGCTGGGGGAGAAGAAACATCAAACACTAGTAAATGTATTTTCAATGTATGATTGTGCTATGCCCAATAGACTAGTGGTCAGCACTTCTACCTTGAAAAACTCAGGCTTTGAAAGGACTCATGGGTTCAAATCCCACAAAGAGATACTAAAAGATTGACTTGGTGAAAAAAAGGCAAGACTATTAGCCAAAGCAGCATATGCCATATGCCTTAAATAGGTGAATGCCAATGCACTTTATTTTGGCTGATTCTATTATATTAACGCTTCAAATGCATGCAATGGTATGTAAGTGTACAATAATATTATGGTGTGAAATTCCAAACGCCACACACTAGCTAACGGCATTTCTTTGTTTATTTTAATTTGCTTGTGCACTGAAAAAATAAACACAGCTGGTGGATGGTAGGTTGGCTGGTATTTGAACTCATACCGTGAGTGCTGTGGAGACATCTGAGCAGACCACTAAGCCATTGTGCTAAGTATGTGACTTGCATAATAGTGTAGTATGATTGAAGAATGAACATAAATATTTACCGCTTTATAGTCACCTAAATTAAAAAATAAAAAACATGAAAAAAAAAACAACATACAACAAATAGGTAACCTAAATGTTTAATACCTGTAACTTTACAGAATAGCAGACATTACTATGTAATAATCATTCATAACTGCATTCGTTAGCAAAAGAAGAAAAAAACTAGGAATACTAATTGCAATATGCATCAATAGATGCACACGAGGTAGAGCACATCTCACATAAAAATGTTTCTTTCACATACATGGATCATGGTTGCAGTGCAGTGCTATATAATAACTTAGTAGAATTGGCATTTGCATATACGCGGAATTGCTAATTAGAGCTGATTTCAAATTTACTAACGTTTGTTTGCCGCTAATAGCGCTCTTTGTCATGCGCACATTTGCATGTTGAACTTTTAATTGGCTCAAATGGCCGCTATTTTTTGCAATAGTGCCCAGTACTTCCTGGCGTTATAGTAAATGACCCCAATAGTGTCCCCCCTATAATGTTTAAAAATAAACAAACTCTGTGCCAATTAAAAAAAAAATTGCAAAGCAGACCCTGCACACAAACTTTGTTTATAACTGCCTGTCCAGTTGCTTCTTCTTAAAATATTCTCTCTTGCAGAGCAGAACCTGCTTACATAGTTTTCAACATCCCATACACTCCTGAGTGTGTCAGACGTAATGCCATGCACTTTGGTCCTTTTCTCTTGTTCCTGTGTCTCTAAAAGACACAATTCACATGCTAAGGGTGGCCTTAAACCAATTCTGAACTCTTCTGTAGTAAGCAGACTTTTGGGCTAATAGTAGACCAAAATTTGATATGGATAGCTTTATCAAATGGAATTTTGAAAAAAAATATGATAATCTAACATTCTCTTACTTGAATACCAAAAACTACACTTGCAACTTATTCTAAATTGCTATGAACACCTACTAAGGTTACTGGATGTTCTATTGCCCTGGCTTTCTCATGCCATTTTCATGAGTAAAGCCCTCTGGAGAGAACTTTAAAATTCAATGTTTTCTTTATAACTTCTGCCTCAAGCACAGTGTTGGTGAAGAAGATCATTCATTTTGTTAGTTTAGGCTCAGTATTTTAGTGCCTCACAGCAATTTTAATGGTGTAAAATCTTCATAGAAGATGGCACCTTATTAATCTATGTCAAGTAAATCACCTAAACATAGACAAATGTGGAGGATTTGTATCTAGCATGAAAACACTGAACAATGAAGGCTGTTATAGAGGATACAATCATGAGTTATGGAATTGCCAAGTGATAATGATACCTTTTTTAATACTTACTGTACTCTGTTACACAGCTTTTTGCTGTACAAAAAAAAAAAAATACTGATGCATGCAAATCCTTTTTTTGCTCTCTCCCTCTCAAACGCAGCATCCACATATTCTGGCATATTTAATAAACCGAGCAGGCAGCAAAGCACACTAACACATAGCAATTATTAATAATTCACTTTACTGAAGTCAGACTATTACAAGATGGATACTGATTAGTTGGGTAGCATACATAATGCTTTGCTCTGTGCACTATAAAATTGTTTAATGTACACATTGTTGCATCATACTAGGATTTTCTTTGTTTTCTGTTTTACCTATCACTGGTAAAACTGTACACTGTTGAGGCTCCTGAGACCTCACTCCGGCCAGAGTTCTGAACTGTAGCTCTGACAATTGCCCAAGTAAACACACACCATTTAGGAGCGTTTACTTCCCCAGCAGGGGCATTCTTCTCTCACTAGTGTATATATCAATACAGCACATTGTCTCCCCATCTGTTTTCAGGTCACTAAACACTCTCTGCGGTCTTGTATAGCGGGCATCAAAGTGGAGTGGAGTGGGCGCCCCAGTCCAGATAGGACTGTCACTCGATCCAGATTAGAGTTGCCACCTCATCCCTTTAAACCCAAACACATATTGATTACACAGGTTCTGTGGCTGATTAAGGTGGTAATTAAAATCACTTGGTGCCTTATCTGCAATAAATTAGCCTCAGAACCTGTGTAATTCATGTGTGTTCAGTTTTAAAGTGATGAGGTGGTAACCCTAATCTGGATCGAATGACAGTCCTATCTGGACTGGGGCGCCCACTCCACTTAGCAGCTTGGGTATCCTCTCCTAGGTCTTCCCCTCCCAGTCTCGCAGCCATTGCTGCTGTTCTAACAGCGGAGCAGAGGGCAGAAGGCACAGCAGGTCTAGACAGAGGGTAGGAGCTGCCCAATTTTTCAAGTTCACAAGTAAGCGATTGCCATTTGAGTTATCAATAAACAGTTCACAGACCAATACTAAAATAATCTCAATGGGAGTGGTCCAAAAAGAGTTATATGATGATGCAGGAATATTTATGTAGAGGGAAAGATCCACTTCAAATCAAATTCCAAACAATTTCCATTATGAATTAAAAGGTATATATTCATTTACTGATGCAGTTATACCTACAAAGAAATAGGTACAACAGCTAAAATCCAAGTAGGCGTGTATTCATTCTCCTGTATGGATGAGAACCACCAGGTATGAAAGATGCTATCTGGACTTAAGACTATGTGAATTTCACTTGTGGATGGCCGTTTGCTTCTTCTGCTCCACATCCTTTATTTGAAAAATCAAAGTAGTCAGGTGGAGAGTTGTCTGCCAAGCAATGGCTGCAATTATCTAATCAGATGCATCCACTGTTCAGGTATTCTTTAACCACCTGGCATCCGCGCTATAGCCGAATGACGGCTACAGCGCGGACCTACATTCCCGGGAGGACGTCATATGACGTCCTCCCCTGTGCACGCTCCCTGCGCGCGCCCTGCAGTGATCACCGAGTCACTGAGACTCGGCTGATCACTGATCTGTGTAAGGGGCCGGTCCCGGCCCCTTACCATGTGATCAGCTGTCAGCCAATGACAGCTGATCACATGATGTAAACAAAAGATCGGTAATCGTTTTTTTTTTTACTCACGCTGACAGCGCGAGTAGAAAAAAAAGCCGATCACCGGATCGGATGTGAGGGACATCGGTCCCCAAGTGGAAGAGGCACATCTGCCTCATCAGTGCCCAATAAAAGTGCCACCTAATAGTGCCCACAGTGCCACCTAACAGTGCCCACAGTGCCACCTAACAGTGCCCACAAGTGCCACCTATCAGTGCCCACAAGTACCACCTATCAATGCCCACCTGTAGTGCCAATCAGTGCCACCTGCCAGTGCTGCCCATCACTGCCACCCATCAGTGCCCATCACTGCCACCCATCAGTGCCCATCACTGCCACCTATCAGTGCCCATCACTGCCGCCTCATCAGCGTACATCAATGAAGGAGAAAAATTACCCGTTTAAAATTTTTTAAAACAAAATATAAAAAAATAAACTTTTTTAAAAAAAAAAAATCAGTTTTTTACATTTTTTTAATAAAAAGTAAAAACCGCAGAGGTGATCAAATACCACCAAAAGAAAGCTCTATTTGTGGTGAAAAAATGATAAAAATTTCATTTGGGTACAGTGTTGTATGACCGCGCAATTGTCATTCAAAGTGCGTCAGCGCTGAAAGCTGAAAATTGGTCTGGATAGGAGGGGGGTTTAAGTGGTTAATCCAACAGAGAAACTTGTCTGCTCTGTTTATTGCCAGTCTTTGGCCTTATGCACAGGGGCAATTAAGCCCCTCTGAACGGCAGAACTCCTGGCAGGAAAAAGCTTCTTAAAAAAAAAATGAGGTAAAAGCCACATATTGCACACGTGTTAGGCATGTCTAGTATTTGACCACTAATGAATTCCTCTTTCTTTCCAGCCTGCAAACACCTATGTGTCCATGCACACAAAGGCTTACATAGAGGACTTTTTACAGGCTGAGGGAAAAAAATGCTCATTGCCTGTAACAGCCATGTTTTTTTTAAGCTCTGTGTGTATGAGGGCCTTATGGTCCTTTCATATAGGAGAGACAAGCAAGGATCCGTGAGCAGCAGGGCAGGACTTACCATTGGGCTTGCCTGGGCTCAAGCCCATGGGCCCCAGGCAATAGGGGGGCCCGCCAGCCCACCCGTTTCAAAAGCCGCCGAGAGTGGCTGAAAGCCGCCGAGATACACAGGACATCCGGCTCTGTATCTCAACTGCACCATTTTTAAACTCAAAGGCTGCAATGACAAGGCAGCAATGACACTGGAGCAAGGCTACACTGACAAGTCTGCAAATGACACTGGGGCAAGGCTACACTGACACTGAAAAGGCTGCAATGACACTGACAAGGCTGCAGATGGACACTGATAAGGCTGCATTGATGGGCATTTAAAAGTAAGTTTTAATACTTCCGGTTCCGGCGCCACATGAGGAGGAGGTAGGAACCTTCAGCTCCCGCTGCACTCTCCACTAAACCGGCCTAAAAACCCAGCTAAAGCCTCGGGGAGACCCCCCCTTACACCGCCACACAGAGGGGACACATATGGATCGCTTTGTGGAGCGATCATACGCCCGAGCGGCGTCCGCCTCACTGACACAGGCAGAAGGGACAGAGACAGGCGCAGCTAAAATGGCGGCCGTGATTTCTCCAGCAGAACAGCTGCAGCCGCCTCCACAGCCTCCACAACTGCCCACCTTACATCCCTCAGCCCCAGTAACCATAGCTGCTGACCCTGCTTCACCTGAAGGCATAGCCCAGGCAGTTGTAGCGCTGCTGGGACCGACTCTAGCTACCACAGTGGACACAGCAGTAAGCAGAGGGCTAGAGATGCTGCATGCAGAAGTACAGGCACAAGCACAGAGGATTTCACTCACGGAGGAACGGATCTCCTCCTTGGAAGATGAAGCTGCTGCCACATCAGCTGCTGTAGCACGTATGAGCATTACCCACAGAGAAATCTGGGAAAAACTCGACGATCTCGAAAATCGTTCGAGACAAAACAATTTGAGGATAATAGGACTTCCTGAATCAATTACTACTCAACAATTAACAAACATATGTGCACAGATCATTCCTGAACAACTGGGCCTTCGCATACCATGCATAGTAGAAAGAGCGCATCGCATTGGGCAATATACGGAAACCCGCATAAAACCCCGACATGTTATTGTCAAATATTTGAACTATGCAGATAAGAATGCCATCATGCAAAGGTTTCGTCGCTCCCGCTCACTAACAGTTGATGGCGCGAAACTGCTATTATTCGCGGACTACTCTGTTGAGGTCATGAATAAGCGCAAAGCATTTTCTCCAGTATGCTCCATTCTATACAACAACCAGCTCAGATTCTCCTTGGTTTACCCGGCAACTCTTCGAGTTCAAACCCACGATGGAGAACAACTCACCTTCACCACACCTGACGAAGCGGAAAAATTTGTCTCTACCCTGAACACGGAAATGGAACATAACAACTCAACAGAGGACTATGCTACTGCATCGGGGACCTCTTCATCTTCATATGCAAAACCCCAGCGTAGCCCAACCAAACCCCCATACAAGCGTCTTCGTGCTGCACAGAAAGAGGATCGTTCGGGACACCGCTGATGACCTACATAAGGCCAGATGTTGCTCCACCTATCTGAGAGACGGGTAGTACTACTCTCCCCATATGCTCCCTTTACTCTTTCCTTAAATTGCTTCTATATTTTTCACGCCTTATATGCCTAAGTGAATAGCCGCAGTTAATACTGCAACATGCTGCTATACTTGGACACGGTTTTGTTTGTTCAATATTTGTTTGATTAATCATAATGGTATCGTATTTCTTTTTTGGGCTACACTGTTTAACCACCACTGAGGCTTCAATTGCAGATCTAATCCTCTGATTCCCCTTACTTCCAGTTCTATTTTACAAAATCAATCCTTCAAAGACGCCGCCCTCTTTGGTGAAGACTTGCTATCCCCCTTATAAAACCTCAGTCCCTAAGTCTCCCAATTTACTCAAATTCCCTCCTCAATCCCCTTCTACCCCCCTCCCTCTGGCTTAACACCTGAAGCTGAGAGTGAGGCGGGAGATCGATGGGAGCCGTGAGAAGTAATAGAACCTCATGTGGAAAAAAGTGAAGCCCATCATACATGTTAAAGGTTTTTCCCATTTAACCTCTGCCAAGCGGTTCTTTTTTATTGATCTTAGACATGTTTACCTATCGACTGTAATCACCTGTTCAATACCTATAACCTCAGGAAGCTTAGGTGACTTCCAGATTACAGATGCATTGCCCGATTGGGGACATTATTCCATATCCTTAACCCAATATATTCCTCAACATCGGACATGGCCTCTTCAACCGGTGAGAACCACTTAAAATTTATTTCATGGAATGTTAAGGGACTCCGCTCTCCATGTAAGCGGATGGCTATCCTTAGACATCTAAAACGTCTTCAGACAGATGTGGCCCTGCTACAGGAAACGCACCTGTCTGCAGACGATCTACCACGCTTACGTAAATTATGGGTAGGTACAGTATATGGATCGCCTGCAATAGGCCGCAAAGCAGGTGTAGCCATATTAATACATAAAAACTTAAAACATACATTAAGAGACATTAGGATCGACTCATCAGGCCGCAAAATGACCCTGCACCTGACATTAGACAACAAACAAGTGGCTGTCACTAACATATATGCTCCTAACTCACCAGACACATCCTTCTTCCAAGACATGGTGCAATGGACACTCTCTGCTCCTGAGACACTACACCTCGTAGGAGGAGACTTCAACTCGGTCATATCCACACTAGCAGACCGCACAGGATATTCAACCCACCGAACACATAATCCCACATCGCAGACGCCTGACTCTACTTTATTGGCGCAAGCTATTGCTTCCATGCAATATGTTGATACTTGGCGTCTATACCACCCGACAGATAGAGAATACACTTTCTTCTCACCCCCACACAACTCCTTTTCACGCATTGATTACTTTTTTGCCTCCCCTGCACTAATCAACACCCTCTGCGAAACAGAAATTTTAGACGCTAGAATATCAGATCATAGCCCCATATCTATACACATGACACAGATGGCACCTTCATCTCCTTCGCCCATATGGCGATTTCCATCTTACTTGATGGACAACCAAGACTTTCAACACACGTTAAACACAGCTTGGAACGACTATGTCTCCACCAATGGAGCTCATATTACCGAACCCAATCTCTTCTGGGAAGCTGGCAAAGCCTTCCTCAGAGGGACGATCATTTCATATACCACACAATTCAAAAAACACTCTAAACAACAATACCGGCAAGCTAGTGAAGCACTACGTACAGCCCATGACTGTCTGACTCTAAATCGCACACCCGAAAATATCCGAACATGGAGACAAGCTAAGTGCACGTTTGATCTTTGGGCGGAACAACAGGAGGCGGCTAGGATGGCATACTCTAAACTACACTTCCACAGGTATGGCAACAAAGCTGGTAAACTACTGGCTAAACTATGTGCAGGAACGAGACGACCCACCCGTATCTCCACTTTGAGAAATGCGGATGGACCCCTTATTACATCTACTGATGAAATCAGTAACATACTCACAATATATTACACAGATTTATATGCTGCTGACCAAACTGACCCAACCACTACGGAAGCCCTCCTATCCAAAGTACATCTGCCCAAACTTCAAGCTGTACAACTAGAGGCACTTAATGCACCTATCACAACCGACGATATCCGACGAACAGCTGAATTTTATAAAATGACCATCGACTTCATCCCAGACACCCTAAAACACGTATATGCAGCCATGTGGGATGGGGGACCATATCTCCCTACAGGGACACAAGCCCACATAAAACTGATAGCTAAAAAAGGAAAAGACCCCCAACTGCCAGGCTCTTATCGCCCAATTTCCCTCATAAACGTAGACGTCAAAATTCTCTCTAAAATTATTGCGTCCCGCTTAGCACATCTTCTCCCTTCATTGCTACACCCAGCTCAATCGGGATTTGTTTCAGGTCGATCAGCCACTTTGAACATACGAAAAGTACTAATGGCGCTACACTACGCTACAACTCACCCAGACCAGGATGTCGCTATTATATCATTAGATGCCGAAAAGGCTTTTGACAACGTTAATTGGTCTTGGCTATTTCGAGTACTACAACAATTTGGCTTCACGGGCTCTATCTTAAATTTCCTTCAACAAATGTATGCATCCCCGACGGCACGACTGGTCACCCCTGATTTCGTATCAGCCTCGATCCCTCTGACCAAGGGAACGAGACAGGGCTGCCCACTTTCCCCCTTACTTTTTAACTTAGCCATAGAACCACTTTCCAGACTACTCAACGCACAAGATGGGGTTAGCAGGATCGCAATAGGAGACCAAGTTCTCAGATCCGCTCTATTCGCGGACGACATATTGTTGTTCTCCACTAATCCTCTTTCAGACTTTGAAAAACTGCAAGAACTCTTTGCGGCTTTTCAATCGAGCTCGGGCTTTAAAATTAACCTCGATAAAAGCGAAATCTTGCCACTACACACACGATTATCAACTAAATGGAAACATCTATCACCATTCACAGTGACGACCCGATATATTACCTATCTAGGCATACACATAGGACGCGAACCCTCTTCTCTTTATGTACTTAACTACCCACCTTTAATAACCAAGATTGTGCAGGAGTTGGAAGCTTGGGCGGCCCTCCCCCTCTCGCTCTTTGGGAGATGTCACTTATTCAAAATGGTGTCGTTTGCGCGCTTGCTTTATCCAATGCAGACCATACCTTTATTACTAAAACACTCAGATGTACAGAAAATATATAAAGCATTAACTACTTTTATTTGGTCTCGCAAAAAACCACGTATTGCACTACAAAAATTATGTCTCCCGAAGTCCGAGGGTGGGGCGGGTCTACCCAATTTACGTTTTTATAATCTGTCCTGTTTGCTTAGGCAAGGGTTGGATTGGCTAAACGGAAAATCGAAATACTGCAATACCTCTCTTGAAGGTGCCATGACTTCACCTCACACGTTATCAGCTATCCTCCATTCTAACCTCAACGCTCTACCACCTCACCTCAAGTCAAATACACTTATCAGAGATACTATAATTGCCTGGAGGGAGACACGAAAATTATTGGGGCTCCCCTCAAATATCTCAAGACATCTACCCATCCAAGGAAATCCTATGTTTCTCCCATCCACGATGCACAAAGCGTTTGACCAATGGGGATCCAATGGCCTCACGAAAGTAATCTCCGTATACCAAGGCAACTCGGGACGTTTCAAACCTTTTCGGTCACTGGCAAGCGAATTCTCCTTACCATCAAAACATATATTCTTCTACTTCCAATTAATCGACTATTTGAAGTCTTGCTATGGACCCAAATCTGACCCCTTCCAGAAATCCTTCATAGACACGGTACTACTGCAAAATGACTACTCCATCACCAATCTCTACTCCTACCTCATCCAACATCAATCGGCAAAATACCACCTCAAACCATTTCATAAATGGTCTACTATCTTAGGAGATGAGGAACTGTCAGAAAAAATACTTGAAGGATACAGACAAGTCCGCAAACTAACGATATCTGAAACTTGGCGGGAAACCCAATTCAAAATTATACACAGAGCATACTTTCCTTTTCACTTCACCAAAAACGATCCAAGTCAAATGAAATGCCCCTGGTGCTCGGAACCACGCCCCACCCTATTGCACCGCCTCTGGGACTGCACAGCCATAACTACATTTTGGAACGCTATCTTGGATCACATTGACAGGATCAACAAAACAAAAATCCCAAGGGATCAACTACTATGCCTATTTGGATATACGCCCCAAACAGCTCCTCCAACAACCAGAGGACCTACAAATATTCCCCAATGGGCACATCTACTCCTTCTAGTAGCTCGCAGAACGATAATGAAACATTGGATTTCAACATCGCCACCTGCACTACCCGAAGTAAAAAAAGCTATGATGTCACTTTTCTACATGGAACGGCTCGACACCATTTCACTGAACTTTCGCTCTACTTCGCGCTTCTTCATGAGGTGGCGTAAATATATAGAAGCCACATTCACCCAGACGGCTCTACAAGATGTCATGCGCCCATTCCGATACACTGATTGGTACCTGAAAAGAGATATCTCAAATTCTCTGGGCAACCTTAAAATTAAGTATCCTACCCAGACGGACCCCCCCAGCCTTCTTACACCATAATTTCACACAAAGTCATCACAGCCCCTTGACTTCCATGTCTCCCGTATATCTGACATTGGTTACTCACACAGCCAACATTGTTACTGTTTGAATATAATGCATCCTTATAGGGCATTCTTGTCTATACTATGCTTCCACTCCTGAGGTTGTATTTTAATACACTGTAATACACCCATTGTACTGGGTACTATGTTAATCAGCTCTTAATCTTTAGGAAACAATAATCCGCTTGGCAGATTCCCCTCCCCTCCTCCCCGTCCCCCCCATTTTTATAAGTTATGCTGGCCATACACTATACAGAAAATCGGCCGAACCCATTTTCGAAAAACAAACGTTCGACCGTGACCGCAAACGATCGTGCCATCATATAATGTCCGATAATCTGTTCAGTGGACATGAATAAATAATTTTGTGTTCGTTTTTTTACATATACCTAGTGCAGGCAGTTCGGACGGGAAACACATTAACCTTGCAATTTATCGTACGTTCGGCAGAAATTTTCCAAACATGCCATTCGTTTTTTTTCCACAAAAACGTCACAAACGATTATCGATTTGTACCCACTAACTTGCCGAAAAACGAACGAAGTGTCCATACGAACGATTTTTCGGCCGATTTTTCGTATAGTGTATGGCCAGCATTAGTTTTGCTTTGTTCCCGCCTTATCTACGCTAAGACATATACACTTATTTTGTATGTATATGAGATAACCTGCTTTGATATTACTGCACTGTACCTGTTTATGCTATGTAAACATCAATAAAAAATTTTTCAAAAAAAAAAAAAAAGTAAGTTTTTTTCCTTAAACTTCCCTCCTAAAAGTTTTTTTCCTTAAAATTCCCTCCTAAACTTGGGGTGCATGTTATACGCTGATAAATATGGTAATTATCATTTTATGCATTTTTATTGCTTTTATTAATCGTGGACCCAGGATGAATACCAGTACAGTATCCCCCACTTATACGCTTATATATTATCTACTTTTGTGAGTAGCCATTTGGCTGTTTTGTCTTGTCCAATTAAACAGATGTTCTTTAATACTGCACTGAGTCTGGCGCACCTTGTCCTTTTCTATTTCTGTTTTATAGAGCTGTGCATATGTATAGAGGGGTAGGGCCCGAAAGTGACTCAAGCTCAGGGGCCCCCACCACCCTAAGTCCTGCCCTGGTGAGCAAATCCAAAATACTCTTATTGTAGAGTAGGGGAAGGCTGGAATCTCTGTCAGATTTTTATTTCTGTCTGTGTACCTGTTGCAGATATTACTTCACTTCTTGTCTGGTGACAATGTTGTCAAGAAGTTAAGGTGAATCTTTCACATCTGTCCAGATATTAGTAAAACCCTGACCACACAATTTATCCAAAACTAGAAACAAAAATGGTGGTGTGACTTTAAAGCAGAATTGTTGGGCCAATATACAAATATCCATTTAGACCATAATATACTGTAGATATATTCTAGGACACCACACCACAATAGTCTACTGGGGCTTTTAAGGTGCTATATAATTATTACTGTCCCAAGGAAATAAAATTAATTGATCATCCTTAAAAAACATACTACTTTATACATTTCAGCTGTCCCATCAACATGGACATCGCATATACAATAAAATTACAATTACAATTCCCTCTTCAGGGAGATATCCCCACGGGAAACTATAGCTAAATACTAAAATATACTAGTTACTTTTGAAACTATACTGTGCACAATCTGGTTCATATTATATTGCCTTCTTCTGAAATTTAAAATCAGGCTGGTGATGGATATAATGATATGAGAAACTAAAGAGTAACAAAAAAGCCTAATGTATGCAAGTACCCCAGTGTTGAGATTCACACACACAGTTTAAATAGGTGTATAAAGTCACAATACTGGAGTCTCCTGTTCATTATGAAGCAGATTTCCATCTTTTGGGATACAAGAATCATAGACTAGATACAGAGATTAAAATTACAGCTGTTCAGCCATTATAACTGTTTAAAAGAAGCTTTTTCCTCTTGACTGAAGTTGCTTTACTGTAAAAAAAAAAACTCACATTTCTATGTGCCCTATAATGAGGGACTGAAAGTACACGTCTGGTATGTACATTATCTCCCATAACTACAACATTTATATTACAATAGCATGCACAGGTGAGGAGAAAAAGATGCAGGAAAACAAATTCATTAAGGCTACTTTCAGACTGGGGTGGGCAGGTGACGGCGGTAAAGCAGCGCTAGTTTTAGCCGCTTTACCATTGTTTTAGGTAAAAGGGTTAAAACAGCCCGCAAAGCGCCGCTGCAGCGGCGTTATGCCGGCGGTTTGGCTGCGCTGCCCCATTGTTTTCAATGGGCAGGGGCACTTTAGGAGCAGTGTATACACCACTCCTACAGTGCTGCAAAGATGAGGCTTGCAGGACTTTTTTTACCGTCCTGCATGCGCACCGCTCCAGTGTGAAAGCCCTCGGCTTTCACACTGGAGAGACAGGAGAGGCTCTTTACAGGCGCTATGCAGGCGCTATTTTCAGCGCTGTAGTGCCTGTAAAGCGCCTCAGTGTGAAAGTAGCCTAAATAATGCTTAAATAGGAATTGCCAAAATGCTGAATAAATTCTACATATCATTATATGTGTAGTCTGTATGGTATGCAGTATGGCAGAGCACATGGAAACAATATAAGAATGAATAAACTGTTGTCAGTTGAGTATTATAAATAATAATAATACTATTAGGTATACATTTTTGAACAGAAAGTGGTTGGGTATAGAGTCCTCTAGACAAAAAAGACCCTCCAGGAATCTTAACGTTCAAAGTCTAATGCATGGTGAAGACAAGGAAACAGCAGGCCTGGTGTCTTGAGGTGCACGTCACCAACACTCCATAAGAGAGAAGCAAGCTTTGGTGAGAAATAGAACACAAAGAAGGCACTTCTAAGTGCAGTAAAATCATAACTTTAATTTGTCCAAAACAGTTAAAAACTCTTACAAGAGATTATGTGAATACAGGCTCATCAAATTATACAAGACACTCAGCGGGAGATTCTCCCTAGATTGTCCTATCGGCGTGTCTCTTAGCCAGCCAGCGGTGTGGAGATGTGTGTCAGGAAATGCAGAAGAGCCACCACGCTTCCGGAGCCAGTACTTGGAATGCAAGTACCCAGATGTGATGTCAGGGGGGGGCGGTGACGCATTTCGGAGCATGCACACTAGCTCCTTCTTCATGAGCCTGTATTCATATCACCTCTTGTAAGTGTTTTTAACTGGGCAATTAAAGTCTTGTTTTTACTGCACTTAGAAGCCCCATTTTTGTGTTCTATACATACAGTATGTGTACAATTGTCACAGAACATAAAAGAGAAATATTTTAAGACATTCCAATGCAATTTTTTTTCTAGCTGACCAGTTTAAAGTGTATGTATAGCCAAAACTTTTTTTTATTTTTACACATAGAGTAGGGAAGGATTTGAATGCCAAGTTATTTTGATGCCTGGGTCCCCACTATGTGGATTTACGCTTCCTATTTGTTCGGATGACCATTATAGCCAGGGCTGAAAGTGATGAGGAGCCAGAATTTCGAAGTCACCAGAACAGACTAGGGGGGTATCTGTTTTGGTGACTACTGGCTAAGAGGGAAACTCCCCTCAAATAGTAGAGATTTCCTCTCACTTTCTGTTGTGTCTCTGGGACAGGAAGTGAAGGGAAATATCGTCCGTGGTATGCAAAAAAAGGGGGGTTTAAAACCTTTCCAGGCTCCATCCCAAGCAAAAAAAAAATTGGCTACACATACACTTTACTTTGTGAAGACCCCTCTTCTAGTAACCAGAAATCATATATCAGTCATCAGGTATGTGGTTTTAGTTGGCAACCAGGAAACTTCTCAAAAGCTTAGAAGCATAGATTGGGATAGTCATTGGTCTCTTATTTACATTTGTATTTTTAAAGTACTTCATAAAATGTTTGCTTTTAATATGTGGTTTTGGAATGAATGAGCTTTCCCTGAACAAAAACCACATTCATTTGTTCGTTCTCTGTTGAAAATGGATGTCGATTTGACCCCACTAACCATTAAAAAAAATCAAAAGAATATTCTTAAAACTAAAATTTTAGATTGAAATTCTATTAGTGTATGACCAGGTTTACTTGCTTTGTTTGAAAAGTTATTATCTATTTTTATACATTCAACATTTTTTCCTGTGTCTACTCATTTTGTTACACAACCTAATGCTAATAGAAGACTGGACATTCCTGAATTTATACTATTTCCATAAGGACATGTAAATAAATACTCCTGTATTTTATTATAACATATGGCAGACATTTTACCACCCCCCTGAAGTGAAACAAAGATACATCAGCGTCTCCAGGTGAAACTTAAAGTGCAATTTTATGTTGAGGGATTTCCTCTTACCTTCAGCAGAAGAGTTTCCTTTATGACGAGGCTATCTGAAAAGATCATTATATTTGTCTCTGGGTAGCTCCAGGAATTAGTATGTGAATGTACATTTGCATCAAACCAGATGGGTGAACCTTTCCTAGGTCTTTTGACATTTACATTGGTAAACCTGTTTCAGCCTCTGAGTATAGAGTTAATAAATTTCCTAGTATACATTTTGAAAGTCTTCTGGGAAACAGAGTTTTGTGAAAAACACCATCCGTTTTATTGTGTGTGGAAGTTAGGAAGGTCATACTATCAGGAAAATTATGATGGATATTGTCATTATATCTTTTAAATCTTTTTTTTTTTAGTGCCATGTTTTTATTTTTACATGACACATTTCTTTCAAGGGCAGATTAAAAAAATAAGATGGGTATTGCCAGCTAACTTTTCTTTTTTTTTTTTTTCTTGTACTAGAACATACAATTTTATTTTTAGAGCACATTTCCTGTAGTTGATCAGTGTATGTTCTGCAAGCAGTGGATTTTAAATAGCCTGGGCAGTAGCAGCAGTAAAATGATAATCATCAGTCAGTGTGTCTGATCACTATAAGATTGCTTCTAGTGTTCTGTTAGTATTCGTTTAAAAAAAAAAAAAAAAGTGTTAGTTACACATATGTATTGTCATGTTTTATTAAGGGCCTGTCCACTTTACTTATAAATGTATTTAATATCACCAAGGTAGAAGATAAATGACTAAGTCACTGCAGGACAAAAATGAAAAGATATTGTGGTGCCCGGATCTACCGCACTATTAGTATACAACTATTTATATAATAAATATAATAATTACTTCAGCCTTTCAACATGTAGTATCAACAACATGGCGCAGTCCATGCGACCCGAAAAACTGCATATGAGAAAAAAAAAAAGACAAGGCCTTCCAAAGGGGTCGCAGTAACTTAACACCACGGTTGAATTTAATTACATTTTATTTAGAAAAAACACACCATAATATCAAATATGACAAAATACTAAAAATAGTGGTCTGAGTATTGAATTTGTGTACTAAAGTCCTAGGACGGCCCATGCTATACCCACTTGTTTGTTGATGTGCATCCAATCAAATTACTGCTACATATCCTGTTTGGGATGACCACAAATCACTGCTTAATTAGGAAGGAGGATGATAGTATATGCAATTTCACACCAGCGGACCGATCGGGTCGGGCTGTCCATTTTTCAGGCGGACCCAATTGGACCACCTATTGTTCCTGCCGGCATCCGATCTGCTAAAAACAGACAGATGGGGATACGTTCGCCATCCTTCCATCGAATCAGAGGACAATTGGATGGAAAAGGACATGCAGTCTGTCTCCATCAGACCACCCCATAGAGAACAGTGGGTTGTGTCTGCTCCACATAGTGGAGTGGACATGGACCTGTCATCTGCCTGCTCAGTGGGGATCAGCGGAGAATCCCCCAATGAGCAGGCGGATCCACTTGGACAGATTCCACTCCGCCTGAAAGGGGCCTAAATTATAGATTATATGTTCATTTAAAAGAAAACTATAGTCACAGCATATACTTTCATTTTATAACATCAGCATTGTAATACCACAAACAATAGTTATACTGTATTTGATAATCCATTATAAGCTTACTTGAAAATCTTCTTTCATGTTGTGAGTTCTGAGTGTTGTGAGTTCTGCCTGTTTGCTGGTCATCTCTTTACACATCATCCCGGGTTCCCTTCATGGTTTTCAGATTCTCCTCCGCTGTTTACTTTCAATTTCTAAGGACTATATATCCCTACATATCCCATGGTACCTTGCTGCCTGCAAGCCATGATTCCTGTACTGACTCCACCTCCTGAAACTCCTCCTTTCAGCACCTTTGTTGTTCAGAAGGCAGGCTCTGTGAAATGTGTGACACAGCAGTGTCTACTCACAGGGCATAGTGAATACATGTTACAGAATTCAAGAATATAAATGTGTGCGTGTGTGGGGGGAATCTCCACAAATTACAGTAAGTTTACAAACTTCAAGACAGCTTAGATTATTAGGAGTATGCTAGAAATAATTGAAACACGATGTGGAAATGGCTGGATGATTTTACATTTTGACTATATATAGTATCTCAAAAAATTGAGTACACCCCTCACATTTTTGTAAATATTTTATTATATCTTTTCATGTGACAGCACTGAAGAAATGACACTTGCTACAATGTAAAGTAGTGAATGTATAGATTGTATAACAGTGTACATTTGCTGTCCCCTCAAAATAACTCAACACACAGCCATTAATGTCTAAACCGCTGGTAACAAAATTGAGTACACCCCTAAGTGAAAATGTCCAAATTGGTGCTTAAAGTGTGAATATTTTGTGTGGTCACCATTATTTTCCAGCACTGCCTTTACCCTTTTGGGCATGGAGTTTACCAGAACTTCACAGGTTGCCACTGGAGTCCTCTTCTACTCCTCCATGATGACATCACATAGCTGGTGGATGTTAGAGACCTTGCGGTCCTCCACCTTCTGTTTGAGGATGCCCCACAGATTCTCAATAGGGTTTAGGTCCGGAGACATGCTTGGCCAATCCATCACCTTTACCCTCAGCTTCTGTAGCAAGGCAGTGGTTGTCTTGGAGGTGTGTTTGGGGTCGTTATCATGTTGGAATACTGCCCTACAGCCCAGGGAGAGGATCATGCTCTGCCTTAGTATGTCACAGTACATGTTGGCATTCATGGTTCCCTCAATGAACTGTAGCTCCCCAGTGCCAGCAGCACTCATGCAGCCCCAGACCACCATGCTTGACTGTAGACAAGACACACTTGTCTTTGTACTCCTCACCTGGTTGCCACCACACACGCTTGATGCCATCTGAATCAAATAAAGTTTATCTTGGTCTCATTAGACCACAGGACATGGTTCCAGTAATCCATGTCCTTAGTCTGCTTGTCTTCGTCAAACTGTTTTCGGGCTTTCTTGTGCATCATCTTTAGTAGAGGCTTCCTTCTGGGGCGACAGCCATGCAGACCAATTTGAGGCAGTGTGTGGCTTATGGTCTGAGCACTGACAGGCTGACCCTTCAACCTCTGCAGCAATGCTGGCAGCACTCATTCGTCTATTTCCCAAAGACAACCTCTGGATATGACACTGAACATGTGCACTGAACTTGTTTGGCTGACCTGTTAAAGTGCTGTATGGTCTTGGCCACCATGCTGCAGCTCAGTTTCAGGGTCTTGGCAATCTTATAGCCTAGGCCATCTTTATGTAGAGCAGCAATTCTTTTTTTTAGATCCCCAGAGAGTTCTTTGCCATGAGGTCCCATGTTGTTCCAGTGACCAGTATGAGAGAGTGAGACTGATAACACCAAAATTAACACACCTGCTCCCCATTCACACCTGAGACCTTGTAACACTAACAAGTCAAATGACACCAGGGAGGCAAAATTGCTAATTGGGCCCAATTTAGACATTTTCACTTAGGAGTGTACTCACTTTTGTTGCCAGCAGTTTAGACATTAATGGCTGTGTGTTGAGTTATTTTGAGGAGACAGCAAATTTACACTGTTATACAAGCTGTACACTCCATACTTTACATTGTAGCAAAGTGTCATTTCTTCAGTGTTGTCACATGAAAAGATATAATAAAATATTTTTAAAAATGTGCGGGGTGTACTCACTTTTGTGAGATACTGTATATGTATGTGTATCTCATGCATGTTATTTACCTGTGCAAGCCTTCTTTGTATAAACATACTGCTGCTGGGTGCTGCCATCCTGGATGTAATGTCAGCCGCACCAGAAGACTCAGAGCTTTCACTCAAGTGACACTCTATTGTGTTCTCCTTTCTTTCTCCTCCAGGAGATACATAATATGGAGGCGTTGATAGAAGTGGGGATGCTGGGCCAGAACAGACAGAAAAGAGACACTCACAGAAGAGGAGAGAAATGTGACATGTAAGGAAGGAGATGGATTTGTTAGGGAACTGGCTCTTCTGAAGTAGTCACATTTTCTTACAAGTTCAAGTCACATTGCAGGTGAAAAGAAAATAATTATTGCAAAGAAAAAACACTAAGCATTTAAAATAACTGTTTTTTCTGTGCTTCTACTTGAACATTTTTACGCTGATGACAGGATCTTTCTGAGATAGTTAAGCACAGCAATCATTTATCATTGATTTCATTTCTCTAAGAGCTTACCCAGGCTAGGATGTGTCCTTGATATCTTTAAATTATCTCTGGCTTTTAGAAGAATAAGATCATGTGGGACAGGCTTGCCCTAGCTCAAGGCAGCATATGTATGGGGACCCTGGTGTGTAAAACATCTTATAACAGCTTCAGTTACTTTAAAATCAATACAGTATATGTGCAACACAACAAACTATAAACGAAAATCCTTCTTTGAAACGGTCACACAATGCTCACCATATAAGTCACCTTACTACTTATGTTGGAAAACTTTAGGTTTTTACAGGTAAAGCATAATTTAAAATCAATTAAAAATGCAGTCAACAAGTGATATTTCAGACTAGCAAAGTGTGTCTGTACCCTGGATAGGTAGGATAGGTATGGAAATAAAAGGATAAGGCAGAGGTCTGCAACAAAGTATGAGCTCAGACGTGTTCGCACAGCCCACGCGTAGAGCCCGCCTGGAAGTTGGCACTGCACTGCACTAATCACAGGCAGTGAGACATTTCCCGATCTCTGCAGCCGCGCATCAGGACAATGTCTCACTGCCTGTGGTTAACGCAGCACGGTGCCGACTTCCTGGCGGGCTCTGCACGTAGGCTGTGTGAACACGTCTGAGCTCATCCTTATCTGCAACTAGTCGATTGTGATCTACCCATCAATGCAGGCATGTAAAGGGTAGATGCAGGTGTCACAAACCCATCCAGCCAATCGTCTCTTTTACCTGCTGTATAACAAGTAACTACCATATTTATGGGCATATAACACGCACCTTAATTTTAAGAGGGAAGTTTCAGGAAAAAAATGTACTTTTTAAATAAAGAACTTTGAAGCAAAACAAGGATCAGTGCTCATCAATGCAGCCTTATCAGTGGCCATTTGCAGCCTCACCAGTGCCCATCAATGTAGCCTCACCAGTGTCCATCAATGCATCCTGATCAGTGCCCATCTGTAGCCTCACCATTGCCCATTAATTCAGTCTGATCAGTGCCCATCTGCAGGCTCACCATTGTATCCTGATCAGTACCCATCTGCAGCCTCACCAGTGCAGCCTGATCAGTAGCCTTACCTTTGCAGCCTAATCAGTGCCCATCTGCAGCCTCACCATTACCAATCAATGCAGCCTGATCAGTGCCCATCTACAGCCTCACAATTGCCCAATAATGCAGCCTGAAAAGTGCCCATCTGCAGCCTCACCAGTGCAGCCTGATCAGTGCCCATCTGCAGCCTCGTGCTTGCAGCTTCATCAGTGCCCATCTGCAGCCTCACCATTGCCCAATAATGCAGCATGATCAGTGCCCATCTGCAGCCTCACTATTGCAGCCTGATCAGTGCCCAACTGCACCCTCAGCAGTGTCCATCTGCAGCCTAATCAGTGCCCATCTGCAGCCTCACCATTGCCCATTAATGCAGCCTGCTCAGTGCCCATCTGCAGTCTCGCCTTTTCCCATCAATGCAGCCTCACCAGTGCTGCATTACACAGAGTCTGGATCTCCTGTGTACTTTACTCAGCTCGGCATCACTCACAGTCCCGCCCCCTGGCCTGGCTCCTATGATAGACATAACACCGGTCCAATGCAGAGACATGTGACGTCAATGCTAGGAGCCATCCAGGAGGCAGGACTGTGTGTGAGTGCGAGCTGAGCTGAGTATACAGGAGATACGGCTTTGTGTAATCTGGCGGCGCTTGCCCCCTCCTTCCCCCTCCTTCCCCTCTGAGGCAGCCAGGTATTTTCAGGGGGAAAAAGTGTATGTTATATGCCGATTTATACTGTAATTCTCTTTAATGTAACTTAAAGAGTAACTCCACTTTTGTTGAGAAAAAACATTCCCCTCTGTTTGATCTATGAACATTGCACAATTTTAACAAACTTTGTTGCAGATTCCTACCTTTTGTTATACTGAAGAAATCTATGTGTATTTGTCTGTGTCCATGTGCATAGTGAATCTGTATGGGAGTGGTTTCATAATTCTCAATCAGCTGCTGCACCTGCAGGGCCCTAATGAGGAAAGTGGCAGGGTCTGCATCTCTTTAGATGCGATTTTCCTATTAGGAGTATCTCACTAAAAATGACATTTTGTGTTACAGGGATGCCTGAAATCTGACTTGTTTCTTTTTTTTTTTTTTTTTTTAAGATATTTTTATTGATTTTAATACAAACCAGTTGTACAAAAAAAAAGCACAACAAACAACCACTAAATAAACTCGGTTAATCATTGGTATATATCGTCAAGTACATAGCTCATGTGTAAATAAAAGACAAATAGTGGTATAGCGGTCCGATATTAATCACATAAGTACATAGCACAAGCATTCTATCAATGTATAGCAACAGTGGTAATCTGCATATAGTGTATCCTGGCATGGCCTGTGGGTAACCCATACTATGCATACATTATGAAGAAAGGGTCAGAGGGCTGGCCAGCCATCTGTCCTATATTTTGTGGAACGTTTTTTTTTCCGTTTCCTGAGTTCAAATGTAAGCTTATATAGTGGTATAACATCATTAAATAATTTTAGCCAAAGAGATTTCAAAGACGTCTGTATACCTTTCCATGACAACAATATAGCCTTTCTAACATAAAAATAAAGACTACGTAGTAGTCTCTTAGCCTGTGATAATATCTGCAGGTCACCAAAGACCCCTAGTAAACCGTTCTTAGGATGAATAATATTAGGGAGGCCTAGAGCAGAGGAGATGAAAGAACCCACCTCCACCCAGAAGTCCTGAACCACTGGACAGGTCCAGAAGCAATGTATAAAATCAGCGTACCCGCCACAGCCATGGAAACATCCAGCCGAGGGCTTCAACTCCATTTTGTACAACCTAGCCAGGGTAAGGTGGGATTGGTGGAAAATCTTAACCTGTATAACACAGTCCCTAGATGAAATAACTGTGTTTTTGTACGTGTCACTAAACTCAGTCCAGTCATCCTCTGTTAGTGAAATGTCCATGGATGCCCATTTTTCGTGTGCCTTACTAAATCTGGGGTTAAAATTGTTCATTAGGGCTGCGTAGTAAGCAGAAATAAGTTTATTGGGATCAGGTTGTCTCAGCAGCTTCTCCAGTGGGGGTAAGCTAGTAGGATCATTTAGGGAACCAAACTGAGCTTGGATTTCATGTCTAAGCTGATAATAGAAGCACAAGTAAGAGCCTGGTACGTCAAAGTCAAGTCTCAGTTGGTGAAAAGATTTGAAGCCTTGTTTATAGTATAAATGACATAGATACTTTACCCCCTTGGAGTACCAGTGTTTGGTGTCGGGCAAAGAGTATAGTTCTTGCAGAGTGGGGTTAAACCATAGAGGATTATTTGGGGATGCTGACCAGTTATGTCGGGAAATTTTTGTAGTGATGTATCGGAAAATTGAAAGGGAGGTAGCCAGCATGGAGGTACCTGGTCGATTTAGGACTTTTCCCCTGTAAATAATATTATGGAGGGTTTCCATGGAGTGGTGGTACATGCATTTGCTGAGACTGGGTGTAGCCAGTCATGAATATGTACCAGCTGTGATGCTAGGTAATATAGAAAAAAAATTGGAAACGCCAAGCCTGCCATATGTGACAGCAGCCTTAGCGTCTCAAGTGCCACTCTAGGGGATCCGCCACTCCACAGGAACGTTGTACAGATCATATCTATACGTTTAAAGACTGATTTAGGGATTTTACAGGGGGAATTGGCCAGAATATATAGTAATTTTGGTAGGTAAACCATTTTGAGTAAATTTGCCCTTCCCATAAGATCCAGAGGTAGGTGCATCCATTGTTTAGTTTGTTCCTGTAGGCAAATTAGTAGAGGATCTAAATTATTAGCGATATAAGTGGATAAAGGTGACTGTACCAAAACCCCGAGGTATCGAAAAGAAGACACCACCTGCAACTTGGAGTCCGAGTGGATCTGGGAAATCGCAGCGGAGTCCAGGGGAAAAAGACTAGATTTGTCCCAATTCCCCCGGAATCCGGAGAAATCTCCGAACGTATTGATCTCGGCCAACAAGGACTGGAGTGACTCATTGGTATCTGCCAGATACACCAAGGTATCATCCGCATAGAGTGAGATTCGCTCCTCTATGGTGTCAGTAGGAAGGCCCCTAATAGATGGGGAGGAACGAATGCGTACTGCTAACAGCTCCATGGCCAGAGCAAATAGGAGTGGGGACAACGGGCACCCCTGCCTTGTACCCCTAGTAATTAAGAATGACTCGGTGACCGAGGAGTTGACCTGAACACGGGCCTGAGGGGAAGCATAAAGAAGCCTTATCCATGCCACCACTCGAGGACCAAAACCATACAACTGTAATACCCGAAAAAGATATGGCCATTCCACGCTATCGAACGTTTTACAAGTGTCCAGGGATACAATGGCTCGTGTAGGAGGGCAATCGTGTGGGTACTGCAAATTGTGAAACAATCTACGAATATTCATTCTAGTGGACCTTGCAGGTATAAAGCCTCCCTGATCACTATTGACCAAGGTTGTAACTACAGCATTTAAACGATTAGCAAGCACTCTGGCCAGGATCTTAACGTCCACATTTATGCTGACTTGTTTCTTAGTGCAGACTTCTGGGAAAATCAGTGAGCCAATCATACAAGCAGGAAATTATTTTTATGGGAGTGTTCTGAACACATTGAGAACACTGTGTTCACAAATGTGTTCAGAATGTGTTCTGAACACATTCTGTGTACAGAACACCTCCAGGTAGCCATATTGCAATGCATTTTACAGAAAAATTACAGTGATGGAGATTGAAAAGGAAAGGTAATTTTTAATAACATTCAATTACAATATGACTTGAGTCGCAATTGTATATGCTATTTTTTTTTTTTATTTGCTATTTTTTTCCCATGAAAATGGAGTTACCCTTTAAGTGAAGAGGGAAATGGGGGTAAAAGCGTCATCTCTCAATGGCCACGGAGACCAGACACGGCCATAAATTACCTGATCCCACCCACCAGAAACACATAGCTGTAATATCCTGCTTACGGGTTGGTAACTGCTTGATTGAAATCAACCACCATTCCAAGAACTTGTGTGCACTGTGTGTTACATACTCCTAACCTCTGGGGTGGTGTTGAAAGGAAGAATTCCCTGTTAATCTGGAGTCGGCTCCTCTCATTGCCACAGCCCTAATGAGATTGGTGAGGCACATCACACTCCCACTGGAGGATAGTGTATCCTTTAGGGATGGCCTGGAGAGGAAAATTGATACCGACCTCAAGCGGATCTACATTACAGCGGGTATGACCTGCAAACCAGCTCTAGCTCTCGCAGCTCTTTCTAAAGCGATGGAAGTCTGGACGGACGACGTAGATGCTTCTCTGAGGAGCATCTTGGAAGAAATGGCCAGGAGCTCTCCTGTTCATGAACTAAGGTTGACGGTGGCTTTTCTGGGGGAGGCTTCCCTGGACATAATTCGCCTGGTGGCTCAGATCATGCTGTTATCTATCACGGCTAAGCATGCCTTGTGGCTGCGCCCATGGGTAGCTGACCCTGCCTCCAAGCAGGCATGATGTAGGATTCTCTTTGAGGGTTCGTCCCTCTTTGGAAATAAATTGGACAGTGCCATCACCTGTGCCACAGGGGGCAAGTTGGGATTTGCCGGGATCGTCAAGACAGTCTCATCAGGCCATGCCTGGACATTCAGCAACCCACCTATTCTCCGATTCATACCCACACCCTTGCCTTCCTCGAACGAAAAAAAGCAAATTCTCCTGTCCTATGCAGACTCTCTTGTGGCTCAGGGCACTGCAATACAAGTTCCAGCCGACGAAAGGTTTCAAGGGGTCTACTCGCCCCTCTTCATGGTGTTGAATAAAAATGGCTCCTGGAGGCCAGTTATAGACCTAACCCACTTGAATTCTTTTATCAAGATGGAGACACTGCTCACGATCCGTCAAGCAATCAAGCCAGGCGATTGGCTTGTGTCTATAGACCTGAAGGACGCTTAGTTCCATATCCCAATAGCGTCAGAGTTCCAGAAATACCTTCGCTTTGCTGTTGATCAAATCCATCTGCAGTTCATCTGTCTCCCCTTCAGGCTTACAACATCGCCTTGTTTTCAAATCTCTTGTTGGCTGTCATGGCACTGATCAGGACCAGAGGTATCTGTCTATTTCATTATCTGGACGACCTGCTGTTGTTATCTTGGGACAGGGAGCAGTTGCTAATCCACAGATCCCAGGTCATCTCCACTCTACTCGAATTCGGTTGGCTACTGAACCTGGAAAAGAGCCACCTAGATCCTACGCAGTCCCTGGTATTCCTTGGGGCTCAATTCGATACTCTCAAGAGCACCATCTCCTTGCTCCTGGAAAAAACTTCAGTGATCCGGGACAGAGTTTGGCTTGCAATGTCCTCCTCTCATCTCTGAGCCTCACAATGCCTAAAAATCATCGGCACCATGGTAGCAAAAACACCCATGGTAAAGTGGGCTCGGTGGAAAATGTGGCCCTTCCAGAAGGGCTTCCTCCAGCAATGGAACCCAGGGCTCTGAATAAACTTATCCATGCGGGAGAGCCTTCCTTGGTGGTTACAACAGAGGAACCTCCTCAACTGTCACTCCATTGCACCTGTGTCTTGGATCACCATCACAACATATGCCAGCAACAGGGGCTGGGGCGCTCTCTGCTTGACAGAGGTAGCCCAAGGCATATGGAGCTTTCCTTCTCACAGGATAGTCTCCAATGTTCTGGAACTCCAGGCAGCATTCTGCACTCTACAGGCCTTTCACCACTTAACAACAGGAGCCTCAGTCCTCCTAAACTGGACAACATGATGGCAGTCTTATACATCAAGAGACAGGGGGCTACTTGCAGTCTCTCCCTGTTGAAGGAAGTAAAGCCCATCATGTCCTGGGCCCAGAAGAACCTGGCCAACCTGACAGCTGTCTATCTCTATGGAGTCCAGAACATTCAGGCAGATTTCCTGTGGAGAGTTTCTCTAGACAACGAGTGGACTCTCCACCCCAAAGTCTTCAAGTGGGTCCTGTCCCTGGGAGTAGACTTGGTTGCCTTCCCGTGCAACTTCAGACTAGAGAAATACTACACGAGGTCTCGTTGTCCCCAGGCTTTCGGGGTAGATGCTCTGACAGACCATTGGCAATTCCGCAGGGCCTATGCCTTTCCACTGGTTCCTGTCATTCTCCGGTTTCTGACGAGTATCAGGATGGAAGAAGCAGTGATAGTGGAATAAGTCCCATACTGGCCAAACGGGCCATTGTTTCCCCTGCTGATGCAACTCAGCTTCCTGGACCCAGTTCCTCTGCCCTCCAGACCAGATCTCCTATCACAAGGGGCAACTCTACATCCATGCCCGGCCCATCTACATCTGATGGTCTGGTTCTTGAGGGGAAAGCTGGATGCCCTAGGCTGTCCAAGTAGGGCCATCTCCTTGTTATTAAATGCCAGAAGAGCCAGCACCAACAGGGTCTACCAGAGGATTTGGAAAAAAATCGCAGACTACACCTCTTCCACTGCAGGGTCTTGCAATAACCCAAAGATACATGATATCCTGGGCTTCCTACAATCGGGCTTGAATCTCTCCTTGTCAGCCAGCTCACTGTGGGTCCAAGTCTCTGCAATTTCTGCCTTTACGGATGTTTCCTGGGCTAGACACCCTCTTACTCAGCAGTTCTTCAGAGGAGCAATAAGGCTCAGGAAGAAACAAAAAAGAAGAGAGGGCTCACTGACCTAGCGCATTACCACTGATAGCATTTATTAAAACTGTAAAATAGCAAGTATATACTCACAAACGAGCTTAGAATACAGGCATGGACATAGACTGCAGGTGTGCAGTAACAGACATCAGGATACAAATGGGACCGGACATCAAGTTGATACGGCGATGGCTAACGCGTTTCGGGGGCGAGCCCCTTTCCTCAGATCCTAAGTGGGTGGTAACTCAGAAAAAGCTAAGATTCTCTAAGTGGGATCTTCCCCTTGTCTTAGATTTCTTCTCAGGAAGAGAGTTAGAACATGCAGATCAGTCTGTCAGAAACCATGAAATCAGCCCGAGACAGAAGTACAGTTAAATCACACTTGTTTAATAACAAAAGTAAATAGAACAAACGTAGTCAAAATATAGCCAAAGTTTGGTAACCGAAACGGATAGTCAGCCAAGCCAGAAAGTCAGGGATCAATGTAGTGGAACAGCAAGCAGCATCTGGAGCCAGAAGGGATGTCAGCCAAGCAAGTCTTTAAACGGGAACACAGGAGATAGTCTCTGTGATGTTGACCAAGGCGAAGGAAGGGTTCCTCTGGGCTGGACAGCTTAAGTAGGCAGGACTGACGAGGAGGATATCATCAACAGGTGCGTGGCTGTGGAATAAAGGAGCTGGCAATTAGCCGACAGCTGAGCGCCCAGCTCAGAGAAAGAAGGGCTGAGCCCAGTCCTGACACAGTCCTCTATCAAGGAACTTTCTCTTTAAAGTTGCCTTCCTGGTGGCTATAACATCGGCCAAGAGGGTCTCCGAAATCAGCTCTCTGGGATGCAAGGAGCCATTTCTAACCTTTTTTTTCCTGATCAGGTAGTTTTGATTCCTATGTTGGGTTCACCCCCCAAAGTTTAATCTGTGTTTCATGACAATCAGGAGATTGCTCTTCCAACGTTTAGATCTACTGGAGATCCAGTGTTCATCCCCTAGATGTCGGGGAAGCTCTGAGTCAGTATCTAGAAGGTACAGCTTCGTTTCTTCAGTCCGACCATCTGTTTGTTCTTTTTCATGGGAAGAATAAGGGAATGCGGGCCTCTTTCAGATCTATCGCAGCATGGATTATTCAGGCCATTTAGTGGGCCTACAAGACCAAGGGCTTGGGGCCTCCAGAAGCGGTGACCACTCACTCAACCAGAAGCATGTCTACATCATGGGCGGCTTCACGTCACGTGGCTCCAGAAGTTATTTGCAAAGCAGCCTTGTGGTCTTCAATTAACACGTTCATGGTGCACTACTGTGTAGAGCCAGCCTTGTTATCTTCTGTAAAGTTTGGTTTAAGTAGCTTGTCTGTTGATGGTGCCAATTAAACCTTTTTTCTTTTGTCCAGCACTTTGCCCACCCAGGTGTGTGTATGGCTAGTTATTTCCCACACGTAGGCTGCAATGGAGTCTGTCAAGAAAACAGAAAATTTCTATCAAATACTTACCGTAATTTTCCTTTCCTGATGGACTCCATGGTAGCAGGAGTTCCCTCCCAGTGGCTGGAGTAGGCTAAATTATGGAACACGTTCTTTGGCCCGGAAAAAAGATTTATGGGAGAAGGGCCCTATGAGGTATGAGGGGGCGGGATTAACCCACACGTAGGCTGCCATGGAGTCCATCAGGAAAGGAAATTTACGGTAAGTATTTGATAGAAATGTTCAGTTTTTTTGCTAATAACCGTGCCTGATTTTACCGGTTTTAAATATTTTTTGTGTGATTCACACTTAAAGGGGCATCAGTTACATTGGGGACGGAAAGTATTCAGACCCCCTTAAATTTTTCACTCTTTGTTATATTGCAGCCATTTGCTAAAATCATTTAAGTTCATTTTTTTTCCTCATTAATGTACACACAGCACCCCATATTGACAGAAAAGAACAGAATTGTTGACATTTTTGCAGACTTGTTAAAAAAGAAAAACTGAAATATCACATGGTCCTAAGTATTCAGACCCTTTGCTGTGACACTCATATGTTTAACCCAGGTGCTGTCCATTTCTTCTGATCATCCTTGAGATGGTTCTACACCTTCATTTGAGTCCAGCTGTATTTGATTATACTGATTGAACTTGATTAGGAAAGCCACACACCTGTCTATATAAGACCTTACAGCTCACAGTGCATGTCAGAGCAAATGAGAATCATGAGGTCAAAGGAACTGCCTGAAGAGCTCAGAGACAGAATTGTGGCAAGGCACAGATCTGGCCAAGGTTACAAAAAAAATTTAGCTGCACTTAAGGTGCCTAAGAGCACAGTGGCCTCCATAATCCCTAAATGGAAGATGTTTGGGATGACCGGAACCCTTCCTAGAGCTTGCCGTCTGGCCAAACTGAGCTATCGGGGGTGAAGAGCCTTGGTGAGAGAGGTAAAGAAGAACCCAAAGATCACTGTGGCTGAGCTCCAGAGATGCAGTCGGGAGATTGGAGAAAGTTGTAGAAAGTGAACCATCACTGCAGCCCTCCACCAGTCGGGGCTTTATGGCAGAGTGGCCCGACGGAAGCCTCTCCTCAGTGCAAGACACATGAAAGCCCGCATGGAGTTTGCTAAAAAAACACCTGAAGGACTCCAAGATGGTGAGAAATAAGATTCTTTGGTCTGATGAGACCAAAATAGAACTTTTTGGCCTTAATTCTAAGTGATATGTGTGGAGAAAACCAGGCACTGCTCATCACCTGTCCAACAGTGAAGCATGGTGGTGGCAGCATCATGCTGTGGGGGTGTATTTCAGTTGCAGGGACAGGACGACTGGTTGCAATTAAGGGAAAGATAAATGTGGCCAAGTACAGGGATATCCTGGACGAAAACCTTCTCCAGATTGCTCAGGACCTCAGACTGGGCTGAAGGTTTACCTTCCAACAAGACAATGACCCTAAGCACACAGCTAAAATAACGAAGGAGTGGCTTCACAACAACTCAGTGACAGTTCTTGAATGGCCCAGCCAGAGCCCTGACTTAAACCCAATTAAGCATCTCTGGAGAGACCTAAAAATGGCTGTCCACCAACATTTACCATCCAACCTGACAGAACTGGAGAGGATCTGCAAGGAGGAATGGCAGAGGATCCCCAAATCCAGGTGTGAAAAACTTGTTGCATCTTTCCCAAAAAGACTCATGGCTGTATTAGATCAAAAGGGTGCTTCTACTAAATACTGAGCAAAAGGTCTGAATACTTAGGACCATGTGATATTTCAGTTTTTCTTTTTTAATAAATCTGCAAAAATGTCAACAGTTCTGTGTTTTTCTGTCAATATGGGGTGCTGTGTGTACATTAATGAGAAAAAAAATTACCTTAAATGATTTTAGCAAATGGCTGCAATATAACAAAGAGTGAAACATTTAAGGGGGTCTGAATACTTTCTGTCCCCACTGTATATTCAGAGCTACCATAGGTTGGTACCTTCTTTATAAGATTACTATTAGCATCTGGCATCATGATTGCACAATTGCAGTGACATCATGGCACTTGTATTTTATTGTTTAATTCCTCCAGCTCCATAAGGGTAGGTCGGTACCTCTGGACAGACCTGGAGCTGGGATGCAAACAATGCCAGTGCCTTTGCATTGCATCATGATGCAATAATAGCAGTTGCATTGCTCTGGAAGCTTCAATGCAAAAATAGATGTAGCACCCTGATGTTTAGGCAGGGTTGCGATCAAATGTATCTGCCAAGTGATAGTTACCTTGACCAGTTGATAGGCGGTCAATTGATTTCACCCTAATTCTGGAATTGCTGCACTTCTCTCTTTCACTAGAGGTCGGATATCTGGTGGCATTAGATAAGACAAGGGCATTGCAAGGACAGTTTAGAAATGAATGGGGTGTCCCAGCCAATGGGCAGGGGTTTTCTTGGGTCCCTTGGCCTGCTGGGAGAGCCTATTTATTTGGGTAGAGTCAGGTGATCGGGGTTCTGTGCCACCTGGACAGCTGCCTGGGTGGACGTGTGTTGTAATGCCCCAGGCTGCTAGGCCATAAGCCTTGGGCCTGTTCCGGGGACATCTGGCTGCTAAGCTGTCTGAGAGCCTATCCAGAACCAAAAGAACAGCGTAGGGTTGGGACTTTCAGTCCAACCAGAAGTAACGGTTCTGCCAGCCGGAGAACCAGCTGTGGTCGGAGGTAGAAGGGAAGCTGTCACCACTAAGGGACCAACCACCTTGCTACCGGAGATCACTGTGAGTAGCTGAAGCAAGTACCTAAGCAGTATTCTCACCAGCCGGGGATCAGGGATAGACTGGCCATCGGGACTATCGGCATCTGCGGTGCGCGGCGATCTACCCGTCAACCGCCAACAGCTGGCGCCTGACGGGTAGATCGAGATTAGCCAGCATGCAGAGTAGCGCAGGAAGCTTCTGTAGTAGTAAGTTCTCTCTCGTGTCATCACACTGTTCCCCGGCGCCCCTTCCTCTCTTCTTGTCTATACCAATTGGCTTGCAAGATCACCTGGTATAGATGAGAAGAGAGGAGGGGCCGCTGGGGAACAGCGTGATGACACAAGAGAGAGAACTTACTACTACAGAAGCTCCCTGCGCTACTCTGAATGCTGGCTAGTAAGCTCCCATAATGTGCCATGTGCCCCACAATGTACCCTGATGATGTGCCACATAATGTGCCCCATGCCCTGATGTGCCCCGTTCCCTGATGTGCCATGTGCCACGTGCCCTAATGTGCCATGTAGCCTGATGTGCCCTAATGTGCTATGTGCCCTGATGTGCCCCATAATGTGCCCTGATGTGCCCCATCATGTGCCCTGATGTGCCATAATGTGCCCTGATGTGCCATGTGCCCTGATGTGCCCAGGGCTGGACTGGGACAAAAATGTGGCCCTGGACTTCATCCAGACCGGCCCATGGCACAACACATCAGGGCACGGTACATCAGGGCACAGCACATCAGGCCACATCAGGGTACAGGGCACAGCACATCAGGGTACAGAGCCCAACACATCAGGACACAAGGCACATCAGGGCACAACACATCAGGGTACAGCACATCAGGATACAGCACATCAGGGTACAGCACACCAGGCCACATCAGGGTACAGGGCACAGCACATCAGGGTACAGAGCCCAGTACATCAGCGTACAGGGCACAACATATCAGGGTACAGTGCACAGTACATCAGCGTACAGGGCACAACATATCAGTGTACAGTGCACAGCGCATCAGGGTACAGCACATCAGGGCACAGGTCACAGTACATCAGGGCACAGCACATCAGGGTACAGAGTCCAGCACATCAGCTAATAGGGCACAACACGTCAGGGCACAGTACATCAGGGTACAGGGCACAGCACATCAGGGTATAGCACATTAGGACACAGCACATCAGGGCACATGACATTGAGGCACAGCACACCGGGGCACAGGACATCAGGGCACATCAGGGCACAGGGCACATCAGGGCACAGGACATCGGGACAAAGCACATCGGGGCACAAGGCACATCAGGGCATAGGACATCGGGGCACAGCACATCAGGGCACGGGGCACATCAGGGCACATAGCACATCAGGGCACATGGCACATCAGGGCACATGGCACATCAGGAAACGGGCACATCAGGGCACGGGGCACATCAGGCATGGGGCACATGGCACATCAGGGCACATGGCACATCAGGGCACGGGGCACATCAGGGCACGGGGCACATCAGGGCACATTATGGCACATCAGGGCACATGATGGGGCACATGGTACATTATGGGGCACATCAGGGCACATAGCACCTCAGGGCATGGGGCACATAGCACATCAGGGCACAACACATCAGGGTACAGCACATCAGGATACAGCACATCAGGGTACAGCACACCAGGCCACATCAGGGTACAGGGCACAGCACATCAGGGTACAGAGCCCAGTACATCAGCGTACAGGGCACAACATATCAGGGTACAGTGCACAGTACATCAGCGTACAGGGCACAACATATCAGTGTACAGTGCACAGCGCATCAGGGTACAGCACATCAGGGCACAGGTCACAGTACATCAGGGCACAGCACATCAGGGTACAGAGTCCAGCACATCAGCTAATAGGGCACAACACGTCAGGGCACAGTACATCAGGGTACAGGGCACAGCACATCAGGGTATAGCACATTAGGACACAGCACATCAGGGCACATGACATTGAGGCACAGCACACCGGGGCACAGGACATCAGGGCACATCAGGGCACAGGGCACATCAGGGCACAGGACATCGGGACAAAGCACATCGGGGCACAAGGCACATCAGGGCATAGGACATCGGGGCACAGCACATCAGGGCACGGGGCACATCAGGGCACATAGCACATCAGGGCACATGGCACATCAGGGCACATGGCACATCAGGAAACGGGCACATCAGGGCACGGGGCACATCAGGCATGGGGCACATGGCACATCAGGGCACATGGCACATCAGGGCACGGGGCACATCAGGGCACGGGGCACATCAGGGCACATTATGGCACATCAGGGCACATGATGGGGCACATGGTACATTATGGGGCACATCAGGGCACATAGCACCTCAGGGCATGGGGCACATAGCACATCAGGGCACGGGGCACATCAGGGCATGGGGCACAACAGGCCACATGGTACATCAAGGCACAGGGCACATAGCACATCAGGGCACATGGAGCATCAGGGCATGGGGCACATGGGGCACATGGCACATCAGGGCACATGGCACATCAGGGCACATGGCACATCAGGGCACATTATGGCACATCAGGGCACATGATGGGGAATATCAGGGCACATTATGGGGCACATAGCACATTAGGGCACATCAGGCTACATGGCACATTAGGGCATGTGGCACATGGCACATCAGGGCATGGGGCACATCAGGGCATGGGGCACATCAGAGCATATTATGGTACATCAGGGCACATGATGGGGCGCATCGGGGCACATTGCACATCAGGGCACATGATGGGGCGCATCGGGGCACATAGCACATCAGGGCACATGATGGGGCGCATCGGGGCACATGGCACATCAGGGCACATGATGGGGCGCATCGGGGCACATGGCACATTAGAGCCATTTATGTGGCACATCATCAGGGTACATTGTGGGGCACATGGCACATTATGGGATCTTACTAGCCAGCATGCAGAGTAGCGCAGGGAGCTTTTGTAGTAGTAAGTTCTCTCTCTCGTTTCATCACGCTGTTCCCCGGTGGCCCCTCCTCTCTTCTCGTCTATACCAGATAATCTTACAAGCCAATTGGTATAGACAAGAAGAGAGGAGGGGCTGCCGGGGAACAGCGTGATGACACGAAAGAGAACTTACTACTACAGAAGCTCCCTGCGCTACTCTGCATGCTGGCTAATCTCGATCTACCCGTCAGGCGCCAGCTGTTCAGCTGCACACCGCAGATGCGACTGAAAGTAAAACTGGCCCACACTGAGCCATCGGCCCACCGGGAATCTCCCGGTAGTCCCGATGGCCAGTCCATCCCTGGATGTGCCCCGTGCCCTGATGTGCTATGTGCCCTGATGTGCCCTGATGTGCCACGTGCCCTGATGTTCCATGTGCCCTGATGTGCTATGTGCCCTGTGCCTTGATGTACCATGTGGACTGATGTGCCCCATGCCCTGATGTGCCCTGTGCCCTGATGTGCTATGTGCCCTGATGTGCCCCATGCCCTGATGTGCTATGTGCCCTGATGTACCCCATAATGTGCCCTGATGTGCCTCGTGCCCTGATGTGCCCCGTGCCCTGATGTGCTATGTGCCCTGATGTGCCCCATGCCCTGATGTGCCCCGTGCCCTGATGTGCCATGTGCCCTGATGTGCTATGTCCCCCGATGTGCCCTGATGTGCCCCGTGCCCTGATGTGCCACGTGTCCTGATGTGCTATGTGCCCAGATGTGCCCCGATGT
The DNA here is from genome assembly GCF_042186555.1 of Aquarana catesbeiana. NCBI lineage: Eukaryota > Metazoa > Chordata > Amphibia > Anura > Ranidae > Aquarana > Aquarana catesbeiana. Next base: position 394,034,297 of record NC_133324.1, read on the forward strand.
GCCCTGATGTGCTGTGCCCCGATGTCCTATGCCCTGATGTGCCTTGTGCCCCGATGTGCTTTGCCCCCATGTCCTGTGCCCTGATGTGCCCCGTGCCCTGATGTGCCCCAGTGTGCTGTGCCTCAATGTCGTGTGCCCTGATGTTCTGTGCCCTGATGTGCTGTGTCCTGATGTGCTATATCCTGATGTGCTGTGCCCTGTACCCTGATGTGATGTACCCTGATGTACTGTGCCCTGATGTGTTGTGCCCTATTAGCTGATATGCTGGGCTCTGTACCCTGATGTACTGTGACCTGATGTGCTGTACCCTGATGTGCTGTGCACTGTACACTGATATGTTGTGCCCTGTACGCTGATGTACTGTGCACTGTACCCTGATTTGTTGTGCCCTGTATGCTGATGTACTGGGCTCTGTACCCTGATGTGCTGTGCCCTGTACCCTGATGTGGCCTGGTGTGCTGTACCCTGATGTGCTGTACCCTGATGTGCCTTGTGTCCTGATGTGCTGGGCTCTGTACCCTGATGTGCTGTGCCCTGTACCCTGATGTGGCCTGATGTGCTGTGCCCTGATGTACCCTGCCCTGATGTGTTGTGCCCTGGGCTGGCCAGTGAGGTGAGGCTTGAGGAATATCTGTGAGTGCCAAGCTAGGGACCCAGCAGGGACACGAGGGTGACGCTTGAGAAAGATACTGAATGAGAAGATTGGAAGAGCTAGGAAGATCCAGTGGCGAGTGGATCTGTTAGTCTAGTGAAAGACTGGGAGCTCAGTGGAGTGAAGTTCTACAATAGCAAATTGTAGGAGTAGTGAAGGAGTTCATTGCAAACTGTTACAAAACTGTTGCCATAGGAGACAGCGTTCCTACTCATGCAGATGTGGTGTCTGATTAGATACCTTACCCTGCATAGCTGTCTGCCTATAGAAGTCTCGGAGTCTGCCAATTAACATTGCATCTACTTAAGGGTGTCCTGGCCCCAACCCTCTCTCCCACAGTTCTGTTTAGACAATAAATCTCTTTGCATTCAAGAAGTGTCTGGCGCCCATCAATCTACCTTGCATTACACCCACCATGCCTTGTAACCCACTCTACACAGAAGGATGTCATCTGTTCCTAACTCTGGAGGTCATCATTGGGCTTCAGGGGCCCTGGGATCTGGATACATGTAATAAATGCATATTTTTTATTTTAACAATGTGGGTGCATTTATAACATTTTTGAAAAAAAGGTGGACTATGCCTTTAAAGTGCATTGTTTGAATGTGTGTTATGTTTTTCCATGGAAAAGGAGCTGTTCTGTACAGGCCTATGCCGTAATACTGTTGTATTATCATTTTAACATGTTTTCCATCTGTGTTTTTCAGAGGGTGGGAACTTTTTTTATGCCGGCATTAAAGCATTTGTCAACCAAATCATTAAAATCTCACATACATTGTAACATCAATGTCATATTTTTTTAGAAGTGATTCTTAAAGTGGAACACCCAATTTCTTACACCTATTCTAACTAAAAACTGAATTTTAACCACTTGTCAATATACAATTAAATAGTGACAATAAGTCAAAATAGCTATTTTGACTTATTGTCTCTATTTAATTGTATATTGACAAGTGGTTAAAATTCAGTTTTTATTTTGGATCTCTTTCAAGTGGCAGCTTCCAGGCAGCTTCCAGATAGATTACCTATCACGAGGCGCAGTGGTGGTATTGTTTGAGTAGTGGCGTTTTTTTTCTCAATATACCAACAAGAACCTATTCTAACTACCCTGTAGAAAGAAGATGCTTATAGTTGTCTATTCTCAGGGGTCATCGGCTCCCAGTGGCATCTTCAGGGAGGAGAAGGGACAGCTGACAACAGATGCCCCATAATAACATGACATCACCGCCCAGGCATTTCATCTTTTGTTGGCATACTCTCCTCTCCCCTGAAGACGGCCAGTGGGGAGATCATATGACCAGACCAGAGCGCTCTGAGAATAGGTAAGTATAAGCAACTTCCTACTAGGGTGAGAGCTTGTTATAGGCTTAGGTAGTTCTTTAATATTATAGAATCTGCAGGCAATTAATGTTTTTGGGTAAAAATAATAATAAAGTGTGGCGCTAACAAATAACAAAACACGTGTTATTGATCAGATAACAGTGATATCTATGAAAGGGTATCAAATTCTAAAGTGTAAACCTGTTGTATTAGTGATAATTTCTTTGCAGAACACCAAAAAGAATCAAAGGAAAAATAAAATAAAAAGTGAAAAATATCTAGCGGCGATAAATACTTAGATGTGCAAAAACACATACAAATAGTGGGTACTATATTTTAACCTGTATGCTACTTGAATATGAATATAATACATAAAATAACATATTCCAAAATTAAGTGCAATAATATAGGTGTATGAAGTATCACAATATATTGTGTGTATAGCTCAGCAAAAATAGTGTTCATCAGGGAAAAGCCAGAAAGTAAAAAGTCCATAAACAGGTATGTGTGAATACTGAAAGTCCATCATTAAGTGGATGGAGTGCTCATAATTAACCCCACAACAGTCTAAAGACAAGCAGTCTTCCTGTAGAATGTATAGGAGCTGTATGAAGGGATCCTTAGATATGGAAGGATTCTTCACTCATTCAGATGGTCTCAAACACAGAGGAAAAAGCAAAGGGATGCCCTTACCAGACAAGGTGGACTCACAGGCCCTTGGCGGTGAGTCAAGCAAGCTTGTATCGTCAAACGGTATGATGCGACAATCCGTGTGGTGGTCTTATGCGAAGTCTCATCAGATGTCATCGGATGGTGTGCCAAATCGGATTTTTGGTGACAATGATACTTGTCTGTGCACCTAAATTGTCACCTTGTTACACAGACTTCCTATGAAGGCTCCAGGTGGCATTGATTCTCTTTTCTACTGCACTAGGATTTTGAATGGCAGTGTCAGACTGTTTTTTTCCCTTGTGCTGTTTATAAACGGCATTGGAGAAGAAAACACATACCATGGCCATTGCGACCATTGATGCCTGTGAACCAAGATGTCATTAGATGGCACACAGGTACAGTGTACTGAGCCAATTAGGGTGCCACTGTACCATGTGATTGCAGTGATAACCAACCACAATGATCACAAATGTAAACAAACTGCTGTTTACCAACAATACAAACAAATGGCCACTGCCCCCACCTATAGCTGGCCTTTGCAACAAGGAGCATACTGTTAGACATACTAACCTATACTGTTAGACAGGATAATTTGGATGCTTGCAGGCTGGTCAGTGGGTTGAGCTGGGGAATTCCTTTGCTTTTATTTGACATGCATCGCCCTTCCATGTGCTCCTTGCTAAAAAGGCCAGTTATAGGTGGTGGCAGTGGCCATTTGCTTGTACTGTTAGAATACTGTTGAGGAGACGCACTGGACACCTTGGCTGCCATTGTGCTATATGCTGGGTGTTCGGTGTGCCCCTGTGCCTTTATGGAGTGGTGGGCTCCCTCCAGGCTCACCTGCCCTCTGCTTATCCATTATAATGCATGTGCTTCTACTATAGAGGCTCTCAAATTTAGAGTTAGGACTGCAAATAATACTGGGATGCTGTGAAGTGGATCTACAGCTGCCGCATGTATTTGCAAATGTGTTAAAAAAAACCCTGTTTTTAATGCATACCATTAGACAGGATAATTTGGTTGGTTGCAGGCTGGTCTGTAAGCTAAGGTGGAAATTCCCTATAGTTTTGTTTGACACTGCTGTTTACGTTGGAAAACCCTCCCCTTCCTCTAACAACAGATGAAAGAGAGGACGTTTTATGTATGAATAATCAGGAGCAGGAGATTTTTTTCATTTGCAAGCAATTGTGGCAAAAATGAGATCACCTTGGTGGATTTTCATACTATTCTGGCATTTTTATTTGAGATGAAACAGATTATTTTCAAGGTATTGGTCTTTCTTTCCTTTATAAAAAACTCAGTGGTTGTTAAATACCACCAACACACAGCTGTTCGGTCTAAAATAAAATAAAATAAAATCAGTACAGTGTTGCATGATGCAGTAATTGTCAATCAAACTATTACAGTGCTGAAAACTGAAAAATGGCCTGGTAATAAATGAATATTACAGACTAGTACCCAAGCTGTTAAGCTGGTATGGTACAATGTTATCGCTATCAGCAAATCCTGCCCTAAGAATGCCATGCAGCTATCACTAAAGTGCATGCAGAAAGCAAGTAGCTGTAAAGAATATGCAGGAGATTGGCAAACATAGTAAAAATGGTTATTTTTTATGTCAGTTCTTTATGAAAGACAAAAGTGCTTTAGCAAGCTAAATATCCTGATGTTAGGGCTCATATTTATTTAATTTATATGTATGTGTGTTTTTTGGCATGTGTTTTCTATGTGTTTTGTTTCTAGGGACATGTAGAGAGTTATGCTCACTTCTAAGTCTGGAGTACCGCCTTAATGCAGATTTCTCATGACTGCGGTCTCCGCCTGCTCAAACAGGGATTAGCAAGCTAAGTTCAACAGTGTTTCTGATTGGGTGCTTAAGCCCCGCCCACACAGGCATAACCTGGACGCTGTTCACATGTAGTTAAAGTAACGCAGTGCTGTATCGCAAAAAAAAATGGCCTGGTCAGGAAGGGGGTTATATCTTCCAGAGGTCAAGTGGTTAAACAAACCTTTTTTGTTTCTACTTACCATTACTGATTTTCCACTTCCTGGTTGAGTAACCCTGGCCTCATAGATGCTGCTTGGGAGAGTTACATCATGAATGCCTCCCCTCTCAAAAGGCAGGCACTGTCATAAGTTCCAGGTAGCAGACCCAGAGTTCCAGGCAGAGTTCCAGGAAGTAAAGGGAGATTTGAGTCATCTGCCCTTAGAAAAATGGCAGCCATGCGAGAATATGAAAAAAAACAAAGGATACGCAAAGAATAAAAAACCTGCAATCATCTGTAAGTACAAGGGGCATTCAAGTCAAACCAGGACCTCTGAGTTTATATAATAAAAGAACAAATTTCAAAGAGCGGAAACTGCATTTATTTTTTGACATACTCCCCTGCTACCTTTTATACACCTATCCCAGCGTTTAACTAATTCCTGGAAAGGTTCAGCATAGAAAGATTTGTCAATGTGCCTGAACCATCCTAGGACAACCTGCTTCACTTCGTCATCAGGGCTGAAATGCTGACCTCCAAGGAACTCTTTTAGGGGTCCAAACAGGTGTAAATCACTCAGAGTGAGGCCAGGGCTGTAAGGGCGAGATGTAACAATAACTCCTAGATGAGTTGCTGTAATGTGCACGTAGTTCGCTGAGCAGTATGAGCTTGTGCATTGTCCTGGAGAAACAGGACGCCCTTAGTGATCAAACCAAGCTGTTTTTTATGCAGACGCATATGCACATCACTCAGAACACAAGTAATATTCACTGTTGATAGGGGCACCATGAAGTAGAAAATCCACATGAATAACGCCACATTTGTCCCAGAAAACACTTGCCATCACTTAACCTGCAGACTCAATTGTTCGAAAATGTTTTGGTGTGTGGTGAGTCTGTGGTGGAGCTGTTCCATGCATACACAAACACTGTTGTCTGCCATCTTGATTAACGGTCTCTGGACTTGCCTGTGACATGTGCGCCGCCTATCAGTAATAGGACACACTTGCCACTTACTACTGTGTGTAGTGCCGCTATGCTAGCATCCCTTTTTATGCCTGTAAAATTAAAAGTCCCAGTTTAACTTGAACAACCCTTGTATGTTTGTAGATTGCCATTACTAAATATTTCTAAAGGTGCCTTTGTTGTATTTTTTAACATAAGGGTGAAGTTCCTCTTTAAGATAAAGTATAAATGATATTAACAGAAAGGGAATATGGACATCATGAACTTTGGATTCATGTCCTTGGTTCCACCTTGTACCTACTTAAAGAAGATGTGAATTACAGACATTAGGAATCGTCTGATTTTAAACTAGTCTCATACTTTCCACTTATTTTCAAGGCTCTTTCCAGATGTGTAATAAACATGGTGACAGCAGGAAGAGATCTGGTTGTGCCAACGCATGCAATCTAGAAGTCCTCACTCATCATGCAAACGCCATCTGCAGAAGTCACAGCTTCATGGAATATAACAGCTAAAGCCATGGAATATAACAGCGAAAGCATTGTACCGTGTGAATTAACATGACAGTAATTTAAAATAAAGTGAAGATACCTAGTCTAAAAATATGTTTCCTTGATATGACTGCTTCATTTAAAACACACACACATAAAGGAACTTCAAAGTAACTTTAAATAAAAGGAAACTTAAGGGGAAATTAATAAAACATCTTTAAGATCTCATGACAAAGCACATTCTGCTATTTTTTTAGTGCCAGAAAGAAGGGTGACATTATTATTTTTTTGGGTGGGAGTTCTGCAAGGTGGCAAAAGAATTCCTTTGTACAGGAACTGAATCCATCTCCAGGAAAGGGATTGACTCTAAACATCAACTAAGAACACATGTAATAGAACATTGCAGTAGCAGCAACTTGTAATAACAAGCTTAGTAGGACCAGATGAATCTGTTTCCTTCCGTTCCACTGTCACAGCAAAATTCGTTACAAATCTGCCTAATATCAAAGGCTTCTTAAAACCTGAATCTTACACTGTGAACTGGGGATATCACTTTCAAAGTATGCATTTACGAACACGGGCAAGCCATTCTTTAAATAATCACATACAAAAATCAGCGAAACAAAAATAATCACATATTTTCTGCTCTACATTATTTTTCATGTATCATAATTCGATTTTGAAGCTAGTCTGTTCTATCACAGTGTTGATGGGTAGATAGAAACAATCCAGATTTGTGGAAACTGCCATTGCTATTTGCAGATCAGGACATACGGCTTCACTGGCTGTGTTTCTGTGCCATGTCAGTGATTTAGGAAGTGGTTAAGCCATACTGGCAACTAGAAGTAGTAGCCTCCATACCCGTCTCAGGACATTTTCTTTTAATTTTTGAAGTGGAACATCAGTGGTTTAGGTGCCTTTTATTTCAGTCTTTGAAAAATTTGCAGAGAGTTCATTATGATTTTAACAGTGTTTGAGATCTCCACCTTGTTTATGTCTGGACACTGCAAATGTGTTCTCAACAGCATGCACTGTGAATTATTTATTACACTGTAAAAGACATAACGAAAATATTCTATTTGAAATTTCAAACTGCCAGGTATATAGGACGTTATTTGTTGTGATAGATTACTTTTACAGTGTGTTTCCAAGTTTGTGGATATGTCTCCAAATTGCAGAGTTCATGTGCTCAAAGCCAGTTCTATAAAAATATAGTTAGATGAGTTTGCCTGCCCAGCGATCTTACTTCAACCTTATGAAAGAAAAAAACATTTGGTGTGAATTGGGAAGCTGATTTTAAGCTAGGCTTTTAGCATAGTGCCTATTTATTTACCATGTTCAGATGCAGGCACGGGCCCCTTCAGCTCCATTTGCCACAACCTGCCTTACAGCATGCAGTTTCTCTGGAACACACAGCTACTTCAGTAAGCACCTCCCCAATTGCTACCAGAGCACTGCAGCTACAGTGGTTTGGCCCTTTGCCCTTAGGCCTGGGATGCCTCCAACTTGTAAAATCCAGTAAAGGAAGACAGCACTCTAAATCCTTTGAAAACTATTTATTGGTACAAGTTAAAAGAGTACAAGGGATAGCGCTTTTCGGCAAATCGCCTTGTCTTTTAACTTGTACCAATAAATCGTTTTTAAAGGATTTGGAGTGCCGACTTCCTTTACTGGATTTTCCTGCTTGCTTGTTGTCGGGAGGACATCAAAGACAGAGCACCCTATTGTGAACTCTATACTGATCCTCAGGACATTCTCTTGTTCAGAGCACTGCACTTTTGTCTGTATGCTCCCAACTTGTATTATGTCAACTCCTGTAGACTTCACTGTGGGGGATGCTGTTAAAGAGTGTGGTACTGGTGGCCCCTTTAACCTGCCAAGCAGAACATTCTTGTCTTCTTTACCTCATTGCTCCCTACCTGCTATGGGTGGATAGTGCAGAGTGGAAATAGGGTCCCCAAAACAGGAGGAGCAGCAGCCATTTGTTGGAGACCAAGAGTGAAAGGAAGAATTCTGATTGACTGCCACCACAGCCTAGGAGATCACCCCTAGCAACTACAGAGGAGGATCCCGAATTGCTGCTGAGTGACTGGGACTGTAACCCCACCCAGAGGACTGGTAAAGGGTAGGGTAGGTAAGCCAGCTCAGGACTCAGAATGACAGGGAGCCATGTGGAGGTCAGCAGGAGGGACTGTAATGCTGAATGCTGTACTGGGCTGCAGGAGAAAGGGGCTACCTCTCCTAGTGTACCCAAGGATGCCGTATTGTCACTGAGGAAACCTGCAGAGATCTGCTGCCTGGACCAGCGGGCAGAGACGATGTTGCTTTCTTTATACTACTGTGGGGACAACTGACATAGTAAACTAGTTAGATACTCTGCTGTGGAGAAAGTGCTGGACTGTGCCTGCCAGAAACTGAGCTACTGCAGGAACGGTGTGGTTCTGCTGCTGCTGAAGACTCTAAAATGGACCAACTGGAGGACCTGAAAGGCCTTTTAATCACTTATTCCAGTTGCTCTGGTTTAACATTACTGCTTGTGAAGAGTTGGCTTTGCACCTTGGGATTATAACTACTCCCCATTAGGAGTAAAGCCGTGTACACACGACCGGATTTTGATCGGACTGGTCCGACGGAACGAATCCGTCGGACAATCCAACCGTGTGTGGGCTTCATCAGACCTTCAGCGGACTTTTTCTGTCAAAAATCAGACGGACTTTAGATTTGGAAAATGTTTCAAATCTTTCCGACGGACTTGAATCTGGTTGAAAAATCAGTTCGTCTGTATGCTAGTCCGACGGACAAAAAAGGACGCTAGGGCAACTATTGGCTACTGGCTATGAACTTCCTTATTCTAGTCCCTTTGTACGTCATCACGTTCAAATCAATGGACTTTCAAACGGACTTTAGTCCGTTCGTGTGTGGGCAAGTCCGGTCGTTCGAAAGTCCGTCTTAACCCCGTCAAAAGTCCGTCGGAAAGACTGTCGGACCTTTGATGCTGAAAAGTCCGCTCGTGTGTACGCGGCATAAGTGCTAGGAAATCCAGGCCCCCTAGCTAGCTAATTGCAATCACTGCTCATTGGCCAGTGGTTTAGATAGGGCCCTGTACTTAGTCAAGCCACCTAGTTATTCTGCTGTTCTTTACCATTGTACAAAGATACCATTTGTTGAATTTGTGTGCCGTCACCACCACTTTATTGTGTTATATTACTACTACCTGCCTGTTTGCTTTGCTACAAGGATTCCACCCTTACAATAAAGTGTATTTTACAGCCACACATGCATTGGTGAAATTGGGTTCAAGCCAGGGCAGAACACCACTGGGAGGAACAGAAGGACCTTCCAATCCAGTGGCTCTTCTAGGGGGTTGCATTGCATGAGGATAATAGCAAGTAACTGTTTCTGTTGTGAATCGAAGTAGTGATTCTCAGCTAGACTCTCTGTAATAGAGTCTTATAAAGGCTATGCTATGCACATGTTGCTCTGAGCCAGCCACAAAGATATTGCTTTGAACAGTCCATGTTTACATATCTTGTATTATTAGTTTTGTATTGTTCTGCAGTGTGTGAATGCTCTTTGCCATCCTGAACCTGTTTTGCAATATTGGTTCTAACTTCACGCCTATTTTGTGGATTGTAAATTATAGTTACTTCCTAATATAAAAAGAAGAAAGTGACCAGTCGCATAACTGAATATCAATGGCATGCTTCCATCCTGGGTCAATATATAAAAGGAAAAAAGAGGGACAAGTGGGACTTTAAATGAAGCATGTCAATTGAAAGTATAATAATGAATATATATCAATTCATGCGACTATGTCTGTATCTATACTACTTTATTGGTACTGTATGCATCAAAATCATGGACTACCCCTAGGGGTTATTGATTATAAATTAAATCCAATCATTTTAGCTACTCGCATGTATTCATTATCAATTGACATGCTTCATTTAAAGTGTAAGTAAACCCTCCTGTTGTTTTCAGCCAAGGAAGCTGCCATCTTTGCCTCTGTTTAATCTACAACTGCCATGATGCTGCACATGTGATCAATTATGACACCAGCCATTGGATAGTTTGACAGTTTGGTTGAGAGCACAACCAATGGGAATGCTGCATTTCCGGCACATGCCGGAAATTAAACTGTTTTATGGCTGGGTTTACTACTGCTTTAAAGTCCCACTTGTCCCTCTTTTTTCCTTTTACAGTTACTTCCTGTCTCGTCATTTACAAAATTACCTATTCTGTTAAAGGTTTTCTTGTCCAAGTACTTGCCCTTACACAGTCTCATTTGGCTGAATGGGTTCCTATTCCCATGGAAACATTCAAATCTTGTGGATAGCTTTTCCAGGAGAGTGTAGACTGCTTTAGCTGCAGCTCTCATACACGGATGAGTTAGGGTCATTTGTCTATCCCTTCTTTCCCACTGGCCTTTCAAAGAATACTTTGTATTCTTTGAACCATTCACAGAATACACTGCTTCTGTGAATGGCCAAAGGGAAAGGAGGGGTGGATAAACGGCACTACCTCTTCGATGTATAAAAGATGCAGCTCTCATATGTGTAGTGAACAGAAATACAGCATATACAAATTGTGACAGTTTGAGGCACTGCCACTGTGTAAAAGTAGGGAAAAGGGACACAGGGTTCACATGTATGCAAAGTGCATGGCTCTGATATATCAATTGTGAGTGGAGAAAACATTTTTTTTTTGTTTTCTCCAGATATGGGTATTCCTGGATTGGGTTCTGGAGTTTTGGGAGAGAAGAAATCTCCACGGTGTCCCGGTCTTGCAGAAGACCAGCTATCTGCAAGTGCAGGTGCACACAGCCCTTACAATGAAGGATTTGGGCATAGTTCAGAGATTCCATTAGGATACAGGTGTGCTCTACTCAAGAGATAGCACTCCATGCTAGAGGAGAGATTCCTTGGCCATAGGGAGTCAAGATGGCCAGGCGAGTCTGTAGGACTGAAAAAGCTGAGATGACTCGGAGCATCCAAGGGACCAAGGAAATCTGGAGATTTCAGAAGAGTGAAGGGTGCCAGCCAGGTAAACCCCTATTGAGAGGCCAGGGAGTGGGCTCATGCAGCAGGGTACTGCAATTAAAAGACTTAGGCCCCTTTCACACTGAGGCGGTTTGCAGGCGGTATTGCGCTAAAAATACCGCCTGCAAACCGTCCCTAAACAGCCTCCGCTGTTTGTTCAGTGTGAAAGCCCGAGGGCTTTCACACTGAAGCGGTGCGCTGGCAGGACGGTGAAAAAAGTCCTGCAAACCGCTTCTTTGGAGCGGTGAAGGAGCAGTGTATTCACCGCTCTTTCACCGCTCCTGCCCATTGAAATCAATGGGACAGCGCGGCTATACCGCGGCAATACCGCGGCTATAGCCCCGCTGTACGAGTGATTTTAACCATTTTTCGGCCGCCAGCGGGGGTTAAAACCGCACCGCTAGCGGCCAAACACCGCTGCAGGAACGACGGTACAGCAGCACTAAAAATAGCGCTGTTGTACCGCCGACGCCCTCACCGCCCCAGTGTGAAAGGAGAGCCAGGAGAGCTGAGTGAGATGGTCTGAGGGAGCAGTGGATAGCCCAACTTGTAGCCTAAGCAGTGACACTGCTGAAAAGAGAGCCAGGTGGCTTGGCATTGTTTTTGTTACATGTTTTGATGGTAAAAATCCCCTGCTTGGGCAACTATTTCTGTTGAAATTTGACTTTTGTTTAGTAAAAATGGGCTGATAAAACCTAAAACCACAGTTCGGACTGGCAGGACTCACTAAAATTGCTACTATAACAATATCACAAAATGAATAGGTTATGCAGTAAACAGGGTTGATCTGTACACTTAACATACCTGAATAGAGTGAAAATTTTCCCTTAAGAATGTATAAAGATATGTCTGGAGATTTCATTTAACAATTCTCATTTATTACATACGGTTTTGTAAAGTTGGACATGTTAGGACTCTTTGTTGCTCTGATTCGCCAAACTCACCTAAACTGTGTGCAAAAATGCTGTTTTTTTTCTGGAGTTTTTTCATTTTTTCAAGCCCAACGTGCATGGAGCCTTACTGCCGGTTCACACAGGGGCAACACGACTTGCAGGCCGACTCACCGAGGCAACCTGCACACGACTTCAGCGGCGACTTGCAAAACGACTTCTGTCAGTCAATGCAAGTCGCCTGAAGTCGCCCCAAAAATAGTACAGGAACCTTTTTCTAAGTCGGAGTGACTTGTATCGCTCCTATTAGAACGGTTCCGTAGTACAGAACGGGACGCGACTTGTCAGGCGGCTAAGTCGCCTTAAAAGTCGCCCCTGTGTGAACCGGGGCTTAATGTGTGCCAAAACCGTGTAGCCTGGGGCAAAGTGCAACATAAATTGGATTTTCTTTAATAAAATAAATTAACATGGTAGATAGCAGCTAATTCCTGCTGCAGTTTCCTATAATATCAAGTGTTGTTGTTTTCACAGAGATAGTCATGGCATGTGGAAACTAAGTTTTAAAAAAACAAGGTACCTCTCTTGTTAATTGTTACTTACTCTCTGGTGACTTCTGTCTGTAACTACTGCTACGTTAACATTGACCAAACAAGCTGCTTATCACTATGCTGCTTTCGCTCTGGCTAACATTTTAGATAACCTATTACTTTCTAGACATTACAGCAACTGAATTTCAAAAGTTTCCCAGCCACTGTCTGGAGATCCAGTATAGGGCATTTACTGTATGTATTTAGTACAATATCACTAATGTAATTTTAAATGCAAGCAGTATAAATACCTAAACTTGTATTGGCTTCCTGTAACCCTTTGAACTGCAGGGTTTAGTCTTCAATGTCCAGTACTGTTGATCTAGTCTTGGAACCTGCTAATAGGAGTAGAAAACAAGGTCAGCAAAGTGATGACTAATCTGTGTACCCCTGTGTATTCATTGTTCACCCAGTGGGCTGGGGATGTCTGACAGCAGTGGAGATCCAGGATCTATTGTTATCTGGTACACATAGGCGTGCCCTGAGGGTGTGATAGGTGTGCCTGGGCATAATCACAATGGGTGGTGGCAATACCCCCTAATGCCTGGGCTGCTGGCTTCCTTCCTCTCCTCTACCCCTAGCTGCTATGGGGGATGTTTTAGGATGGAGAGCGGGGGAAGGGGCTAGTAAATATGTAATTTGCCGCCCCCTTCCTTTTCTAAATGAACACAGTGAGCACACTCACTCACTTTGTTCATTCATAACTGAAGCGTAGTAAACTATGTTTACTATGCTTCAGTTTGTAAATGAACAGGAAGCCACTTAGCACAGAGCACTTCCTATTCATTCACTGTTCCATGCAGCTGAGGCATGTGTGTTTGGGCTATGGGGTGCACTCCCTAATGCAGTAGGCTGCGCACACCTATGCTGGTAGAAGTGTCTGAATAACAAGACTGTCTAAGCAGAATAGCAAATTTTCTTAGCAAGATAGTTTAACCACTTAAAGCGGGGGTCCACCTATCTATCGTTTTTTTTTTTTTTGGAGTTCATTCACAAACTTTTCTTCTCATGATTATCTACTCACATGTTCTGTGTAATAAGTCCGCCTGTGTCCGATTTCGTTGTAAAGAATAACTTATAAAATTCACTGAAGGCGGTTTCCATCTTCATTGTGGGCATTTGAAGCCCACAAGCATGTATTTGCTGGATGTGGTGAATGCTGTGCTCCCAGCATTCACCGAGATGTTGTGATGACACTGTTGCACAATGCATGCTGGGAAGCCTGAGACTAGCTCCCAGGGGACTGTGAGAGGTCTGGGAGAGGCTAGAAACATGCCTACTCCCATGGGAGGAAAACCAGGAAGTGCTAAGAAGATTAGAAAAAAAAAGGTAATTACGGCGATTTAAATTTTTTTACACAGCATGTCAGCATCTAGGCAAGGAAGAGAATGCATAGAGATAATGTTCAAAATTTGGGTGGAACCCCGCTTTAAGGACTGGAAGGATTTGCCCCCTTAATGTGAGATGAGTAAATCAGCGCATATATGCAAAAACTACAAAGCAGCTGTACACCAGGGTCAACACAATCAAATCCCTTAATCCAAAAATTACAAAATAAGGTGCAGCGCAAAAAAATTTAAACTAATAGACTTCAAGGGATAAATGCGGAGGTATCAATAGAACAAATAGTCCTTCAGAGGAACAAAACAGTCCTATAATTGATAAATGTAGCAATAATAATGTCCAAGATATTCAGTGAGTATCCACCACACGTGTCAGCATGCCAATAGAGTGATTGATGAATGTGCCCAACACCGATACAATGAGTGGCCTCTCACCTGATGACCAGGACCCTTAAGTTATAAAGGGTCAATAAGGCATTCCCATAAGGGTCAATCAACAAGAGATCCTTTTTCAGATGCTGATAATCCGTCAGGAAACACTGGGGCAGTGGGTCAAGATGGCTCTAGGCTGGGCTGTAGGTGAGGCTGGTTCTCACATAGCATCTGATTGGCAGTTGTTATATTAACCAATCAAATGCTGTCTGGCACAAGCAAAGTATACTGGGGACCATGCAGAGACACGTGTGCAAAGTAACTAAAAGGAGTTATGTCCTAAATTCTTCATTGGGGCATTTACATTAATTTTCAAAGGGGGCTTTCCATGGCCTCATCGTCCAGCTCTCCCGGGGCAGTATTGTAGGAATCCCCACCATCCAGCCGCTCCTCGATATCCCGCCACCAGGATGTCAGCTAGCAGCCATTACACCTCTCCCATGGACGATTGCCCCCTTAATGACCAGGCCATTTTTTGCGATATGGCACTGTGTCGCTTTAACTGACAATTGTGTGGTCGTGCGATGTTGTACCCAAACAAAATTTACGTCCTTTTTTTTTCCCCACAAATAGAGCTTTCTTTTTGTGGTATTTGATCACCTCTGCGGTTTTTATTTTTTGCGCTATAAACAAAAAAAGAGCGACAATTTTGAAAAAACAAAACAAAAATTTTTACTTTTTGTTATAATAAATATCCCCCTCAAAAAAAAAAAAAAAAACTAATTTCCTGACGCCAACATGGCATCATACTAGTGATAGAGCTCCGCCTCTTGACCACTCCCTCAGGACCAGTGAATAGCATAAATGAAGGCATGATTAGCCGCCACCCCATTCTTCTTTTTTTCCCTCATACCTCCATGCACCAGTGATGAAGTAAGGAATTTTTTTGTCCCCCACCCTGCTGCTGAGCAGAAACTGGCTGGGTTCAAGCCTCTCCCAGTGCGTAGTCTCAGTGCTTGGGCTGCTAACATCGCGCTAATAAGCCTGAGAGACCCTCGTCTGTGTGGTCTTGATGGGTCCCTGCAGTGTTTCCACTTTAGGAATGAAATCTGCAATGCAGCATGACTTGGTTCCAGGAACTTTGGGGGGGCCAGCCTGTCATTTCCTTTTCTAGGGGCTTCCTTGTCCATTAGGCTATGTCTTTACCTGTTTTTTGTTCAGTTCCTGTTCTTCTCCTTTCTTATTTGGCTTTTAGTAGGTTCTGGGTGAGCGAGGAGTGGGCCACACTGTGCAGTAGGTGTCAGGGTCTCCTTATAGGCGTGGGGCGGCCGCCCAGCGCTGTATTTTCTGGCCTAGGGCGCTCCCGATGATGTCATAGGGATGCACCCAGTCTGCACATGAGCACTGACCAACGGAAGCTCTGGGTGCCATTTTGGTTCTGGGCAAAGCGATTAGTTTTGCCCACAAACAGCAGGAGGAGTCTGGGGGCGGATTCTGCCTGTCCCAGGATCATCTAAGAGTGTCAATGGGCTGCTGTGGGATGGGCAATATACAGCCTCCTTACTGTCTTCAGACTGTGAAGACTGGATCCAGTCTCAGCAACCTTCTGTGTCGCCATCTGCTGGTAGGAAAGTTTTCTGTACTTTAAAAAAAAATAAAAAAGGGTACATTCTTTTCCTGTGGTTTGTTTCAGCTGTTTGCTTTGTTGTAGTTTCAGACTTTCATGTTAGAAGATTACTGTCAATCTCCATCCTTCTGTTTCTCTTTTCAGCTATCTCTCTTTTTCCGCTGGCCGTCCCTTATTCTCTACTACCATGAATCAGCCACCACTTATGTAAGACCCTCAATACTTAAGGTAGGGGGACCACCAGTTGGTAAGTTTTCAGGTGACCTTAAAAGAATGCCCTCTAATGCAGTTTGCTTTGATATGTTTCAGCTCTGCACGCTCACGCTCTCGGAGTTAAAGAACAAGAGAGGATAGGTGTTCTTCAAAGGAGCATAGCTCCAGACGTCGCTCCCGGTTAAAGAAAAAAGTTAAAAAAAAAAATCAAAAAGAGCATGTTGCGCCTCCTCTTCTCCAGAGCAACACAGACGTCCCAACAAGAGATCAGGCTGGGCTTATGGCGCAGTCCCCCTATCCAATAAATTGGTGTGCAAAGACTGTCTAGAGGAGTCTGCAGTAGGCAGAGAACAGGACACTGCGCAAGTCTCATCATTACTGAAGAAGGTAGTACGAGATTCCTTGTCTGAGTACATCTCTCGCCCAGCCACCCGCCCAAAGGATCCTATTGGAAGATCAGCCAGGGACTTCAGCAAGCAGTATGACCATGCCCAGTGTAAAAATTTTTTAAAAAATGGCGCTCCCACTCAGGAGAAAAGCTCCAAGGAAGACGTCTCTGATCCTCTTCCCCAGAGCCAGCGCCCCAGTAAGACTGAGGACAGCCGTGCAGAGTCGGTCACCAAGGAAGAAAGCTCTATTACAGTTGCTGGATCTCATATTAGTTTAACCGTTTGTTCCAAAAGAGCAGTGTTCGGTTCAGGCCATCACTTACAAGGCAGTAACAATTGCAAGAACTTTAAGCATAAGGTTATCAGAGATTAAAGCTCTTGGAGCTTCAAAGTAGAAATATATGTATTCCTTTCTTTCCAGAAAGAGTAGAGTTGGATCTTGTAGATCATCCTGCATCAAACGTAGCAACAGACTGCTATTTAACAGACAGCTGGACATTGTCTAACTTTTCAGAACATCACACAGGAAAGTCACACGTACTGTTAATTTTCAGAACTTTAAAGGAGTATCTCTCCACAATTGTTCCTTTCAGGTCATCTAAATAAACCTTTTGTCATTCCAGCTGGGAATCATCAAGGGAAAGAGGTTACTGCCTGGATCCTAGCAGGCTTGGGTTGTGTATATAAGACTATAGGCCACAAGCCTCCGTTAGTGGCGGCAGAGCACTCTACCAGAGAGGTTAAAGCCTCTTGGGCACCATAGATTCTCTTAAATGTGTTGCCTATCTGTAGAGGGGTATCATGGTCGCTCCAACATTCCTACTCAAACTTGATGGAATAGATGCAGGGGCCTTATCATCAGGGGACTTTGTAGGAAGGACTATTCAGTCCCCTGTCTCATCCTAATTAGAAGATTGGTTTGACAAATAGATCCCACCCTATCAGCTAGTTATTTATCACTAGTATGCTGCCATGTTGGCGTCAGGAAAACGGAAAATTGTATCAAATACTTACCATAATTTTCCTTTCCTGACGCCAAACCATGGCAGCATATGAGCCCACCCATGTGCATTCCGGTATGTGGCTTGTTACAAAGAATGGGGTGGCGGCTAACCATGTCTTCATTTATGCTATTCACTGGTCCTGAGGGAGTGGTCAAGAGGCGGAGCTCTATCACTATTATGCTGCCATGGTGTAGCGTCAGGAAAGGAAAATCACGGTAAGTATTTGATACAATTTTCCATTTTCAGTTTAAGCCGATATGTATTCTTCTACATATTTTTGGTGAAAAAAATCGCAATAAGCGTATATTGATTGGTTTGAACAAAAGTTATAGCGTCTACAAAATAGGGGATAGATTTATGGCATTTTTATTATAATTTACTTTTTGCTAGTAATGTTGGCGACCAGCGATTTTTAGTGGGACTGCGACATTGCGGCGGACAGATCAGACACTTTTGACACTTTTTTGGGGCTATTGACATTTATACAGCAATCAGTGCTATAAATAGCCACTGATTACTGTATAAATATCACTGGCAGGGAAGGGGTTAACACTAGGGGGCGATCAAGGGGTTAAATGTGTTCCCTCAGTGTGGTCTAACTGTGGGGGGATGGGACTGCCTGGAGGAGGAGACCGATCTTTGTTCCTAATCTTTAGGAGCAGCAGATCTGTCTCTCCTCCCCTGACAGAACGGAGATTTGTCTGTTTACATTGACAGATCTCCGTTCTGTTTCTGTCAGGAGTGATCGTGGGTGGCCCGCGGGCATTGCGACCGCCGGCCACACGCATTGGCTCCAGCATCGTGCCACGGGCGTGTGTGCGTGCATGCGTGGCCCCTAGAGCTCCTAAAGCGGCTGACGTACCTTGATGGCGATTCGCCCAGGGGAGCGAAATTGCCGCAGTATAACTGCGGCGGCTGGTCCTTATGTTTTTAAGCTTTGTATTGCATCTTTCCTAGAGTTCAGCTTTAAGTATAATAACTTGCGCCATACCATTTCAAGTGTGATTCCAAGACCTTTTAACCACTTCAACCCCAGTAGAATTTACCCCCTTCCTGACCAGAGCACTTTTTGCGATTCGGCACTGCATCGCTTTAACTGACAATTGCGCGGTTGTGCGACGTTGTACCCAAGCAAAATTGACGTCCTTTTTTTCCCCACAAATAGAGCTTTCTTTTGGTGGTATTTGATCACCTTTACGGTTTTTATTTTTTGCTCTATAAACAAAAAATAGAGACAATTTTGGAAAAAAAAATGCATTATTTTTTACTTTTTGCTATAATAAATATCCCCCAAAAATATATGAAAAAAATATTTTTTTCCTCAGTTTAGGCCGATATGTATTCTTCTACATATTTTTGGTAAAAAAAAAAAAATCGCAATAAGCGTATATTGATTGGTTTGCGCCAAAGTTATAGCATCTACAAAATAGGGAATAGATTTATAGCATTTTTATTTTTTTTTTCACTAGTAATGGCGGCGATCTGTGTTTTTTTTTTTTTTTTAAATTGTGACTGCGACATTATGGCGGACACATTGGACAATTTTGACACATTTTTGGAACCATTGGCATTAATACAGCGATCAATGCTATTAAAAATGCATTGATTACTGTAAAAATGTCACTGACAGTGAAGGGGTTAACACTAGGGGGCGGTGAAGGGGTTGACTGTGTTCCCTGAGAGGTGATTCTAACTGAAGGGGGGGGGACTAAATACAGGAAGTGACAGATCGTGGTTCCTAGCTAATAGGAACACACGATCTGTCACTCCTGTCAGAACAGAACAGGGAAGTGTGTGTTTACACACACTCATCCCTGTTCTGTTTCTCCTGGTCACGATCGCTCGTGGCCGGCGGTCATCGCGACCGTCGGCCATGAGCATCGCCACCCCCTGCTATCCGAACCCCGCGAGACCACGTACAGTAGCGTGGTTTCCCACAGGGGAGCCAACCTGCTGCAGTAAAACTGATACGGCTGGTCCGGAACCGGTTAAAGACACATATAGACAGGTGCCTACTAATGATGTGCTGATTTTTAAGTTAGTTACTGAGCTGCCCAGATGAGGAAGAAATTAATGCCGATTCTGCATTTTCTTGGGCTTTCCTGGGCTCTGCCATCCAATCTGTGGTAAATATGAAAAAGGAAGGCTGGGCTCAAGGAAAGTTGGGGACTGCGTGGGAAAGAAGCAACAATGCCTACCGCTGAGGATGTATCCAACAGCAACCTGCAAACTGCCTACACGAGAATCTACCTCACCAAGGACTCTGCCAATAATGGACTAATACCTGGAAAGGTATGCCTGGGCAGCATAAAGTTAGTTAGGGAGAATCTGTGTTCTGCACTGTTGAGACTGTGTACTGAGTTTCAGCGAAGGTCATTAACTGTTTTGTGCCTGGTCTGAAGTTATTCAAAGTGGTGCATGAAAGTACATGGCGTATCAGAAGAAAAGGGCCTGTAAAGCACATACGGGGTTGAAGAGGAAGGAATGGAAGGATACTACAAAGGGTTAATTCAGCAGGATAATAGAGAAAGTGTGTTGTTTCTAATGAGTAACCATAGACTGTTGGGAATATATAGCAGCCGGTCAACAAAGGGTAGTACTTGGCGTAGGTGACAGGTCCTCCAGTAGTTAGGGGTCGTTGTCTGGCTCCTGTCCTAGCAGTCGGATCCCCCAAAGTTATTGGGACTGAACCCGCGGTATGGAGGAGTTACGATCCTGGCCGCACTGTACAGGAGAGCTGAAGGAGTCAATTATGTGCACGCATGAGGTCCACGCCAGTGTTCAGCGGGACCCCATTCTGTCACTTTGAATGAAGTGGTAGAGGTATGCTGGACTGGGGGAGAAGGTCACAGGCTTAGCGGCGTCCCTCACAAATGCTACATTCATAGAACAAAGGGGTGCAGTGACAAAGGACAGGACGTCACTGGTAAGTGCACACTCAAGAGAAGTTACCCCCCTTGTGCAGGGCGAGTTGGCCTGCCCCACACACAGTTTGCCATATCATCATAGTATGATAAACAAAAGAATCCTTTGTTAGCTTTACACCACTATGAACACATTGATAACTTTACAAACTGATTAATAAAGATAATAACTTCAATGGCGTACAGCTCCTTGCTTACAAACAATCATTTTTCATTATTACATTTTAGAACTGTAATGCCCCGTACACACAATTGGACATTCCGACAACAAAATCCATGGGATTTTTTCCGACGGATGTTGGCTCAGACTTGTCTTGCATACACACGGTCACAAAAATATTGTCGGAAATTCCAAACGTCAAGAATGTGGTGACGTACAACACGTACAACGAGCGGAGAAAAATGAAATTCAATAGCCAGTGCTGCTCTTCTGTTTGATTCCGAGCATGCGTGGCACTTTGTGCGTCGGAATTGTGTACACACGATCGGACTTTCCGACAACGGATTTTGTTGTCTGAAAATTTTATAGCCAGCTCTCAAACTTTGTGTGTCGGAAATTCCGATGGAAAAAGTCAGATGGAGCCTACACACAGTCGGAATTTCCGACAACAAGGTCCTATCACACATTTTCCATCTGAAAATCCTATCATGTGTACAGGGCATAATACTTACTGTTTAACACATAAGAAGCAGTCAAGATAAAGATATATATATGCTATACAGTGTATGTCAGATAATAAATGTTGACATACAAGTAAAATATGTCCACATTCTACCCAGATGTTTTATGATTTTAATATATTTCACTAGAAATAAATGTTGCATTTTTTTTACAATTAAAGACAGAAATCTATGGAGCAAAGAAAGACTCATCACTAAACAGATTTACATACTCTATAGATTAATGCAGAAAAGTGTAGACAGTTTTTGGCACACCACTTGGAAAATGTCAGCAGTTCTGATTGATCAGAATAGTAGATACATACAGTGCCTTGAAAAAGTATTCATACCCCTTTGAAATTTTCCACATTTTTGTCACTTTGCAACCAAAAGCTTAAATGAATTTTATTGGGATTTTATGTGATAGACCAACACAAAGTGGCACAAAATTGTGAAGTGGAAGGAAAATGATAAATGGTTTTCAATTTTTTTTTACAAATAAATATGTGAAAAGTGTGGCACGCATTATATTCACCCCCTTTACTCTGATGCCCCTAACTAAAATCTAGTGGAACCGATTGCCTTCTGAAGTCACCTAATTAATAAATAGAGTCTACCTGTGTGTAATTTAATCTCAGTATAAATACAGCTGTTCTGTGAAGTCCTCAGAGGTTTGTTGGAGAACCTTAGTGAATGAACAGCATCATGAAGGCCAAGGAACACACCAGACAGGTCAGGGATAAAGTTGTGGAGACGTTTAAAGCAGGGTTAGGATATAAAAAAATATCCCAAGCTTTGAATATCTCATGGAGCACTGTTCAATACATCATCCAAAAATGGAAAGAGTATGGCACAACTGCAGTCTTACCAAGACATGGCCGTCCACCTAAACTGACAGGCCAGACAAGGAGAGCATCAATCAAAGAAGCAGCCAAGCGGCCCATGGTAACTCTGGAGGAGCTGCAGAGATCCACAGCTCAAGTGGGAGAATATGTCCACAGGACAACTATTAGTGGTATGCTCCACAAATCCAACCTTTATGGAAGAGTAGCAAGAAGAAAGCCATTGTCAAAAGAAAGCCCTAAGAACTCCCATTTGCAGTTTGCAAGAAGCCATGTGGGGGACACAGCAAACATTTGGAAGAAGGTGCTCTGGTCACATGAGACCAAAATTTAACTTTTTGACCAAAAAGCAAAACGATATGTGTGGCGGAAAACTAACACTGCACATCACCCTGAACACACCATCTCCACTGTGACACATGGTGGTGGCAGCATCATGTTGTGGGGATGCTTTTCTTCAGCAGGGCAGGGAAGCTATTCATAGTTGATGGTAAGATGGGTGGAGCCAAATACATGGCATTCTTATGCCCCATACACACGGTCGGATTTTCCGACGGAAAATGTGCGATCGGAGCTTGTTGTCGGAAATTCCAACCGTGTGTGGGCTCCATCGGACTTTTCCCATCGGATTTTCCGACACACAAAGTTTGAGAGCAGGCTATAAAATTTTTCGACAACAAAATCTGATCACGTCAATTCCGACCGTGTGTGGACAATTCCAACGCACAAAGTGCCACGCATGCTCAGAAGAAATTCCGAGACGGAACAGCTTGGTCTGGTAAAATTAGCGTTCGGAATGGATAGAGCACTTTTGTCAAGCTGCAATGTTTAAAATTGTTTAATGCGGCGCACTGTCTTCTTCTTTATAATGCTAGAAGAATGATGTAGTTTTGCTGCTCATATTCACACAGACTTCTCACAAACTTCTTTCTTTATTATTTCTCGTGATTCCCTATTTTGATTTGTCACATCTGACCAAAAATCTATATATTTTTTTTTTTTTTTGGTTTGTATTTTTTTTTCAAGCCTGATTTTTTTTTTTTTTTTTTTACTCCAGAATATTTGTGTGTGTGTTTTGTGTGTCAAGTTACCACAACACCATTATTATCTTGTATTATTTAATCTCAAGGAGATTGTTTGGTGCTCGTGTCTCTTGTTAATTTCACATTGTATTTTTGAAATGTACCTGCCTCCTCACAAACTGTTCTTTTTGAAGGAGAACACACATAGGCAAGTATAATTGAATCAAAAATTCCTTTATTAAGGGCTCAGAACCAAACAAAGAGGGAGGCAACGCCTTTGACCCCCAGGGCACACCAATTATTTTACAGCAAAATTGGTGGCCTGAGGAGTCCATATCTAAGGGAGTGCAGTCTGGTCCAGAAGTCCAAGAGATCATGAAAGCAGCAGATGACATGTATGTTCCCAGGCTGTGGTACTACAAGAGGCTGCATATTTTGTCAGACCAGACTGAACTCAGGGCCATCACTCTCTGGTCTTCCTTCCACGCTTCCTTCCCGGCTGTGGCTCTGGTGTTGGAGGTGTGGCAGGAGGAGGACCTGGAGGAGGAGGAGGACCATGGGTGAGGTGACAAATGTGGGTTGCACATGTGAGTTGGCCCCTCAACCCCTTATTTAGAGCTTCCAAAATTACAAACTCACATAGGAGTTGTTGGCCCTCCTCCATCTGCATCATTTTGCATGCAGTTATGCCAGCAAAGTCCTCCTCCACACTGTGGGGTGTTCTGAGGGCCTCAGTAGCCTTCCAAATAGGCCTATTGCTGCCTCCTCCAGGTTACTCCTCTTCCTGCCACTTTGTCTTTGAAGGTGGAGGGGAGGGACCTGGATATCAGGCAGCCTGCTTGGCCCGGCCGCCTCCTGGCTGAGACTTCCGTGTGTATGAAAAAGGGACATGGTTTTAGTTTTTGCTTCATCAATCACAATCATAAATTAGTATTCCAAACTAACATATATTTAACATCATTGATTGGACAACCAGAAATATTTTGAAGAATGCTATACCTGACTCAAGCTGGGCTCCTCCACATGTTGCTGCCTGGAAGGCCCAGGTTGGGCGTCAGAAGCCTCAGCTGGGGGGGAAGGAAGCGTGGAAGGAAGAGTGGAGAGTGCTGGCCTGGGTTCAGTCTGGCCTGACAGAAAATGCAGCCTGTCATAGTACCACAGCCTGGGGACATAAATGTCATCTACAGCT
This sequence comes from Aquarana catesbeiana, assembly GCF_042186555.1. Taxonomy (NCBI): domain Eukaryota; kingdom Metazoa; phylum Chordata; class Amphibia; order Anura; family Ranidae; genus Aquarana; species Aquarana catesbeiana. The sequence goes on from NC_133324.1 coordinate 394,058,480, forward strand.
CCTGATCTCTGGGAATCCTGGACCTTCTTGTGCTCCCTTAGATAAGTGCTCCTCAGGCCACCAATTAGAATCTTCAAATAGGTGATGTCTGCCGTGGGGATCACTGGCTTCACAAATTCCAGCAATTTATCCAGCGCTGCCTTCCTCCTTGTTTGGTTCTTATATTCAGGGTGGTTTATCTGCCATAGACAAGGCAGCTCCCTGAACATATCTATGAAGATTGGCATAAAGTCATGATCCTTCAAGATATCCATTTTAACTGCAAGACACAACACAAGACAAACCCTAATGTCAGCCTAAAGTCTTCTAAACTTGTGCAAATACAGGCCTCAATCTAGAAGCAGTATAGGCCCAATGTTAAATCTTACCTTCGCTATCACGATCGGCGCCTCCGTTACTCCTTCCTCCGCTCACAGATCATACGTACTAGGCACACGTGTTACGCTTTATAGACACGGTGCATGCGTGAAACTCCGCCTGCCCCTGACGTTCTTGCTAGTCTATTCCCCACCCCTTCTCATTCGTCGCAGTGGGGGAAGAGCACATATCGGAGACAGAGCAGGTGTCTGATAATTACACCGAGGAGGAGGAGGAAAGCCCGGAGCCAGAAACGTCCCGATCCCGGAAGAGACGATTTAAGGCCTCAAATATGTCCTTTGGGGAGATCCTGAAGAAGGCTGACTATGACGGGAAGTATGGACCTTACCCCAACCCCAACGTCAGAAAGACCAAGATCATGGCAAAAGTGGTCAAGAGTCTGCACCGGAATTTTGGGGGAAGGCGATCCAAGGATCAGCTCAGGAAGCGGTGGTCGGACCTGAAATTAAGGGAGCATGATCAGTATAGAAGGATCAGGAGAGTGCTGCAAAAAAGTAAGTAGTTGTGCTGTGTTCCTATTCTTTATGTTTATTACGTTCGTGCTGCTCCATGTGCTTTTCTTAACTGTCGTACAGTTTAAAATGGCAACTTTCATGTTCATGGGCACATTATTCGTTCGTATGAAACATTGTTCGTTCGGCCTAGAAAACAGCATTGTTTTGGCCATATGCATTTGAATACATTTTTTTATGGCCTACTTCTCTTAAAAAAAATGTGGTTGTATAGATGGGTTTGTAACTAGAATGAAATGCAAACTAGATTCTGTGTAAGGAGAGGACACTCAGCAGCAGTTTTCACATCTGGACGCTGGAGCACTAGTGTGGGACACCAGAACACCTTTTTTATTAGGGGGTCCCACACAGGTGCTCCAGTGTATACTATAGGGGTGACTCCATCTGTGAAGCTTGTACAAAACAGGCAAGTATTCAAGCTTGACAAAGGACAAAATATTTCTTCATCTTGGAACTCTGCCATAAGAGACAATTGTACCCCACTTCCAAGCAATGTTTCATATTTCTATTTCTGCCATGAAATATCTGTGTGCTAAGTATACCTATTTTTTTTAACATAGGGGAGAAAAGACTCGGAGGACACCCCTCATCCGAGGAGACAATAGACCCCCCACCTCTGGAAGAAGTGGAGATCCCACAAATCCAACATGAGTAGGAGGAGGAGGAGGAAGACGTGGTGGAAATAGTCACCACATCAGGTGAGTGTCTGCAACCACAGGCTCAGGTAAGAGATGGATGCCGGCATATTTATAATACATGGTGTGTTTTTGTTTCTATCTTTTTAGGTGATCGTGATGTTATGGATCCAGATCATTTTACCTCTGAAAGTGTACAGATCCTGATCGGGGAGATCATGGGGTGTAATAGGGACTTGGAAAACATCCAGAAAAACATCAATGAGGTTCAAATAAAATGAAGAACATCATTGATGTTTTAGGGAGAGTTTAAAACCCCTCCAAATCCCTTCCCTTTTTTGTGTTTTTTGTGATCTACAAATTTCTAACATTTTTTGACATTCGCGAAAAGCCAAATTTTGAAGATGCACACAGTGTGTCAACATGTGCTATCTGGACGCGTTTTGGGGGGGCAACCCCTTCCTCAATAATAAAGTAGATGGGAGGAAGGGGTTGCACCCCCAAAACACGTCCCTTAATCCCCCGTGATGGCAGCTAGCACATGTTGACATTCGGCAATTTGTGTGCATCTTCAAAATTTGGCTTTTCCAGGGGTGACTTCACCCCATCTGAACGCAATATCAAACAGTTTCTAAATACTCATGTCTGATATTGCCTTCAATTTCTTTAAAAGTTGAACTTTGTAAGTTCAAGATTTGTGTCTTTCTTGTTGGTTTTAAACATGCCTGTTTTATCTTAAATGGACATTTCTACTTTTTCTAATGTGACCCAAAAAATTGTTATATAACAAACATGTTGGTTTGTTTTAAAAACCTTTTACAAATACACATGTGATTGTGCTGGTATTAAAAAGATTGATAATCAAGAATGTGTGGATTATTGTTTCAACGCTCCAAAACTTTTGTTGTGCTCTAATTGGTGTTTACTGTGACAATGGGGGTTAGTTCCTAAGGGAAAATACACTTTACACTACAAGTGCAGTTTCAACTGCACTTGTAGTGCAAAGTGTCTTTGCCTTTAGTAAATAACACCCAACAGTGCTTTTTAATGTTACACAATCACGCCATTTTCAGGACTCACCACATTTCTGTCAGGGTCAGTTAAAAGAAACACAAGCAGTAAATGTCACCAAAGATTTTAGTAGTTAAAATAATTTTTTTTTTTTAAAAATGTTTCAGACATTGTCTGGCATATTGATGGCCCCCCTACCCACAAAGTATTCAAGGTATCTAAGACGGACCTCACGGGCACTCAGTGGGGGCAAGCCAGGACGGCCACTTTCAAGCACCGTCAGGTTTGGTTCATTAGGAATTCCGGCCTCAGGCCCAACTGAGCCAGCATAGTTGGCAGAATTTTGCCGTAAAAAGTTGTGTAGAACACAGCACGCCAGGATGATATGATTCAGTTTGTACTCCGCCATGTGTATGGGTGTAAGAAATAGGCGGAACCGGCTGGCCATATTATTATTATTATTATACAATATTTATATAGCGCCAACAGTTTACGTAGCGCTTTACAACTTGAGGGTAGACAGTACAAATACAATACAATTTGATACAGTAGGAATCAGAGGGCCCTGCTCACTTAGAGCTTACAATCTAAGAGGGAAGGTTAAGAGATACAAGAGGTAATAGCTGTGGGTGATGTGCTGATTGAGAAGATAAATGTACAGTTGTTAGGTGGGGGCCAGATAGGCTTCTCTGAAGAGATGAGTTTTCAGGGATCGTCTGAAAGTGGATAAGGTAGGAGAAAATCGGACGGATTGGGGAAGAGCATTCCAGAGGATGGGGGAGGCTCTGGAGAAGTCCTGAAGGCGAGCATGGGATGAGGTGACAAGGGAGTTTGAGAGCAGGAGGTCTTGGGAGGAGCGAAGAGAACGATTAGGTTGGTATTTTGTGACTAGGTTAGAGATGTAGCTAGGGGCCAGGTTGTGGATGGCTTTGTAAGTTATAGTTAGTATCTTGAATTTAATTCGGTGACTGAGTGGCAGCCAATGGAGGGATTGGCAGAGGGGTGTAGCAGACGCTGAGCGGTTTGTGTGGTGGATGAGCCTGGCCGCAGCGTTCATGATGGACTGAAGTGGGGATAGCCTATTTAGAGGTAAACCAATGAGGAGGGAGTTGCAGTAGTCAAGGCGGGAGATGACCAGGGAGTGGATTAGAAGCTTTGTGGTGTCATTGGTTAGGAAGGGGCGTATCTTGGAGATGTTGCGAAGACAGAGGCGGCAAGCTTTGGATAGTGATAGAATGTGGGGTCGAAAGGTTAGTTCAGAGTCCAGGATTACACCTAGGACCTTGGCGTGGGGAGATGGGTTGATAGTTGAGCCGTTGATCTTGACAGGGAGATCAGGGGAAGTGGCACCTGAGGGAGGAAATATCATGAGCTCGGTTTTGGATAGGTTGAGTTTGAGAAAGTGATGTGACATCCAGGCTGATATGTCTGCTAATAAGTTGGTAATGCGTGAGGAGACAGATGGAGAGAGCTGTGGGGTGGAGAGATAGATTTGGGTGTCATCAGCGTAGAGATGATATTTAAAGCCGTGGGAGGCAATCAATTGACCCAGGGAGGTGGTGTAGATTGAGAAAAGGAGAGGTCCGAGAACAGAACCTTGGGGGACCCCGACGGAAAAAGGAAGAGGAGAAGAGGAAGTAGAGTTGTAAGTGACACTGAAGGAGCGGTGGGATAGGTAGGATGAGAACCAGCGAAGAGTACAGTCACGGAGACCAAAGGAGTGGAGTTTTTTGAGGAGGAGGGGGTGGTCCACTGTGTCAAAGGCAGCAGAGAGGTCCAGGAGAAGTAGTACAGAATAGTGTCCATTGGCTTTAGCCATTAGTAGGTCATTTGAGAGTTTAAGGAGAGCAGTTTCCGTGGAGTGTTGAGGTCGAAAACCGGACTGAAGGGGATCAAGAAGTTTATTCATGGTCAGATGGTCGCTTAATCGGTTGTAGACCAGTCTTTCAAGAAGTTTGGAGGAGAAGGAGAGTAAGGAGATGGGACGTAAGTTGTTGAGATTGGTGGGATCCAGTGAGGGCTTTTTTAGTATGGGGGTGACTAGCGCATGTTTTAGAGAGTTTGGGAAGATGCCACAAGAGAGGGAGAGGTTGAAAATGTGAGTTAGAGAGCGTAGAATCGAGTCAGAGGGTGAGCGTAGCATTTGCGAGGGAACAGGATCCAGGGGGCAAGTGGTTAGATGAGTGCTAGATAAAAGTTTAGCAACCTCAGTAGTAGTAGCAGGGTTGAATGAGGGAAGTAATGATTGTATCTGTGGACATGGAGTGTTGCATGGGGGAGGTTTTTGCGCATTGGCGATCTCCTCATGAATTGTATCAATCTTAGTTTTGAAGTGATTGGCAATCTCCTGGGCAGTGAGTGAGTTGGTGGGTGGAGGCAGTGGAGGACAGAGTAGAGTGTTGAAGGTAGAGAAGAGTTGACGTGGACTGGATGAGAAGGTGTTGATGAGTGTGATAAAGTAGGTCTGTTTGGCAGTGTGAAGGCAGGAGTAGTATTTTAGGAGGGCAGATTTATATTGTGTGAAGTCTTCCTGGGTCTTAGTCTTATGCCACAGGCGCTCAAGAGCGCGGCTATGTTTTCTGAGACTTCTGGTGTCATCTGTTTGCCAGGGTTGTAGCAGTCGGGGCCTAATTCTGCGTGTAGTGAGGGGGGCCAGCTTGTCTAGGGAGGAAGACAGTGAGCTGTTGTAAACGAAAGTAGCTAGGTTGGGACAGGACAGGGGGGAGATTTTGTCATAGAGGTGATCAGTAGCAGAGTAGAGAAGAGAAGGGTTGAGGTGGCGAAGGTTTCTGCGTGTAACTGTTAGGCGGTTGGAGGGAGAAGAGGTGGAAGACAAGGAGAGAGCAAAACTAATAAGGTGGTGATCAGAGAGTGGGAGTGGATTGTTGGAAAGGTTGCACGGAGTGCACAGATAGGAGAAGGCAAGGTCAAGGGTGTTGCCATTGGAGTGGGTAGGAGCCTGTATCCATTGCTTCAGGTCAAGCGATGAGGTTAGACTGAGAAGTTTAGAAGTAATAGTAGTGTTAGTGTTGACAGGGATGTTGAAGTCCCCAAGAATAATTGTGGGGATTTCAGAAGAGAGAAAGTAGGGTAGCCAGGCAGAGAAGTCATCAAGAAAGGCTGATACCGGTCCAGGGGGCCGGTAGATGACAGCAATTCTTAGAGAAATGGGAGAGAAAAGACGAATGCAGTGTGCCTCAAAAGAGGAGAGTATCAGAGAGGGAGGTGGGTGAAGAACCTGATAGGTGCTGCATGGAGCTAGAAGGATTCCCACTCCACCTCCCTTCCGTCCACTTGGTCTGGGGGAGTGAGTCCAGAGAAGGCCCCCATGGGAGAGGGAAGCAGGAGAAATAGTATCCGATTCATGAAGCCAGGTTTCAGTAATGGCAAGTAGGTTAAAGGAATTTGTGATGAAGAGGTCGTGGAGGGCGGTGAGTTTCCATATTTCCAAATGTGTTCTCCGCCACTCTTCTGGCTCTGGCTAGCTGGTAATTAAAAACCCTCTGGTCTGGGGTGAGGGTCCTCATCAGGAATGTCTGCATAAGATGGTCCCCCATCGCAAACGCTTCATCAGCAATGAAGATGAATAAGAGTCCTTCCACATTGTCTTCTGGAGGTGGCAAGTCCAAGCTGCCATTCTGGAGACACCTGTAGAACTCCGTCTGGGCGATGACTCCACCATTGGACATCTGGCCATTCTTCCCCACGTCCACATACAGGAACTCGTAAGTAGCCGACACAACTGCCGACATCACAATACTATAGTATGACCCCAAGTTGGGTGGTGGGACAATGTGAATGTGTTTCCCATCAATTGCCCCTCTGCAGTTAGGAAAGTCCCACCGCTGGGCAAAGTGGGAGGCCACAGTCTGCTATTCCTGTGGGTTGGAAGGAAACTGTGGAGTCAAACAAGAAAATAAAATTAATCATTTTGCACATAAACTGGGAAAGCAGATTTGATGCAAACATTCTTGCCCAACATCAGTATAACATTTATTTTAGGGAGTTTTGAAAGACCAAGGTATAAGGTCCACCTATCAGATTCCCCCTCCCCCCTCTCATGGGCCATTTCTAACATTATGGGGGGGGGGGGGGGGGGGGCTCTTGGACAGGTAACCCTCTCCACTTCATTGAGAGATGAATGCCTAAATAATGGGTATTACTTTGGCCAGCCCCTCCTTAGTTACACTATTGACAGCCCACTGGACAGGTAAGAAGTGTCATAATACAAAGATATAAATACACATTGTACACATTTGAGCACATTTGGAAATTCTGTAATTACCTATCAAGATAATAATAGGATACAAAAACTTTAAACAGTACCATTTGAAAGTATTCAGGCAGGCCCTTGCACTACATGCTTTGGGGAATTCATCCATAAATCTGACCACAAAAGAGATGGGTATAGTGTGTATGGGTTTGGCAAAGTCAGCAGATAGATGATTGAGGATAGACAGAGAATTGGTATCAGCTGACTTAGCAGTTGGGGGGAGGGGGGGTTCCAAATGATTTGGGGACCCCCCCAAAAAAGCCTCTGGCACTCTGCCTGAATTTAAAGCACACATCACATTTGTAAACATTTTAGGGTGTATTTAGGATAAAGCACTACTATGGAGCTGATAAAATATATTGTTAAGTGACTACATGAGGTGAATATAGGGCCAGGAGAGCATGCTGGGGAGGTAAGTGAAGGCAAATATGTATTAAAGACAAAAAAAATTACATAAAAATCCAGCATGCATGAGGACAAAGGGGGCATTCACAGCATATTACAATCTTGGTAATTAGGGAATGAGGAAAGAAATACAATATATTATCAAACATTAAATACAATAAAATGTGATATTAAAGGATAAAAATCTTACCTTAATATACTCCTTCTGCAGGACCTAGATGATGGCAGAACAGGTCTCTGGGATAATGATCCCCAGAGCCTGGGGGGAGATGCCTGTCGAGAACTTTAGGTCATGCAGGCTTCTCCCCGTTGCCAAGTACCGCAGGGTGACGACGAGCCTCTGCTCCGGAGTGATGGCTTGCCTCATGCAGGTATCCTGCCTGCTGATATAGGGGGTCAGCAAAGCCAACAAACGGTGAAATACGGGGTCCGTCATCCTGAGAAAGTTCCTGAAATCGTCAGGATTATTCTCACGGATCTCACGGAGCAAAGGCATATGACAGAACTGGTAACGCTGAAGCAACCAATTCTTGGTCCATGAACTCCTCCCCACCCTGTTCATGGACTGGGCTTGTGTCAAGGTAAGGACCCCAACACCAAGCCCCCGCACAGCACGAACTCTACGAGGAGTACGTATACGCAACATGGCTAGAAAACGGTCGGCTGCTCAGAACGCAGTAACAGAACGCACTGAAGAACAGCAAGGCCTGTGAAGAGCGACCTGAAAAACAACAACGAGCGGACAAGATCGCACAGAAAACTCCAATACGAACTGACTGCACGCACTGAAGAGCAGATACAAACCCACAAGCACGAACTGAACAGCAGAAAACGATCTGAAAACCACGAGTCTGAAAAAGCGCAAATCGTCTCTCACCAAACTTTTACTAACAGGAGATTAGCAAAAGGAGCCCAAAGGGTGCCGCGCCTGGTTCGGACCTGCTCTTTTCTAGTCTCGTCGTACGTGGTGTACGTGACCGTGTTCTTGGCGATCGGAAATTCCGACAACTTTGTGCGACCGTATGTATGCAAAACAAGTTTGAACCAACATCCGTCGGAAAAAATCCATGGATTTTGTTGTTGGAATGTCCTATCAATGTCCGATCGTGTGTACGGGGCATTAGAAGAAAACCTGTTAAAGTCTGCAAAAGACTTGAGACTGGGGCGGAGGTTTGCCTTCCAGTAGGACAACGACTCTAAACATACAACCAGAGCTACAATGGAATGATTTCGATCAAAGCATATTCATGTGTTAGAATGGGCCAGTCAAAGTCCAGACCTAAATCCAATCAATTATCCGATCTGTGACAAGACTTTAAAATTGCTGCTCCCAGATGCTCTCCATCCAATCTGACAGAGCTTGAGCTATTTTGCAAAGAAGAATGGGCAAAAATGTCACTCTCTCCAGATGTGCAAAGCTGGTAGAGACATACCCAAAAAGACTTGCAGCTGTATTTGCAGCGAAAGGTGGTTCTAACAAAGTATTGTTGGGGGGGGGGGCTGAATACAAATGCACGCCACACTTTTCACATATTTATTTGTAAAAAATGTGGAAAACCATTTATAATTTTCCTTCCATTTCACAGTTATATGCCACTTTGTGTTGGTCTATCACATAAAATACCAACAAAATACATTTACGTTTTTGGTTGTAACATGACAAAATGTGGAAAAATACTTTTTCAAGGCACTGTAGAAGACCTGTTCTGGTGTAACTGAAAAGAACAGGCAAAGTTTTCTTGTTGCAGTATCAATAATTTGAAAAAAAGTACAGGACTTATTACTAAATTCATTCATACCATTTTTGATGCAGAGGGTTATTAGGATTTTAATTTTGTGCCTAAAAAAATTGTATCAAATGAAGAATGGGGACAGTAACAAAAAGCCCACGGGTCAAATTAGGTGATTCCCAAATGTTCCCCTTCTAAATGTTGTAATTTGATAGGGAAGATATATGTAGCACCCTCAGTGTACAGAGTAGGTAAATTGAGTTTGGCTCCTCTTTAGGCAAAGAAGCTGGGGTTAATTTGTTTGTGTTTAGCTGTGCAGAGCTCCAGGGCTGGGTCTCTGTTACCTCCCCTTTGCTTCTAGAACTTGCTGGATACTTTTGGAACTTAGAGGGTGAAGGAACAGAGGCTAAAACCTGAATATTTATGGAATCTCCACCAATCCCTGGGTAGGTATGGTTCAGAAGGTGGGGAGATATAAATGTTCAGGAGCCTGGCAGTGGATAAAGCAGGGTCCAGTTGCCTGGAGTGGACCTCTGTGCTGGGGGGCTTTGCCCCTGGGCACAAGAAAGGACAGGAGAGAGCCAGTGGAAGAGAAAAGGAGCAGAAAGTCTGTGCAGCAGCGCCTTGGACCTCAGGATTCACCAAAGAGTGACTGAGTGAGTAACTTCTCTTCATCATACCCCAAGCCTGGATAGTGGGGGGCAGCAAGGTGCAATATTGTGCATGTCCACAACCAAGAAACTGCTTATTGCTAACTCATAGCCATCAAAGCCATCCTACACTTCTAGCTTGGGTTCAAAGCAGCCAGGTGCATTAGCAGTTTTCTAAGAAGTAGCACCTGCATTCATCAGTTGGTGCCTTTTTGTTGTCAGTTTAGTTGGAACATAAATCCCATGGGAGGACAACATTTGTGACATTAATACCTAGAAGCCAGACACGTTAGCAAGTCCTCAAGATTTAATTCAAGTTCTACAGTTCTGGGCATTCCATGCCTTACCATTCCCTTCCCATTCCCTATCCAAGTTTATCCCCTAAATTACCAGTAAAACAAAACAAAACTGGACTGATTCTTGAGCCTGTGAGAGAGTCGCAAAAAAAACTGTTGCTTGGCTGTGTGTGTAATGCCGAGTACACACGACCTGACTTTTCGACTGGACTGGTCCGACGGTCTATCTGACGGACTTTTGGCAGACTTCCGACAAACTTTCCTAACGAACGGACTTTCAAGAAATATGATACAGCGCTGCGCTACAACAAACTAAGTAAGCAGCCAACACACCCGTAGACTCAGGGAGAAAAAAAACAACTAAAAAATGCACAGTGTGGCGCTATTATGTGAATACAGTATGAAAAAACTAAACATAAATTATTCAAATCATAAACATCTCATGTGAGCACTTATGACAGTGACTAGTGAAAGAATAATACATATGTGTGTTTAGATGAATTAAACATCAAAGGCAAAATCAAATATAGAGTCCATAACACCAAAAAGAAAAAGTCCGTGATAGCAGTGTATAAATGGTATGCAGGTGTATTTCCTGTATATGCAGGAAGATCAATTAGACCCGGTAGCCTGGTAGATGAATGGACCATAAACGACCAGAGGTGCACAGAAATTTGAAAACGGTGCCAGGACCATCACCAGAAGATATGGAGGCTTACCAGAAGTAGTGGCCCGAAATAGCGTATGCTAAAACAGGTCAAGAAGGCTTGGTGACCAACTGGTCTAGATGTATTGTCTGGTTAGATGTCATCACCACACCAACGGAGGGAAGGGGGGGAAGCAATCAGCACGATTTCCTCAATAATAATCACACCACCAAGCCAAGCGAAAGATTCGTGTACCATGTGAGGAATGAAAACACTCACATAGTGTAATAACGTATTAACTTGGATTTATTAAAAATAACAATAAAAAACAAACTCACATTTTATGCAGATCAAACAGGCATGTAAATCGTATAGCGGTAGTTGTGAGGGGTCCACCCAACATGTTTCAACTAAAAAAGACGACTTTTTTAGTTGAAACATGTTGGGTGGACCCCTCACAACTACCGCTATACGATTTACATGCCTGTTTGATCTGCATAAAATGTGAGTTTGTTTTTTATTGTTATTTTTAATAAATCCAAGTTAATACGTTATTACACTATGTGAGTGTTTTCATTCCTCACATGGTACACGAATCTTTCGCTTGGCTTGGTGGTGTGATTATTATTGAGGAAATCGTGCTGATTGCTTCCCCCCCTTCCCTCCGTTGGTGTGGTGATGACATCTAACCAGACAATACATCTAGACCAGTTGGTCACCAAGCCTTCTTGACCTGTTTTAGCATACGCTATTTCGGGCCACTACTTCTGGTAAGCCTCCATATCTTCTGGTGATGGTCCTGGCACCGTTTTCAAATTTCTGTGCACCTCTGGTCGTTTATGGTCCATTCATCTACCAGGCTACCGGGTCTAATTGATCTTCCTGCATATACAGGAAATACACCTGCATACCATTTATACACTGCTATCACGGACTTTTTCTTTTTGGTGTTATGGACTCTATATTTGATTTTGCCTTTGATGTTTAATTCATCTAAACACACATATGTATTATTCTTTCACTAGTCACTGTCATAAGTGCTCACATGAGATGTTTATGATTCTAACGAACGGACTTGCCTACACACGATCACACCAAAGTCCGACGGATTCGTACGTGATGACGTACGACTGGACTAAAATAAGGAAGTTGATAGCCAGTAGCTGCCCTAGCGTCGGTTTTAGTCCATTGGACTAGCATACAGACGAGCGTATTTTTCGACCGGACTCGAGTCTGTCGGAAAGATTTGAAACATGTTTTATTTCTAGGTCCGTCGGACTTTTGGAAAAAAAAGTCAGCTGGAGCCCACACACGATCGAATTGTCCGACGGAGTCCGGTCCGCCGGACCAAGTTTGCCGGAAAGTCCGCTCATGTGTACGCGGCATAAGGGGAAGGTCCAAAAATCTAGTTGGCCTTATAGGGGTAGCGCTATATATATATATATATATATATATATATATATATATATATATATGTATATATACACACAGTATCTCACAAAAGTGAGTACACCCCTCACATTTTTGTAAATATCCTTCTATATCTTTTAATGTGGCAACACTGAAGAAATTACAGTTTGCTTCAATGTAAAGTAGTGAGTGTACAGCCTGTATAACAGTGTAAATTTGCTGCCCCCTCTGTGATATGGCAAACAATAGCCTGCAGGCCAATTGGGGGGGGGGGGGGGGCTCATTGATCAGGCAGGTATAAATTCCTGTCCCAATGTATATAATTTCCTCTAAGAGAGCGCAGCAGACATGAAGAGTGGTGCTGCCTACCTATTTTCGCAATCCTCATATGCATTAGCAAAAACATTTGTGCAGAAAATATATGAACTATCCAATTTGGACATGGGGTGGGACTTCCGTGTCTTGAAATAATTTTGGCATATGCCCTTGTTGAAGTTATTGGCCTGGAACTCTTTGCAATGGTTCTCTTTCACTGACATGGCACAGTCAAGGCCATGATGAGGCCGGTGACAGAGCCCTCCCTCGTCACTCAGGGGGGCCACACTCACTACCCTGACTGGGATGGCTCCACTCTGCTAGTCCCAGTTGGTCTCTGCCATTTACTAAGACACTGTGAGCTTCCAGGTGAGAGGCCATGGGTGGGATCAGTGCATTTAATGGATGGTGCACCTGACAAAGCAGAGCGTGTGGCTCTCTTCCTCAATCTCTCTGTCCCCAGCACAACAAAATAAATTTGAACTTGAGCAGTCAGTGGAGGCTGTCACTAGAGGGGTAGGATCGGCCAGCATGTTAAGTGGATGTGCAGCATTTACTTGGGATTCTGTGACAGTTGTGGGGGAAGAAGTTTAACACCATATAGTTTTGTGTGCGTTACTGCCAGTTTAACTCCATATAGTTTTGTGTGCGTTACTGACAGTTTACCGCCATATAGTTTTGTGTGCGTTACTGACAGTTTACCGCCATATAGTTCTGTGTACGTTACTGCCAGTTTAACGCCATAGAGTTCTGTGTGTGTTACTGCCAGTTTAACACCATATAGTTCTGTGCATCACTGTACCTTTGGTACATTACATTGCAGTATATTATAGTGTATCCGTGCAGTGTGTCTGTGTAGTGTGAGTACTCAAATTAAAGTGCACCAAACACCTCTTTACATTGATTAAAGTGCATCTACTTACAGATTTCAACTTCTTCTTTACATTTGCTTATAAGCAATGCCCCCTCCCTCCCAATAATGTCTGGGAGGACAAGGAGAGGCAGACTTTCCCTTGGCACTGTAATGCCGTGTACACACGACTGGACTTTTTGACAGCAAAGGTCCGACGGAACGAATCAGCTGGACAATTCGATTGTGTGTGGGCTTCATCGAACCTTTGCTGTTGAAAAATCAGACGGACTTTAGAAATAGAACATGTTTCAAATCTTTCCGACAGACTCGAGTCCAGTCGAACAATCCGTTCATCTGTATGCTAGTCTGATGGATGAACAACGACGCAAGGGCAGCTATTGGCTAATGGCTATGAACTTCCTTATTCTAGTCCGGTCGTACATCATCACGTTTGAATCAGCCGGACTTTGGTGTGATTATGTGTAGGCAAATCTGTTGCATCGGAACTCCGTCGAAAGTCCGTCAAAAAGTCCTTCGGAGTTCAGTCCGTCGAAAGTCCGCTCGTGTGTACACGGCATTAGGGGGCCAGCAACAAATGTGTCCACAGGCAAAGGTGGACGTGGTGGTCAGTCCTCAGGCAGGGCATCATTTCCTCTGTTTAGTGAGTTTGCCCGTGCTATCCAGCCACAGCATGCAAAGGAGGTGGTGGACTGGCTTACTAAACCTTCCTCATCCTCCTCATCCTCTGTCACGCAAGCAGAGACAGGTGTCTAGTTGACTGTAGTTGGCACAGTGGATAAACCTGCCTCCTTGTCCACATCTATTCCTGCCATAGCCCCAACATCAGCCATTGAGGAGTCAGCTGAGTTATATGACCACAGCGTCAAACACTTGCTCCTTGATGATGCCCAGCCATTACTGGATTCAGATGTTGGTTCTGAAGTTGAGGATGACAGGAACATGAGCCTAGAGAGAGGGAGGAACACTGGTAGACAAATTGGCATTCATGTTCCCCAAGCTGCAGCGTATTGCTATGTTGTCTCGAGAGGTGAAGATGGAGGAGATGGAGATGATGATGATAATGATGAGGTCACTGATGCGACTTGGGTGCCAGATAGAGCAGAGCAGGAAACTGAAGGTGAGGCGGCACAACCCCAAGGAGGCCGACATCAAGAAAGAGTAGAGAGCAGCCACCCTATTCCATCACATTCTGCAGCTGTTATCTCCCAGCCCACTCTCTAAATCTCAGCTGTCTGGACCTTTTTCAGCACATCTGCAGCAGATCGCACTGTTGCTTTCTGCAAACTGTGTCTCAGGGACAAACGTGGCAAAAACACCAACCATATGCATATCATTGAAAATTTTTTCTGCCTTCATCAAGAGCACCTCTATAGGGTTACGGTGGGAAGGCTCCCCGACACCCAAAGAGTAATTTTTCTGCACCTTTTGACAGGTGCATATCATTGTAATTTTTTACAGCAAGGCGAATTCTTGCTTTCATCAAGAGTACCTCCATAGGGTTACAGTGGGAAGGCACCACCGACACCCAAAGACCAATTTTTACGCACCCATTACTCCTATACAAAGTCAAAGTGACACCAGAATGAATCCAAAAAATCTCTAATCTTGTTCCCTGTGCACTACATTGTGGCCTCATCATACACACTGGCTTCCCAGCTGTTGCTGAGCAAAATAAAGGCAGCTTGCAGGGAAAATGTCATTTTTTTGGCTTTATATATGCAATTATTGCTTCAGCAGATTCTAGACATGGTACAGATGTGCCACTTTATATGTAGACTAAGGAGACCCCCCAGGCACTATATTGGAAGGAATTTTTCATTTTTAGGCTTTCACTTTAAAAATAAAAAAAATCACTGCTCATTTAAAAATGACATTTTTCACAAAAAGGCCCAGACCCCTATAACCATTGTATGCCCAATTACTTGCATATAAGCCTTTAAAATGGGCACTTTTTTGATTTTTGACGTTCGGGTCTCATTGACTTTAATGGGGTTCGTTATTCGGGTCCGAACTTTCGCGATGTTCGGAAGTTCTGCTGCGAACCGAACAGGAGTCTGTTTGGCCAATCCCTAACCTGTCATTAGGCCCATAACTATAGCCACACAAGAAAACTGTACATAGTCCAGCATAAGTACCTTTTTTCCAAATTGTCTCCATGCTTGAATTTTAGCAACATGGTCTTTACTCTGATTTAAATATTCTGTCATTTGCTTGCTGTAGTTATTTTGATGGCTGGAGATTGGGTAGTTGCTAATTTCAGAATGTTTGGGGAAGAATGCTTTTTTATTTTCACCATGAGAGCTTTAAAACTACTAGGTCAGCATAACAGCCAGTCAACTAGCAATTAAGAAAAGCAGATCAATAAAGACACTGGTTTTCCTATTTGCATATAAATGGGAACAGGGTCTGGTCCACCATCCAAGTATCACTTTGACAATACTTCATCTGATTTTATAACAAAAATGTGAGAAGTAGAGTTACCCTTCAGAAGGTCCATAAAACCGTAATGAGTACTGGTGGAAAAAAAAGGGAAGCGATTAAGTGTTACATATTAAGCTTGGGTTCTATATGGAAAAGTTTTTATGAAAGCAAACCATAATAATAGGACAGTGGGAGGACTGGAGCCTGCATTTCATTAAGAAAAGTAGTGCCTATATTATATTTCTACTCATTACAAAACAATAATTTTCATCTCTGAAGCTTTATTAAATGCACTAGCAGAGTGTGCTGCCAATTTACTAGTTATTATAATCCAGACAATGAGCTTGTAATTAATGCTAGATATGGAAGGATTAAAATTGTGAGCATAATAGCAAACAATGTAAAAATGAATAAAGGCATACACAAAATTACAGAATTACAAGAAAAATGTTAATATTATTTTAGTGTTATTTGATATATATATATATATATATATATATATATATATATATATATATATATATATATATATATATATATATATATAATATTAAGGAGCTAAGCTTTATGGGACAGTTTGAATAATGACACTGCGCAGGTGAATCTGAAGACATTTTAAACCACATAAGTGAACTGGATACAACCTTATCTTAAAGATGAACTATGGTTAGTTAAAAAAAATAAAAATACAAGTCAGCAGCTAGACATACTGTAGCTGCTAATTTGTATTAAATAGGTACTCACCAGACCAGTCCAGGGCCAACTGTCTTCCCTGCTTGTAAGGAACACAACGATTGAGCAGGTGTTGGCACCATTCTGTACAAGGTCCAGCTCCGCTTCTCTTCGGATAGGACAACCACCCACCTGTTGCTGTCCACCATCTTGTTTCATTTTCCTGGCCTGGCACCCGCTCACAACATCCCCAGCCGAATGCCTTAATATTTGAAAATTTCCACACACAAATGCATTTTCTGCCCTTAATTGTAACTTTTCTGTGACTTATCTCAGTGACATACTAGCAGAATGCCACATGCAAGGTTAGACATTCTGTAGCAGTCATTTCAGTGCAGAGTGCAGGTACACATCTTTATGCCATCTTCCCTTTACACTTCCCTGTGTATACTAAGTTCACAGCATTAAGCTTCCATCACCAAGTCACAGAACCTTCACCTGAGAGTTGGGTGGGTTCAAGGGTGCTTTCTTTAGTATACCATCTTCTTGCTCATATCCATTGGGAGACTACATCTTGAGCAGCTCTGGGGTAACTTACTCCCATACCCCATCTACCTGGACTGCTCCCACCCTGGCATTTATACGGGAACTATCTACACCCTCTAAGGAGGGACTTTTCTAAAAGGGGAGCTAACACCTAATTACATTTGGGAACAGAGCCATCTAGTGGCAGGCAAGCTAACTGCACCTGCCTATATGCTGCACTGTGATTGCAGGAGGTCTCCTGCTCGGCACAGGTGCCATTCAGAGAATGCTTTGCAAATCATTCTCAAATTGGACAAGATGGAAAGCATGGCATCACAACCCCACCTCTCCACCTTATCCAAATCAGAGAACGCTTTGCATCCAATGAGAAGATGCAAAGAGATCTATGAATGCCGCTCCAAGCATAAGGCCGGCCATGCACGATTCAAATCTCAGCCGGTTCAGCAGGAACCAGCTGAGATTCAAACTGTTAATGGGCAGGTTGAATGTAGTTGATCGATCAGCTTGGGTACAACCAGCCTGCCGGATTCTCTTGCGATTATTGCTAGTGGCTGCTATAGCTGCTAGTGATAATCACTGTATTCTTCCAGCGGGGTTGGCTTCCCCCGCCCCCTTCCCTGCCGGGAAAAGACAATTGCTGATTTGCCTGTCAGCACTGTCTGTGTTGATGGGGGAATCATGCGCCCTGGTAGGTGACACCGATAGGCAGCACTTATAGGAGGCACTGGTAGGTGGCACTGCTGGGCACTGCTTAGCAGCAGTGGGTCTGGAGTGTGCGGGACCAATGTCCCGTTCACACAAGACGATAATCTGTTTTTTTTTTCTCCTCGCTGTCAGCATGAGGGGAAAAAAAATGCCAATTACCCGCTTCTGTTTACATCACGTGATCAGCTGTCAATGGCTGACAGCTGATCATGTGGTAAGGAGCCTGGATCTGCCCCTCACTCCGATCTGTGATCAGCCAAGTCTCATGGACTCACTGATCACAGAGCCTGCCGTGCGCACCCCACAGGGGGCGTGCAGGCATCACATGCACGGGAGGACGTACATGGATGCCCTCCCGGCAATTTAGGCCAGCGCTGTAGCCATCTTTCAGGCTATAGCGCGGGTGACAAAAGGTTAAGTACGGTAAGTTTGTCGCCATTTCATGAGTGTGCGCAATTTTAAAGCATGACATGTTAGGTATCTATTTACTCGGCATAATATCATCTGTTACATTATACAAAAAAATTCGGCTAACTTTAGTGTTTTTTTTTTTTATTCATGAAATGTATTTCTTCCAAAAAAATTGCATTTGAAAAACCGCTGCGCAAATACAGTGTGACAAAATATTGCAACAATCGCCATTTTATTCTCTAGGGTCTCTGCTAAAATATATAAAGTGTTTGGGGGTTCTAAGTGATTTTATAACAAAAATACTGATTTTAACTTTGTATACAAGTGTCAAAAAAAGGTTTAGTCATGAAGGGGTTTATAATATTAGCTCCCAGCATGAAACAATGAGTAGGAAGAGAGGAATCTTTCTTTTAAATAGAAAAAACACATTCACCAAAAAACTTACATTATCCCTGCTCTGTCCTCTCGCCTCATGGTGTGACAGTCCTCTCCCCCGCAGCCTCTCATCCGTCCTCCTCCTGTGGGCAGGCTGGGGAGTTTCTGCCCCCAGGGATTGCTATTGGGCCGCTGGCGATAGGGACTACATGTCCCACGATGCTTTGCAGCTGCTGGAGGCCTGGCTGATGGGTGCCCTCCCCCTACCAATGAGGAAGCAGGGGAGGGAACAGAGTGGGCGGCCGGGCTCTGTGAGCGGAGCTCGTGCATGCTGCAGTGGTCAGAAGAGAGAGAGGGGGAAATCCCCCGCAGGAGCTGACAGGCTGGCTATGACTCCACTGTCAGTAAATTAGTGTAAGCGCGACCGGCAGAAGGTGCAAGGCCGTGGGTAACAGAGCGGCCCCCACTACATAAGTGAGTGCCACTTGAGCTTCGGCGCCCCTCCCTCTGCCTCAGCTCGCGGCCCCTGCCCTGACCCGACTTCCTCCGGAAAAAAATAATAAAATCGTGAGCGGGTGGCTGCCGGCTGTTATGCATATAAGTTAGGGCAGCCTGGGGGGAAATTACCACCCTGCCCCCCGGCCCAGCCCGCCCCTGGTCATCACCAACTGAGGATGATATCATTGGTGGGGCAGGAGAGCAGAAACAGTCCGGGCCAGTGTGTGTGTGTGACACACACAAGGAGAGGAGGAGAGAGGGAGGGGAGCATTCTGACACTTCAGCGCCCCCACTTCTGTGGCTCCTGGGTGCGGTGCACCCCGCAAACCTGCCCAGGATCTGCCCTGCAGGGAACTATACCTTTTTGTGTGTGTGTCACCAGCAGCAACTTCTGTTGTTGTCTAGTTGCTGAACCCCCTGCCAATTTGTATTGATTGTGAATACTTTTTTTGCATGTTTTCTTTTTTTTTTTACTTTCAGTTGGGCTACAAAAAGGGTTGTTTGGGGCTTAGTATCTAGTAACATGTGTTTAAAGTGGTTGTAAACTCTGTTACACCACTTTTACCTACAGATAAGTCTATAACAAGGCTTACCTGCAGGTACCGTGATTATCTCCTAAACTTGCACAGTTTAGGAGATATTCAGTATATTCAGTGTATTATTCAGTATTCAGTATACTCAATATACGCCGCTGCTAACGTCATCGGCGCCGCTGCTAACATCATCGGCACATGCGCACTGAAGAAATAGCTCGCTGGTGCCATTTCTTTAGGACTCGTGCCGTGACAGGTGGCTCCCGCGCTCATGCCAATCACAGCGCCGGAGCCGTGAACCCAGAAGTAACTCCGGTGAAAGATGTCGGCTGTGTACTCGGAGTGGTGACGCTGATTCAGGGCATCGTTCTGAGGTAAGTATTTCATAATGAGCTACGATGCATACTAGCTCATTATGCGTCTGTCTTGCAGGGTTTGTTTTTTGTTTTTTTGTTTCTTTTTTTTCTGAGGTTTACAATCTCTTTAAGACTGTGCACATACTTGCTACAATATTTTAGGGACCTTTTCCATACACTGTACTTTTTTTGAAAAGCTGGTTATTGTGGTTTCAGTTAAAAAAGTTGCCTAGTGAAAATGTTTAAAGATTGTGCAAATATTTCCTACAATATTTTGGGGGCATTTTACAGGTTATGTCACATGACTGGAGAGTTGGCTATGAAACAGCAGGATGTCACAGCTGGCTCCCACAGCCAAGATGGTGGCACTGGGGATCCAAAGACTGGTAAAGAACCTGCCTTGGTGAATACTGTACAGAGTTGAACTCCTGGGCTGGTGAGTATGTGTTCCTTAAAAGTCAGCAGCTACAGTGTTTTTAGCTGCTGACTTTTAATTTTTAAAACATGACTGGAGTTCCTCTTTAAACACAAAGAACTCAAAGACTTGCTGCGTTTCATATATACTCGTAATAACTCGCCTCTGTTCTTCATGGTTCCTCCTGCTGGCCCCTTTGTCACTGCAGTATCCTGTTACAATATAGGGGCCAATTGAAGGAACCACAGCAAACAGCAGGGAAACTGGCATCTGACACAGTTTTTTAGTTCACTGTAGCAACAGAGTAGCTTTAGTAACAGCCACTTTCTGTCTACTATAGGGGATTAAAATTGAATTTTAATTTAAATTTCTGTGAAAATGGGGATATTTCAGTGCCATTTTGCCATTTTGTTGAAATGCATTGATGTGATTGGAGAAGCACAATTTATTGTTTTTGTTGGGTTTGCAATGGGCTCTTACTTAATACATGCAAAGTACAAAAATACAAATACAAAGAACACTGAAGCCTGGTACACATGATCAGATTGTCGGATTAATTTTTGTCCATTTTTTGATGCATGCTAGTCTCATATCGAAAGTGAAGAGGTTACTCACAATTTGAAAATTCTCATACGACAGAATTCAACTTCAGAAGTGATGTAATGTGTTGAATTGTTTTGTATGTGTTCTTTCGTTTCTGAGCATGCGTAGTCTTGCTCTTATGATTTCTTTCGGACAAAAACTGTACTGATTAAATGAAAATCGGACGTTGTGTTCACATCCAAAATAAATTTTAGGGCCTGCACATCCAGTTTTTGTCGTCCGAAAATTTGGAATCGGCTGTTGAAAGCACCATACTAACGATCTGAAAATCGGCAGATCGTTCTTCGGACAAAATTTTACTTCTGAGGATCGTGTGTACGGGCCTTAAGGGCCTTTTCACTTGTCTGCTCTGGTGCATTGCATTAAGGCAGTATTAAACCCAAAATAAAACATTTATTGTATTGCGGATTATCAATTCTTAGCTATGATGGCTGCATTCGTTTCTTTTTGTAAGCTTTCTTTTTATCTGGTGATCCACCCCGTAAGTCTGTTATTTTTCACAGCAAAAACTCTAGCAGAATTATCAGTTTACATGGATGAGACAAACCACTCAATACTGGGAGGGGTGATTAAAATGTTCAGCTTTTATTTATTCATGCAAAACCTTTATCCCAAAAGGCAAAAAATGTGTTACTTGTAACTAGTTATAAAATGTGAGTTGGAGTTTGGCTTCATCTTGTTACTGGTTCTAAATCTGTTATTACATTTAACACCCGCCCCCCTCCCCCCCAGACTGACAATGCTATCTGCTGTACCTCCTCTGTTCATTCCTCCAGAGTTGTGTCTCACTAATACTGGCGGTGTGTTACTGGCCAGATCACCAGGTGAAAGCAGAGGGAAAAATCCCAAGAAAATAAAACTAATGCAGCCACCACATCTAATAATTGGCAAGCTGCAATATATTACATTTTTTGGGGGCTTTAATGTGTGTGCTGTTGTATATAAACATGCATTGCATTAAGGTAGCCCATTCATTTGAATAAGCAACCAATGCATCAGAGTGAAAAAAATAACACACCTGCATCTTTTTTTGTACAATACAATGCACCACAATGCATTGCATTGAATTTGCGTTTTGGAGAAGCACACGTTACTTCAACTCAATGATGTGAAGCCTATAGGTCTAAATGACTAAACTACCCTAAATACACCCTTACAAACATGTGACAGGGTGGCAATACAGGTCACAAATGAAAGACATTTGGCATCCCATAACAGAATGTGCCTAAATAAGGACCCCTAGACATTATTTTAATGAAAGTAGCATAAATTTAATAAAATCAGTTCAAAAGTAAAAACAAATTTTCAAATTATATTTACATGTGATATATATGAGATTTTAGTGATTACATTTAGATCTACTTTAACTACACAGGAGCATTTCAGTTAGTAAAACTGCTCATTTTACACTATGTTTAAGCTCTCCTTTCAAACAAAAAAAAGAAGGACTTTAGCTTTAACATACAGGTGTAATTGGCAAGCTAGAGATTGAACAAAAAGGGGCACAGCCTTTGATTAGGCAATGATCAATCAACTTTTCTGCAGGGCTCACTGCACATTACCTGGACTTCAATCAACAGGTCAATGACTTTAATCAGGTCTGTACAGACCTTTAACACTACTAGAGGATAACTATATTACATAACTTAAAGTGATTTTTTCAAAGTAAAATGATTGGCACTCTGTGTACTAGCTTGCTATAAATGGTGCAAGCTCTTTTGACAGTGTAAGGTTCTCAAAAAAAATGTTTTCTTTACAATTACTGCAATAGCAAGTATGCAGCCAGTTTTGTGATTATTTACCTGCACAATTATTTCTGATAATTAAGTAAATGAGGATACAGATGACAGCCCCTGACCCCCATATTGGCAGAAAGAGCTCAAAATTCTTTCCTGGTAGTCTTTATAGTGCTTTTACAGCTTCTAATTAGGGATGAGCGAACGGTTCGGCCCGAGCATAAGTTCCGGACGAACTTTCACTGTTCAGGCGTTTGGCGAACATCTGAACAAACGCCCCCCCTGAACCGACCACAATGCATTGCGGTACTGAACAGTGCATTGCAAGCCGTGATTGGCTGAAGCAGTGAAAGCTTCAGCCAATCACGGCACAGAGCACTATCAGAGTCATGATTGGACACTCTTATCATGACTTTATCCAATCATGGCTCTTTCCCACCCCACAGTATAAAAGTATTCTTTCAGTGGCAGCCATTTTCAGTGTGATTTCGGCGTGGAGAGAGATAGCACAGGTCTCTGTTCAGTGCTATTAGTTAGTGTGCTATACTGTACTATTTTGCTTCAATTACCAGTGTAGAATATTAGTTTTGTGTCAGTCTAGGGATAGTGTGAGTGTAATGAGGAGGACCATCATTCAGCTTTGCATAGTGTGCAGCTAGAGTAGGGACAGCTCAGATAGTTTCACTGTAGTGTAGTAAGACTGTGTCATTGATACATACAATAGTGTAGAGTAGGGACAGCTCAGATAGTTTCAGTGTAGTGTAGTGAGACCGTATCAGTAATCTTTACATTAGTGTATAGCTAGAGTAGGGACAGTTCAGATAGCGTCAGTGTAGTAAAGGTTGAACACCATCTATTTAATTGTGTTACTGCCAGTTTATTGCCATTTACTTCTGTGTGCGTTACTGCCAGTTTAATGCCATATACTTTTGTGTGCGTTACTGCCAATTTAACGCCATATCGTTTTTTGTGCGTTACTGCCAGTTTAATGCCATATAGTTCTGTGTGCTTTACTGTCAGTTTAACAGCATATAGTTCTGTGCGTCACTGTACGTTTGGCGCATTATATTATAGTGTATTCATAGAGTGTGTCTGTGTAGTGTGAGTACTCAAATTAAAGTGCACCAAACACCACTTTATATTGTTTCAAGTGCATCTACGTACAGATTTCCACTTCTTCTTTACATTTGCTTATAAGCACCGCCCCCTCCCTCCCAATAATATTTGGGAGGACAACAAGGAGAGGCAGACCTTCCCTTGGCACTGTAAGGGGGCCAGCAACAAATGTGTCCACAGGGAAAAGTGGACGTGGTGGTCAGTCCTCAGGCAGGGCATCATTTCCTCTGTTTAGGGAGTTTGCCCGTGCTAACCAGCCACAGCATGCAGTGGAGGTGGTGGACTGGCTTACTAAACCTTTCTTATGCTCCTCATCCTCTATCACGCAAGCAGAGACAAGTGTGCAGTCCCCTGCAGTTGCCAGAGTGGATAAACCTGCCTCCTTGTCCACATCTATTCCTGCCATAGCCCCAAAATCAGCCATAGATGAGTCAGCTGAGTTATTTGACCACAGCATCAGCCACTTGCTCCTTGATGATGCCCAGCCATTACTGGATTCAGATGTTGGTTCTGAGGTTGAGGATGACAGGAACATGAGCCTAGAGAGAGGGGAGAACACTGGTAGACAAAATTGGCATTCATGTTCCCCCAGCCGCACCGTATTGCCAAGTTGTCTCCAATGGTAATGATGATGATGGAGGAGACCATTTTTTCTGCTCCTTTTTGACAGGTGCATATTATTGCAATTTTTTACAGCAAGGCCAGTTCTTGCTTTCATCAAGAGTACCTCAATAGGGTTATGGTGGGAAGGCGCCACTGACACCCAAAGACCAATTTGTACGCACCCGTTACTTCTATCCAAAGTCAAAGTGACACCAGAATGTATCCAAAAAATCTTTAATCTTGTTCCCAGTGCACTACATTGTGGCCTCATCATACACACTGGCTCCCCAGCTGTTGCTGAGTAAAATAAAAGCAGCTGCAGGAAAAATGTAATTTTTTTGGCTTTATAAATGCAATTATTGCTGCAGCAGATTCTAGACATCAAAAAAATCACTGCTCATTTAAAAATTACGTTTTTCGCAAACTTTTCTTTTATTGATACATGTCCCCCAGGGCAGGACCCAGACCCCTATGGCCATTGTATGCCCAATTACTTGCAAATAAGCCTTCAAAATGGGCACTTTTGATTTTTGATATTCGGGTCACATTAACTTTAATGGGGTTCGTTATTTGGGTCTGAACTTTCACGGTGTTTGAAAGTTCTGGTGCGAACCGAAGGCCCATCCCTACTTCTAATATCTAGAGTGTTTTGACGCTGTGTTACCCTGCATGAATATGTGGTGAGTACATTGGGTTTCCTAAAAGTGGTCTGTATTGACCCTCAGGGATAGATGGGACTGCCAAAGAGGATAGTAATGAAAGTAACGTGGATAGCAGTGAGACAGTGATAGATGGCATGCCACCACCAAGTACAGCTTTGAATTCTCTCTTTCAGCTATGTGTTTCTACTGGTCTGGATTTACCACTGTTCTTTGTGATGTCTTTGTGATTTTCCACCCACCATCTTCTAGGAAGAATATAGGTATCATTTCCCATGCTCAGCATACTGCCCCACTTCAAACTCTTTGGAAGAGCCTGATGAAAGCAGCACGCTCTACAGGGAAAGCCTGATTCAACTGAAGGATCCACTTAAAGGTGCCCAGTCTTAGTGTGTCTATTTACACCAGAACAGGATATGCAAAAAGATGGAGCTGGTATCACTGTAATCTGTATGCATTTTTATTGACTACATAAGAGTGAAAATAAAACAATGAAGCTGACGCGTTTTGGTGAGAGACCAAGGCTCTTGCCAAATTCTGTCAGCTTTGCTTTATTTTCACCCTTATGTAGTCAATAAATACGCATACAGATTATGGTGTTGTCGTCTCCATCTTTTTGCATATCTTTTGAAGAGCCAGCGAATACACCCACCTCAAACTTTGTTGAAGAGCCAGGGAATATACCCACCTCAAACTATGTTAGAGAGAAAGTGAGTAAATCAATAGTGATAGGAGTGGTGCCAAAGAATAGATGGCTATGCATTCACTAAAATTCAGCATTGTAACAAACATAATGGCAGCTGCTGATACCAAGAGAAAGTGTTGACAGTATTCACAATGAATATTTTTAGTTCTATCCATAACTTTATTTACTAATGGAACAATGCCTATGTTCCAATTATATGACTAGACTTTCAGTAATAATGCCATGAAACTTTTAATATAACATTCAAGTTTCATACAATAAATGTTTTGGGATCTATGAACAGGGCTGGTGCAAGGATTTTTGACACCCTAGGCGAAACCCAATTTTTCCGCCCCCTTGGCTCCACCCCTGACTCCACCCCCTTGCCCTGCCCATATATACTCTGCCTTTTATTGAAGTGCTCATCAAATGCAGCCCACCAGCACCCATCAATTGCAGCCCCACTAGCGCCCATTAAATGCAGCCTCACCAGCGCCCATCAAATGCAGCCTCACCAGCGCCCATCAAATGCAGCCTCACCAGCGCCCATCAATGCAGCGTCACCAGCACCCATCAATGCAGCCTCACCAGCACCCATCAATGCAGCCTCATCAGCACCCATCAATGCAGCCTCACCAGCGCCCATCAAATGCAGCCTCACCAGTGTCCATCAATGCAGCTTTGCCAGCGCCCATCAATGTAGCCTCACCAGCGCCCATCAAATGCAGCCTCACCAAGTTTCATACAATAAATGTTTGGGGATCTATGAACAGGGCTGGTGCAAGGATTTTTGACACCCTAGGCGAAACCCAATTTTTCCGCCCCCTTGGCCCCACCCCTGACTCCACCCCCTTGCCCTGCCCATGTATACTCTGATTTTTTAATGAAGTGCTCATCAAATGCACTTTTGATTTACATGTTTGTGTCCCATAGACTTTAATAGGGTTCACATGTTCTGGTGTGAACCAAACCAGGGGCTGTTCGGCCCATTCCTATTAGTCAGTAAAGGAGTTCTTCCTTACCTTATGATATTCTATTGAGATATCTTTACTAACTTTGATTATAGTTTTCCTTTCTGATAGTTGCTAAAGGTCTGATTTGGCCTCTTACTATACAGATTTCCTCGTATTTTGGCTGTGCGCTGTAGATTTTGTAACCTGGATATCTTAATTTGTTTTGGTGCTTTGACCACATAATGTAGCACCAGTTACAGAACACTAAGTTTTTGTGCTATTGTTTAATTATTATTATTTTGGTTGGATGTCAGCCAAAACTTTTTTTTTTTAGGGTATGGAATGTTTCAAACTCTTGTTTGTTTCTGTCTGTGTCCCTTTTGGGAGATTTAGGTTTTATACCTGTCTGTGTCCTGTTGGGTATATTCCACCTCACTTCTCAAGAGGAGATCTCTCTAAGGTGAGAAGATATCTCCTCATAGACCATTGTAACTAGAACAAGTTTCACCCAGCGAGGACACAGACAGCAATAACAACCCAATAGAAGTCCTAACCCTTCCACGCCCAATCCAAAACAAAACATACAATTTAATGTGGGATATTTTGTACCCTGCAATTACAGTTTAATATAATTTTTTAATATACATTTTCACTTACACATGGTTTAATTTTTGTTGATATTTTTGTATATATTGATCCTCATTAAATTAGTAGGTACGATGCCCGATGGGTGTGGAGATGCCACTCGGTGTACATCTTGCAGCATGTATGCGTTCCTTGACATCGGATTGAGGGCGAATACTGCTGTGCAAAATGTAAGCACATTGTTTCCCTGGAAGCCCAGGTTTTGAATCTGGGGAAGCAACTGTCAGCACTGAGAAGTCCCTCCATACTAAAGGAGAGCCAGGAACGTACACGGCAGGTGCTGGCAGGGGCCAGCACAGAGGCAGATGGAGACAAAGAGGTGCAGGCACTAGCAAAGAGTAGATGGGTGACAGTCAGGAAGGGTAGAGGGGGAAGTGCCAGGGAGGCTGATCCAGGGCTGGAGCATCCCAATAAGTACGCACCATTGAGCGACATTGGTGAAACCAGTCAGGGACCAGCACTACTGGAGCTGAGGGACTCTCCTAGCTTCCAAAAGGAAGAACTCTTCCAGCGAGCGTGGGGTGGGGGGGGGGCAAAGGGAAAGAAAAGACAGATTCTGGTGGTAGGGGACTCAATTCTTAGAAGGACAGAGAGGGCAATCTGTAACAAAGACCTGAAGTGCTGAACTGTATGTTGTCTACCGGGCGCTCAGGTTTGGCACATCACGGATCTGGTGGACAGATTACTGGGAGGGGCTGGGGAAGACCCAGCTGTCATGGTGCACGTTGGCACCAATGACAAAGTCAGAGGCAGATGGAGTGTCCTAAAGAACGATTTTAGGGACTTGGGAGCTAAATTGAGGAAAAGGACCTCCAAGGTAGTATTCTCAGGAATACTACCAATACATCGAGCCACACCAGAAAGGCAGAGGGAAATTAGGGAAGTAAACAAGTGGCTGAAGAGCTGGTGTAGTAAGGAGGGGTTAGGATTCCTGGAGGACTGGGCCGACTTCTCAGTCGATCACCAGTACTATAGAAGGGACGGACTGCACCTAAATGAGGAGGGTGCAGATCAGCTGGGAGTAAAGATGGCCATAAAGTTTATAGGGGTTTTTAAACGAGGCAATGGGGGGGGGGGGCCTAGAGGTAGAGATAGTCAGTGCAGAACATGTTCCAGAGGGTAGTATTGGGGGCATTAGTGGTAGGTTGACTAAAGCACATAAACCCAAGGTAAGTATAGTAACAAGTCCTAGTTGCAATCTCGGAATACCCAATAAGAGGATAGTATGCGACCGGCCTAAACTACATGGCATGTTTACCAATGCCAGGAGCCTGGGGGACAAGATGGGTGAACTAGAGATACTGTTGTACAAGGAGGATTTGGATTTTGTGGGAATTTCAAAGACGTGGTTCAACAGCTCTCATGATTGGCTGGCAACCATTCAAGGGTATACCCTTTATCGCAGGGATAGAGAGGGTAAAAATGGGGAAGGGGCATGCCTATATATCTAGAATAATGTACACGTGAATGTGAGAGATGACATCACTAAGGGAGCTAAGGAGAAGGTGGAATCCTTATGGGTAGAGCTCCAAAGGGATGAAGCTAAGGGGAAAATACTACTGGGAGTATGCTATAGGCCCCCTAACCTGAGGGAGGAGGGGGATACGGATCTCCTATCACAAGTTGGATTAGCAGCAAGGATGGTAAGTGTTATTATAATGGGGGATTTTAATTATCCAGACATAGACTGGGTGGAGGGAACCACGCATTCGTCTAAGTCTGATTACCAACAATACAGACCTGATCAAGGATGTGGAAATACGAGGCAATTTAGGAAACAGCCATCACAGGTCAATTGGCTTCAGTATAAATCCCACAAATAGGAAACATAAGGGGAATACAAAGACACTGAATTTCAAAAGAGCCAACTTCCCTAAACTACGAACCTTGTTAGAAGGCATGAATTGGGATAGAATCTTAGGAACAAAGAACATGGAGGAGAGATGGGTTTGCTTTAAGAGCATATTAAATAAGGGCATTAGCCAATGCATCCGATTGGGTAATAAATTTAAAAGAGTGAACAAAAGTCCTGGATGGCTTAACTCCAATGTAAAAATGCATATAAAAGTAAAAGAGAAGGCCTTCAAAAAATACAAGGTTGAGGGATCATCATTAGCATTCAGACTTTATAAAGAATGCAACAAGAAATGTAAGGGTGCAATTAGGGCGGCTAAGATAGAACATGAAAGACACACAGCGGAGGAGAGCAAAAAAAATCCCAAGAAATTCTTTACGTTTGAAAACAGTAAAAAAGGGAGGACAGATCCTATTGGCCCCATAAAGAATGAAGAAGAACATCTGGTTACAAAGGATGGGGAGATGGCGAAGGTATTGAATTTATTCTTCTCCTCAGTCTTCATGAGGGAATTAGGGGCTTCAGTAACAAAAACTGCAGTGTTTATCCTTATGACACATCACAGGAAGCACCTCCATGGTTAACAGAGGACAGAATTAAAATTAGACTTGGGAAACTTAACATTAAGAAATCACTGGGACCAGATGGCTTACATTCAAGGGTACTTAGGGAACTCAGTCAAGTAATTGCCAGACCATTGTTCCTAATTTTTACTGACAGTCTACTGACTGGAATGGTATCAGGTGATTGGGAAAAAAGCCAATGTAGCACCAATATTTAAAAAGGGCCCAAAATACATCCCTGGGAATTATAGACCAGTTAGCCTAACATCAATAGTATGCAAGATCTTGGAGGGGATGATAAGGGACTATATACAAGATTCTAGTAATGAGAACGGTATCATTAGCAGTAATCAGCTTGGATTCATGAAGAATCATTCTTGCCAAACCAATCTATTAACTTTCTATGAGGAGGTGAGTTGCCATCTAGATAAAGGAAGGCCCATAGATGTGGTGTATCTGGATTCTGCAAAAGCATTTGACACAGTTTCCCATAAACGTTTACTGTACAAAATGAGGTCCGTTGGCATGGACCATAGGGTGAGTACATGGTTTAAAAACTGGCTACAAGGGCGAGTTCAGAGGGTGGTGATAAATGGGGAGTACTCGGAATGGTCAGAGGTGGGTAGTGGGGTCCCCAGGGTTCTGTGCTGGGACCAATCCTATTTATTTTGTTCATAAACGATCTGGAGGATGGGATAAACAGCTCAATCTCTGTATTTGCGGATGATACTAAGCTAAGTAGGGCAATAACTTCTCTGCAGGATGTGGAAACCTTGCAAAAAGATCTGAACAAATTAATGGGGTGGGCAACTACATGGCAAATGAGGTTTAATGTAGAAAAATGTAAAATAATGCATTTGGGTGGCAAAAATATGAATGCAATCTATACACTGGGGGGAGAAACTCTGGGGGAATCTAGGATGGAAAAGGACCTATGGCTCCTAGTAGATGATAGGCTCAGCAATGGCATGCAATGCCAAGCTGCTGCTAACAAAGCAAACAGAATATTGGCATGCATTAAAGAGGGTATCAACTCCAGAGATAAACCGATTATTCTCCTGCTCTACAAGAGTCTGGTCTGGCCACACATAGAGTATGCTGTCCAGTTATGGGCACCAGTCCTCAGCAAAGATGTACTGGAAATGAAGTGAGTACAAAGAAGGGAAACTAAGCTAATAAAGGGTCTGGAGGATATTAGTTATAAGGAAAGGTTGCGAGCACTGAACTTATTCTCTCTGGAGAAGAGACGCTAGAGAGGGGATATGATTTCAATTTATAAATACCGTACTGGTGACCCCACAATAGGGATAAAACTTTTTTGCGGAAGGGAGTTTAACAAAACACGTGGCCACTCATTAAAATTAGAAGAAAGGAGGTTTAACCTTAAACTACGTAGAGGGTTCTTTACTGTAATGCCCCGTACACACGGTCGGACATTGATCGGACATTCTGACAACAAAATCCATGGATTTTTTCCAACGGATGTTGTCTCAAACTTGTCTTGCATACACACGGTCTCACAAAGTTGTCGGAAAATCTGATCGTTCTAAATGCGGTGACGTAAAACACGTGCGTTGTGACTATAAATGGGGCAGTAGCCAATAGCTTTCGTCTCTTAATTTATTCGGAGCATGCGTGGCACTTTGTGTGTCGGATTTGTGTACACACGATCAGAATTTCTGACAACGGATTTTGTTGTCGGAAAATTTTATAGCCTGTTCTCTAACTTTATGTGTCGGAAAATCCGATGGAAAATGTCCGATGGAGCCCACACATGGTCGGAATTTCCGACAACAAGCTCCGATCGCACATTTTCCGTCGGAAAGTCCGACCGTGTGTACGGGGCATAAGAGTGGTAAGGATGTGGAATTCCCTTCCACAGGCGGTGGTCTCAGCGGGGAGCATCGATAGTTTTAAAAAACTATTAGACAAGCACCTGAACGACCACAACATACAGGAATATACAATGTAATACTGACATATAATCACACACATAGGGTTGGACTTGATGGACTTGTGTCTTTTTTCAACCTTACCTACTATGTAACTATGTAACTATGATTTAGTCAAGAGCATCTACGGTATTTTTAAAGCATATTCAATTTTATTATATTATACTTTATTTAATATATATTGCAATGACAATTTTGTTCTCTGTGAGTGATCCTCTTTCATTGAGTTACATTATCTTCTTGCTTTGAGTGTTGTGTTGAAGGCTGGTTTTGTGTTTGATAGCACACCAGATTTATTATACATCACCAGAATATTTATAACCTGGGTTCTACCCAATGAAGTATTATGTTGCTCAACAAAGAGTATTTTTATAATTGATGTTGTAATTTTTTTTTTTTTTACCAGAGGAGAAACTGTTAGTGGGTAGATGTTCTGTCAAAATGTTGCTATAGGACCATGTGACTTGTAGTTATTCCTCTGAGGAGCAAGGTGGCTTAGTGGTTAGCAATTATTTTATTACAGCAGCCATGCAGCTCTTTGGTCTTAGTTTTAGCACCCTCACTCTTTCTTCCCACAAAAAGAACAATATTTGCATGTTGTATCTGCATAGCCATAGATCTTCTCCAGATTCTTTCCAGAATGCAGATACATATTATTAGATGTAAAAAGTTCCACCAAAGCTTGAACATATTTCTATATATGTGTGTGTATATAAATGTGGTAAAAAAGGGACAACAATCTCACAGACCTTCTGTTAAATGCAGCTATCTTCTAAAGCGATATCTGTTTAATGTGACTTTAATCATGCAGTTCCTTTAGAAAGGAAAATAAATAATAAAATCAAAACACGTGAAAATGAGCAGTGGATAACAATTATCATGTGGGAACCACAAGCACAGCTGTACTGAGCCCTGTGAAATTGTTTTGTTTGGAAAATGTAGGATGTGATGTTCTTAGAGCCAGGTGGAACTGGGATTAGGAAAGGCACTGTTTTTAATGTTTGGCCAGGACACTGTCCAAAAAAAAAATCTGTTTACTGTGTTTTGTCTTGTTCAACATAGATGTGTGAAAGGTGAACGATCCAATCCCTTACCATCTGTGTGCATTTGCACTTATAGGATGTGTGTTGTTGTAGTTATGTACAACAGTACATAAGTAGAAATGAAAATTGCAACAAGCAAATGGCATTAAAAAATGTGTTCAAACAAATAAATATATACCATATTAAGTACCGAGAATTAACAATTGGCTTACAAATGTGTTAGTTATTTGAAACTATTTTAACTACTGCAGATCCGCGCTATAACCGAATGACGGCTACAGCGCGGACCTGCTTTGCCGGGAGTATATCTATTGATGTCCTCCTGTGCCCGAGCGGCCTGGGTGCGAATCTATGAGACTTGCTGGATCACAGATCGGAGTAAGGGGTCGATCCCGACCCCTTACCACGTGATCAGCTGTCAGCCAATGACAGCTGATCATGTGATGTGAACAGAGCCGGTAATCGGCTTTTTTTCTCCTCGTGCTGATAGCGTGAGGAGAAAAAAAAAAGCCGATCACCGGTGGCTGTGAGAGGGGCATCAGTTCCCGGTAACGGCGAGCTGCAGCAAGATCCTCAGTGACCACCTGTGCCCCCTGCTAGTGCCACCTAGCAATAGGCAACAGTGCCGCCTACCAGTGCCCACCAGCGCCACCCATCAGTGCCCACAGTGCCACCGATCAGTACCTACAGTGCCATCTATTAGTGCCCACAATCAGTGCCTCAACAACAATGCTGCCCATCAGTGCCCAACAGTACCACCTATCAGTGCCACCTAACAGTGCCCATCAGTGCCATCTGTCAGTGGTACCTATCAGTGCCACCCATCAGTGCCACCCATCAGGGCCCATCAGTGACATCTTATCAGTGGCCATCAGTGCCGCCTTATCTGTGCCCATCAGTACCGCCTTATCTGTCCCCATCAGTGCCGACTTATTTGTGCCTATCAGTGCCGCCTTATCTGTGCCTACAGTATCAGTGCCCATCAGTGCAGCCTATCAGTGCCCACCAGTACAGCCTATCAGTGCCGCCTCATCAGCGTATATCAACGATAGAGAAAAAACCTGTTTGCAAAATTTTATAACAAACTATTAAACATGATTTTTTTTTTTTTTCAAAATTTTCCATCTTTTTTTGTTTAGCAAAAAATAAAAATCCCAGCTGTGAATAAATAAAACCAAAAGAAAGCTCTATTTGTGGGAAAAAAATGATAAACATTTCATTTGGGTACAGTGTTGTATGACCGCGCAATTGTCATTCAAAGTGCGTCAGCGCTGAAAGCTGAAAATTGGTCTGGGCAGGAGGTGGGTTTAAGTGCCCAGTAAGCAAGTGGTTAATACAAGCATTTAACTAAACTCAATGAGCGAAATAGCAATTTCTGGCAGTGTACACTATACTTTTAAAATGCACTTTGACTGTGTAATTAAACAAATGCCTAACTGCACCTTTAGGTAAAGAATAAATAGTATAGACATCAGATGGCAACTTCAACCAAGACTTACTACCACTGATTTTTTTGGGTAGGGTTACTGTCATTTTATTATGTAACTGTATTTTAGTAATTCCCCCTTGGGAATTAAAGTATTCTGAATCGGAATTGAAAAAAATGGCATATGGTCATTTAACCATGAAGAGAAATTCTGGTTCCAGAGAATTTACCTGGAGCC
The DNA here is from genome assembly GCF_042186555.1 of Aquarana catesbeiana. Taxonomy (NCBI): domain Eukaryota; kingdom Metazoa; phylum Chordata; class Amphibia; order Anura; family Ranidae; genus Aquarana; species Aquarana catesbeiana. The sequence goes on from NC_133324.1 coordinate 394,092,625, forward strand.
TTCTGGGTTTAAGTATATCTTGCTGTGCTCTAAAATATCTGCTGCAAGGAGAATGATTCCTCGTTTGACTCGATACGTGTGTAGGTCTCTTGTATCCAAATTGCATCCAATAGTGGTGGCTTCTGGCAAGGAACAGCTTGTTTACAACTGATGTGGATGGAAGCGTAGTGCTAGACCATGCTGTTGGAAACAGGATTTATCTTCACAAAAGGCAACTCATCGATTTGGCATTTTATATAGGCAACAAAAACATATACAAAATCTTTAACTTCTTCGAAAGTGCAGTAATATTTTATGTTTATATTTTAGTTCTGCAGCTTCATAGGTACTATATATTTTTACTGTGTTCCTTCAATTCTACAACTCCCTAAATACAATTGGTTTAAATATAATCACCCTCCGTATACTATAGGCACACACACTTGCCAATTCTTAAATACAAACCGTTTTATTTGAAGAAAAAAATCTTTTGTGAGATGATGGTCATACCCAGATGGGTTTAAAATGTCACAGTTGCTATGAAGTTCATCAAACACATTTTGAAATAATCACTCACCTCGCCATCCATTTCCCATATGTATTTTTATTAAAGTGTTTGCTAACCCCCCCAAAAAAATAGACATCCTGTTTCCTTAAAGCTGATTAAACGGCACAGCCCCCTTCTGAACTGTAAAAAAATCTGCCTGTTTCTGCCACTTCCTGTATCCCCCTCTCTGCGCTGACCATGATAATCAGGGCTGCTGAGTCCTGACCACTGTGGTCAGCATATGTCCCTCCTTCATCCGCAGCCCTGCTCTGCTCTCCTCTCTCCTTCTCACCCCCTCCTTCCTGCCTGTCAGCTCTATGTTCTGTATCTCTGTCTCCAGTCCCCCCATCCCCACCGCTATTAGTATAAATAAAATTTTATATATTGTCACTGCCAGCCCCTCTATTATAGTTAGGCATACCACACTGTATTAGTCTTTTATAAAAATGAGGCAAGTATATACCGATTTAGCAAGATCTTCAGGCCAGTCACGTGACTCTCGGCCGGTTTCCAGGGCTACTGCAGGAGGGGCTAAGCGACCATGTGACCTCCCCAGCTGACGTCAGAGGGCGATCTTGGCCCCTCCTGCAGTATTCATGTATCAGAGCTGTACAGCGGCCGCGAGTCACATGACCGGCCTGAAGATCGCTCTAAATTAGTATTTACAAGCCTTGTTTTTATAATAGACTAATACACTGCGCTATGCCTGCCTATAATAGAGGGGCTGGCAGTGATATATATGGGTTAACAAACACTTTAAGACTACTTTCACACTGGGGCGGCGAGGGCATCGGCGGTAAAGTGCCGCTAGTTTTAGTGGCGCTTTACCATCCTTTTAGCTGCGGTTTTCAGCCGCTAGCGTACCGCTTTTAACCCTAGCGGCCGAAGAAGAGGTCAGTAGTGCCAGTGTAGCGCTGCTGCCGAAGCGCTTTGCAGGCGATTTGGCAGTGCTGTTCATGCATTCCAATTGGCAGTGTATACACCGCTCCTCCACCGCCCCAAAGATGCTGCTTGCAGGACATTTTGTAATGTCCCACAAACGAACCGCTCCAGTGTGAAAGCACTCGGGCTTTTACACTGGAGTGACAGGAGAGGCGCTTTACCGGCACTTTGCAGGTGCTATTTTTAGTGCTAAAATGCCTGTAAACCACCTCAGTATGAAAGTGGCCTAACAATGACATCACTACCTTCTGCTGTGACTCTGCTCCCTCTACTGTTGTTGAAATAAAGAAAGATGCGTAGCTTAAGACCTGTACACGTTTTTTGAATCACAACTTAAACCAGAGATTGTCTATAAACCCTTCCGCGCTAATGAATTAAAAAAATTGTGAGAAAATTATATCGCAAAACTGTAAACCAGATAACTTATTCTTCTACCAATAACGAGCTGCTATAAATAAATATAAACCACTAAGTGATATAACAAAATGATAATGACAGCGTTGATTCAATGATATAAATTATTCTTTGTGAAAATTCATGCACAACAAATCATTCTATAAATATTGTGATAAAAAAAGACCTCCAAATAATACGTGAAAATATTTTTAACCAAAATGAATTTCCAATTAAATAAGTTCAAATAAAACCATCCATCTGTGTAATGACTAATGTTCCCATCACTAATATGATTCTTCTAAGTGTAGAAAAATCTTTGATCCAAAGTGACCACCACCACTAATACAGGAAAACGTGTGTGTCAGGGAAAGAACCAAAATCAATCCTGTCAGCATCGCCGTGTCCCTGCGCGCATGCGCAGCGGAACCGAGCTACGGCGCACGCGCACTCGTGGTTCAGTTGAACGGCACGCAGCCATGCGCACTAGCGCACGCATAACGTGAACCCTCTGCCTGCCTATAAAAGTTGCCTTGCTGTTTAGAAAATTGCTGGTTTGTCTCTCAGCTTCCCTGTGAATTTGTTCCTGTTTCCTGCTTATCGATTTAGCTGTTGTGACCCGGATTGCCTTGACCTACTCTGACTCTCTCCTGGATTTTGACCCCTTGGCTTGTTTAATGGACTTGTTCACCTCTGGTGTTTGACCCTCGGCCTGTACCTGGATTTGCTTTCTCCTGCCTTGACCCTCTGCCTGTGACCCGGATTTGTCTTCAGTCTCCAGTACCTTGAACCTCTGCCTGTTTGGAACTTTGCTGTTGTCTCCTGTGTTTGGCCCTCAGCCTGCTCTTGGATTTCTCTCCGCCCTGTACCCAGGCTCCCAGCCTGCCCTGGACTTTGTGCTCCTGTTGATCCGCTGGGACCATCACCTCCCAGCACCTGCACAGCTATCCAGCTCCTCGCTGACCTTCACGCAAGATCTGCCCATCCTGCTGGTAGCTTGTGCCTCTTCGTGCAACTCACCCTCTGTACCATCTCCAGGGGGTGGAGTGCGCTTAGTCGCAAGAGTGAACCACTCTCTGCATCTTGGTCTCGGTGAGTACCCTTATCTGACAGTACAAACCAGCCATGTCAGAGGCCAACAGAGCATGTTCTCCTCTTGAAGTACTATGCCAGCAGGTCACAGCTCTCACAGAAGCAGTCCAGAAACTACAAGAGGGTTATGTCCAGATCGACGGTCGCCTGCAGCAGCTTGCCGGAACACCTGCACCAGTATCCGCAGCTCCAGCACCCTCCAGTGGGGCCTCCTCTTCTCAGGTCCAGTCTAACCCTGATGTAATGATGGCTGTTCCCGAACCTAGAGTCCCCACACCGGAGCGCTTCATGGGGGACCGAAAGAAATTCAGAGCGTTCAAGAACGCCTGTACCTTGTACCTAGCCCTTCAACCCAGGACTTTCTCCTCTGAAATTGTGAAGGTTGGCTTCATCATCTCCCTACTATCCGAGGAGCCACAGGCCTGGGCTCACAGCCTCATGGAACAGAGAAGTGCTTTACTAAAATCTATGGATACCTTTTTTGAGGCTATGGGTCAACTATATGACGATCCGCAGTGCACCGCCACAGCCGAAGCCACTTTACATACTTTGTTTCAAGGAAGGAGACCAGTTGAAGACTACACTGTGGAATTCCGTAAATGGTCAGCTGACACCGGGTGGAACGAGGCTGCCCTCAGATACCAATATTGCCAAGGACTCTTGGAAGGCCTTAAAGATGAGCTGGCTCGGGTTGAGATCCCTGCCTCTCTGGAGTGCTTAATTCAGTTAGCTACTAAACTAGACAGGCGCATGCGGGAGCGGCGCTCCTAACGTTTTCAGGCTCCCCGTCCCAGCTGGATGCTCCCTAAAGCTTTTTCTGCTTATCCACCATTCCTGGTTCCTTCAGCCACCCCTGCTCCGGAAGGAGAACCCATGCAACTTGGACTGGTCCGATATCCTCTCACCCCTGATGAAAGGCAACGGAGACGCCAAGCCAACCTATGCCTGTACTGTGGAGGGTCCGAACATTACCTACGCAACTGCCCTGTGAGACCTAGTAAGTTGTTCCCACGGTCTATTATGAATTATCAGGCCACAGGTTTTGCTCAGTCTTACGTCACTCTTTCTGTCTCCTTACAGTTGCCGGAAGAGGAGATTCAACTACCGGCCATCATTGACTCAGGGGCATGCAGCTGTTTTCTGGACATTTCCTTAGCCCAAAAATTGCACGTCCCGTTCCAGAATAAAAAACAAAACCTTCTAGTCCATCTGGCTGATGGATCCCTTCCTTGTTCCGGACCAGTTTCACAGGAAACTCAACCCATCCTTACTACCACAATCTCCGGTCATAATGCTCCCAGCATTATTTTATTCCAGCTCCAGCTTCCTGCTTGACAGTGGTTCCGGTATCTGGCAATGTCCAACACATTCCTTCAGTATACCTCGAATTCAAAGATGTCTTTGATAAGAAATAAGCTGACTGCTTACCACCTCACCGATCCTACGATTGCCCCATCGAACTGTTACCTGGTTCTGAGATTCCTTTCGGACGCATATTCCCCCTGTCTGAAGCAGAATTGGAGGTTCTTAAAATTTATATTGATGAGAACCTGGAGAAAGGCTTCATTCGCCCTTCCTCTTCCCCGGCTGGTGCCGGTATTTTCTTCGTTGGGAAAAAAGATGGCTCTCTAAGACCTTGCATCAACTACAGGGAACTCAACAAAATAACTATTAAGAACCGATACCCACTGCCACTCATCCCAGAATTATTCCAGCATTTCCGGACTGCCCGAATATTCTCCTAGTTAGACTTATGGGGTGCATATAACCTTATCAGAATCCGTGCTGGTGATGAATGGAAAACCGCCTATAGGTCCCGATTCGGGCATTACGAATATTTAGTGATGCCTTTTGGGCTATGCAATGCCCCAGCCACTTTCCAACATCTGGTAAACGATATTTTTCGGGACTATCTTGACAACTATGTAGTCGTTTACTTGGATAACATCCTCATCTTTTTCCGCCACCATTGAGTTACACCGAACCCATGTGAAAAAAGTTCTCACCATCCTCAGGAGACATAGACTGTACCTCAAGGCTGAAAAATGCGAGTTTGAAAAACTATTGTTCAATTTCTAGGGTTTGTCATCTCGACCGAAGGGGTCGCTATGGACCCACAAAATGTCAAGGCGATCCAAGAATGGCCTGCTCCAGTAGACAAGAAGGGAGTTCAACGGTTTATCGGTTTCGCTAACTTCTATCGAAGATTTATTGTAGGCTTTTCTTCCATTGTCTCACCCATCACTCAGCTAACTCGACAACACAGTTGTTTCCAGTGGTCCCAAGAGGCTCAGGAAGCCTTTGTCAAATTAAAGACTTTATTCACCTCTGAACCCATTCTGCAGCACCTAGACCCAGTCCTGCCATTCGTGTTGGAAGTCGATGCCTCCGAAAATGCCACTGGAGCCATTGTTTCTCAAAGACGGGGTTCTAAGGCACTCCTGCACCCTGTAGCCTTTGCATCCCGGAAACTAAGTCCCCCAGAGAGGAATTATGATGTCGGTGACCGGTAATTGTTAGCCATCAAGTTCGCTCTGGAGGAATGGAGATATCTGCTGGAGGGTGCGTCCCATCCTATCACAATTTTTACTGATCACAAGAACCTGGAGTACCTTAGGACAGCCAAACGCTTAAGACCCTGACAGGCACGATGGGCACTCTTTTTCTCCAGGTTCAACTTCCATATTACATATAGACCTGGTTCCAAGAATGGGAAAGCGGACGCACTCTCCTGGATGTTTCCAGAACCTCTCCAGTTAACAGAGCCCAGTATCATTTTGTCACAACAAAATTTTTGTCTTCTTACTCAGTCTGATCTGACAGCCGCCATTAAGACAGCATCCAGTCATTGTACTGATCCAGAGGTACCCTCCTTGGAAAGACACGACAACTTGCTTTGGGCCCGAAATAAGATTTTTGTTCCTCTGGAGGTAAGACCTTTAATTTTAAGAACCTTTCATGATCATAAACTAGCTGGTCATTTTGGAATGCAGAAGACTTCAGAATTAATTTCCTGTTCCTTTTGGTGGCCTGGTTGGAGGCGGGACTGTAAAGAATATGTCTCCTCATGCATTTCTTGCCAGCGCAGTAAGGGGTCTAAGGCCAAGTCTTGGGGGCTGCTGAGGCCCTTACCTATTCCAGAATGGCCATGGGCAGAAGTTTCTATGGACTTTATTGTCGATTTGCCACCCTCAGAATCATTTACCACCATTCTGCTCGTTGTTGACCGTCTCTCAAAGATGGCACGCTTTTTACCCATTATAGGCACTCCTCCTGCTCTGGACACAACCAACATCTTTATTAAAGAAATAGTAAGGCTGCATGGGGTACCTGTTAGTATCGTCTCGGATAGAGGTGTCCAATTTACCTCCAAGTTTTGGAAGGAGCTCTGCAAGTCACTGGAAATTAAGGTTTGTCTCTCTTCCGCATACCACCCTCAGAGCAATGGACAGACTGAGAGAACAAACCAAACCTTAGAACAGTATCTCCATTGTTTTTGTTCCAGCTCCCAGGATGATTATTCTTCTCTTATGCCCTACGCAGAATTTGCTTATAATAATTCCATACATACAGCTACTAACCAAACACCCTTTTGGTCAAATTTCGGTTTTCACCCCTCTTTTCTTTCAGACTCCGTTCTTGAAACCTCAGTCCCTGTCGTCCAAGATCGAATAACCTTTATTCAATCAAATTTTCAAAGAATCCAGGAGACCATGCAAAAGGCTCAAGACAGTTACAGGAAGTATTACGACAAAGGAAGAAGAAACCCAGACTTCAAAATAGGTGAGAAAGTTTGGCTATCTGCCACCAATCTCAAGTTACCTTGCCCTTCACGAAAATTGGGCCCCAGATTCATAGGGCCATTTAAGATGAAAAGAATGGTGAATCCTAGGGTTGTCCCGATACCAATACTAGTATCGGTATCGGCACTGATACCGAGCATTTGCCCAAGTACTTGTACTCGGGCAAATGCTCCCGATGCTTCCCCCGATACCTAGAGGACAGCTGTGATCGGCGCGTGGGGGAGTTACAAGATTCTCCCCCAGCGGCTTTCAGCAGCTTTAGTGACATACAGTGGTGATCGCTCACCGCTGTATGTCACTGCATCCTCCTCCATGCCCCCTCCTTTCCTCTGTCCCCCTCCGCTGTCCCCCTCTGTTCCTCTCTCCTTCCCTGTGTCTCTCCGCTGTCCCCTCCGTTCTGCTGTGTCTCTCCGCTGTCCCCCTCCATTTCTCTCTCCTTCCCTGTGTCTCTCCGCTGTCCCCCTCACTTCCTCTCTTCTCCCTGTGTCTCTCCGCTGTCCCCTCCGTTCTGCTGTGTCTCTCCGTTGTCCCCCTCCATTCCTCTCTCTTTCCCTGTGCCTTTCCGCTGTCCCCTCCGTTCCCCTCTCCTTCCCTGTCTCCTCCGTTCTGCTGTCTCTCTCCGCTGTGTGAATGGACAGAGTCAGCTGATTCTGTCCATTCACATAACTGAAACATTGTAATCTCCTGTGATTACGATGTGTCAGTTTATGAATGGAGAGGAGCCGCTGTCTTCTCTCCATTCATTCTCAGTGCAGCTGAGGCTGCAGAGAAAGGGACTGGGGAATCTCTATCCTCTGTCTCTTTCTCTGTCTCAAGGGGGAGATATCAGAGGTCTGTTAAGACCCCTGATATCTCACCAAAGCCCCCCAACAGGGCTGATTAAAAAAAAAAAAACATATAAAGAATAAAAAAAATATTATTGTAAAAAATAAAAATTGTAAAAAAAAAAAAAAAACACACACACATACACCGTTCACCCCCCCCCCCCCAAAAAAAAATAAAGAAAACACTGTTAAAAAAAAACAAAAAAAAAACCACTGTCACGTGACATTAAAAAAAAAAGTATCGGTAATCGGTATCGGCGAGTACTTGAAAAAAAGTATTGGTACTTGTACTCGGTCCTAAAAAAGTGGTATCGGGACAACCCTAGTGAATCCTGTAGCCTTCGAGCTAGAGTTACCTAGTTCCTATAGGATACACCCAGTTTTTCATGTATCCTTCCTAAAACCAGTGGTCCCCAGTCCATTTCCTGGAAGAGAGGAACCTCCTCCTCCTCCAGTTGAAGTTGATGGAGAGAATGAATTTGAAATAGAAGCCATACTAAACTGCAGAAAGACGGGTAGACAACTTCAATATTTGATTAAATGGAAGGGGTATCCCTCCGAAGATAACTCTTGGGAACCCTCTGGGAACCTGCATGCTCCACGGTTGATCAAAGCCTTCCACCAGGAACATCCAGAGTTAATGGCAAGTTTGGGTGTTCAGAGGCCGCCCCTTGGGGGGGGCACTGTCAGGGAAAGAACCAAAATCAATCCTGTCAGCATCGCCCTGTCCCTGCACACATGCGCGGCGGAACAGCACTTCGGCGCACGCAAGGTTCAGTTGAATGGCACACGCGCATGCGCACTAGCACGCGCATAACGTGAACCCTCTGCCTGCCTATAAAAGTTGCCTTGCTGTTTAAGAAATTGCTGGTTTGTCTCTCAGCTTCCCTGTTAATTTGTTCCTGTTTCCTGCTTATCAATTTACCTGTTGAGACCCGGATTGCCTTGACCTACTCTGACTCTCTCCTGGATTTTGACTCCTTGGCTTGTTTAATGGACTTGTTTACCTCTGGTGTTTGACCCTCGGCCTGTACCTGGATTTGCCTTCTCCTGCCTTGATCCTCTGCCTGCGACCCGGATTTGTCTTCAGTCTCCAGTACCTTGAACGTCTGCCTGTTTGGAACTTTGCTGTTGTCTCCTGTGTTTGACCCTCAGCTTGCTCTTGGATTTCTCTCCGCCCTGTACCCAGGCTCCCAGCCTGCCCTGGACTTTGTGCTCCTATTGATCCGCTGGGACCATCACCTACCAGCACCTGCACAGCTATCCAGCTCCTCGCTGACCTTCACGCAAGATCTGCCCATCCTGCTGGTAGCTTGTGCCTCTTCGCGCAACTCACCCTCTGTACCATCTCCAGGGGGTGGAGTGCGCTTAGTCGCAAGAGTAAACTGCTCTCTGCATCTTGATCTCGGTGTGTACCCCTATCTGACAGTGTGTACCAGAAGTACATGCCTATCCCATTATAAGATTAGCAAACACAGCTTGTATTAATTCCAAAGATCTTCCAAACAGTTGCAGTTCACGTTAAGGCTTGACCTCCATTGCTGTCCTCTGTCCATTCAGTGGTTAGATTTCATAGTCAGCAAAAAAAAAAAAAGAAAAAAGTGTAGTGTCTTAAATATCCAAATTTATGTGACATGAGTAATCAAGGTACTCGCAAAAGCTTAATAGAATCAAGCATAGATGTGTTGGCAAAGATATATATATAGAAAAGCCACTGACCGCCAGAAATTCCAATCCTTCCCAGTTCACAAAAATAGCAAAAATGACAGGACATTTCCCCCCTTTGATCATGATCCCTTTTAATGAAGTCAGAACAGACTAAGCATGTAGGGCGAATATGACGCTGGGAGTGAGTAAGAACTGTGTCCTGTCATTTTTGCTGTTTTTGTATGTGTCTTTGCATTAATAGCAGCAGTCCCCAAATTGGCACATTAGTTGCCACAGACTGGCCTCTGCAATGAGGAGGCCCTGCATGCAGGGCTTCCTTATTGCAAGTCTGGCAGAATGATCACCATATGCAGAGTGGCAGCAGATGCTGGAATGCAGAGTGTTCCTGCACCTGGCAATGTAACAGGCAGGAGGAGTGATCTCCTTTCTGATGGTGCCTGTATAGTCCCCCCTCTAACACCACTATGAGGATCAGCACAGGGCATGAAGCCTACAAAGTATGTGACCACTGAACACTAATAAAGATGCACCGTTCCTCCCACTAACAAAAGGGCACAGTTCCTCCTCCAATGACACAGGGGCACCATTCTGACCGCTGACACCAGCATTACTCACACAGGAGCAGTTGTTACTCCCACTGACCACTTTGTTAAAAGAATTTGGTGACCCATGGTTAAAAGTCACCATCTGCATCACCCCTAATGTATCCCTTTGCCATCATTCCACCACTTATGTTTTTTTCTCTGATCACTCCTTCGTCTCTGCTTTTCTTATATCTCAAAAAATAGTGAGTGGGTCACAGAGGGTAACTCATCCCTTAAATGTACACTTCATACCTTCTACTTCTGACACCATTTATTGGTAATTATATAATTATATATACAGTAAACTGTAGTCCACTGGTAGCCTCATGCACTCACCGTGTTCTATATGCCATTTACCTGTAAACCCAAGCAATAGCTGTATTTATCAGGTGATGCATTGCGTGCCCTCCTTTACTATCTTATTTGTCTGTTCTTAACCAGTTGTGGACGCTAAACATACTACCCACAGCCACAAAAGCATCATGAAAGTACACATGGTGTCTGTAGTACATTTAGTCCTTCTGTCTCATTCACTCCCCACCTCACACTTGCCAGCAATACCCAACTATCAGAATTACATTTAATTAATTATAATTGATTATTTGTTGTACACAAAATGTGACACAAAATTAACTGTAATTGTGAAGAAACAAACATAATCTCTCCTATAATACCACACGTAAAATTACAATGTGAATTTCAAAGCAATAATAACAATCTCACGTGCTGGAAAATATATATAACACTTCTTCTCACTCAATGCAACATCTCTAGTGGTACACTCCACTCCTCTTTCATCTCAAAGTGCTTCACTCAACATGTGCTCTCACCTTAGAAACATGACCTGTACATTCTAGACTTCATTAAAAGCCTTTTTCCCATTCCTGGGGTCTAGACGTCTCAGATGATATCTACTTCCCCACAGTCACTCAAGGCAAGCAAAGACATACTCCATAGTGTTTTACTGTTTAAAAAAACCCCAAAAAACATTTATTAAAACTTTTTAAAAACACATTCATATTCATTAGTTCACATCACCTAAGCACAATCAGGTAAACAGCAATGGTAAACAAGCATCACCATTTGATATACAGCTTGTATCAGCACCTAAAAATTCAATCCTGGCTCTTTCCTGGTTTGTTCATGATGCTGTCACCAAGCCCTGTAAGATATTGCTGCAACAATAGGTCCATAGCGGAAATGTAAAAATTGCTCTGGGGCATTGGTGATACACAGGTGTGGGAGCTAAAGTGGTTAACGAGAGCATAATACTATATACTTTCTCAGTATTTTAGATAAGCCAGACTATATTTAATGATTTTATTATTCCAATCACCTCATGTTTTGTAAATGCATTCTTTTATTTGAGTATTATACCATTGTATAAATACAGGTTACTATAACCAGATATTTTTTGGTTGCATCTCCCACCATAAGAGTATTAAAGCGGAGCTACACCCAAAAGGGGAAGTTCCACTTGTCTGCCTCCTCCCCCCTCTGTTGCCACATTTGCCACCTTTTTTTGGGGGGGGAGCAGGTACCTGGTTTTAACAGGTATCCGCTTCCACTTCTGGATCAGTTCGCCACAGTGAACTGAGCCGGAAGTTTGGCCCCTATCCCCTGCGGCCTTCTGGGACACTTCACAGGTCCAAGAAGACTGCAGCCCATTCACAAAGCGCAGCATGCTTCACCCATTCACAGTAGCAAACCGGCTGTGAAGCCATAAGGCTTCACTACCAGTTTCTCTTAGTCAAGATGGTGGCGCCAGCACCCGATAGCCAATTGATGACTCAGTTTGGGTGAGGACACCGCTAGATACCTGGACAGATAAGTGCCCTGATATTAAAAGTCAGCAGCTACAGTATTTGTAGTTGCTGACTTAATTTTTTTTTGGTGGAGCCTGGAGCTCCTCTTGAATTATTTATTAGCAAAAAATTAAGAAGAAACACTTTTAAATAAGTAATCAGCATAGTGAAAGATAATATATAATTAAAGAGGAATTTTACATGACAAGCTTTCCACAACCGTGAATATGATTTTGTCTTCTAGCCAAAGAAAGCACTGAAATATTTTTACTTAGGTGTGTGCGACAATATGTTGTTTTTCAGTGATCATCTTATGCAGCAAAACCAAACTGAAATACGATAGATAATGCTGCAGATAGATATTAGCTATCAGAAAAGCTCTCAGATATAGGTTCATAACTATAACTACAGCTGGTTGAGGTTCCTTCAGCCTATGGCAGACCCCATTCCCTTGAGGCAAGCATGTCTACTGGTACTTGATTGCCCCTGGGACTTAGAACACAATGTGGGAGATTTACTAAAACTATAGCAGATTTTTTTTTTTTCAATTTGGATAGAGTAAGGGAGGGTAATAAACCCTGTCAGATTTTTTTGCCATCTGTGTCCCATTGCGGAGATTTACCTTCACTTCCTGTCCCATTGCCAAACAGGAAGTGAGAGAAAATCCCTACAAATTAAGGGAATTCCTTGGGGACCCCCAGGTCACCAGACCTAGCGTCCCCATTGGAAGATTTCCCCTATATTACTTTTCTGGTGACAACACTAAATTTGGGGTTTTATTTTACATTCACTTTCAATGATCATAGTAAACAGGACAAATAAAAAGGGTGAATCTCCTTAACGGGGGCACAGCAATAAAAACAGATAAACGTTCTAATCCCTCTCCACTCTATCCTTTACACTTTAATCACAATTTTCAGCTTTCAGGGCTGTTGCACTTTAAATGACAATTGCACGGTCATTCTACACTGTACCCATATGAAAATTTTATCAATTTTTTTCACACTTTCTTTTGGTGGTATTTAATCACCACTGGGTTTTTTATTTTTTGCTAAACAAACAAAAAAGACCAGAAATTAAAAAAAAAAAAAAATCATAGTTTGTTTCTCCTTCACTGATGTTCGCTGATAAAGCTACACTGATGGGCACTAATGAGGCGGCACTGACGAGGCGGCACTGATGAGGTGGCACCGATGGGCACTGATAGGTGGCACTGACAGGCACTGATGACGTGGTACTGGGGGGGCACTGATGGGCAGAGATAGGCAGCACTGATGGGCACTGATAGGTGGCACTGATGGGCACTAAAAGGTGGCACTGATGGGCTCTGATAAAAGGAACTGCTAGGTGGCACTGATATGCAGCACTGATAGGAGACACTGATGGGCACTAATAGGCAACACTGATAGGTGACACTGATGAGGAGGCACTGAATGGCAGCACTGCTGGGCACAGATTGGCAGCACTGCTGGGCACAGATTGGCAGCACTGGAAGGCACTGTTGGAACTGCACTGATAATAAGTGCCCTAATTACCAATGCCAATGTCCCTTGAACACAAGCTGGTTATTGTCTCTCTTCTTATCTCTGTGAGGAAATAAAAGCCAATAACCGGCTCGTGTTTACAGCCGTGATCAGCTGTGATTAGACACAGCTCATCACGTGGTAAAGGGTCACTGTGATTGGCTCTTTAGCCCGATCTGTGATCAGCTGAGTTTGAAGGACTCAGCAATCACAGAGCGCACTGCCTGTGAGCTGCAGGGGGTGCGTGGGCAGCGTCATCGGAGGATGTCCATGTAAACCCTCCCAGCAAAGTAAGCCTATGCTGTAGCCGTCTTTTGGCTATAGTGCGAATGAGAATGGGTTAATTGAACAAGCTGGTTGGCTACCATACACAGCTGCACCAGATTCTGAGTGCTCTATTTTTAGTAAATCTCCCCTCATTGTTTCAGGCAGTGGACAATGGCTGGTAGTTGAATTCTAGGAGAGTCCACAATCAGAGCAATCAGATCAGGTATTGAGCAAGCATTGTCCGAAAACAGTTTTGAGGTCAGGGCAGGTAGCAAGGAAATGTAATCCAATAGACAGTTGCAGAGTAAGGACAGGTAGCAAGCAAGCGTGGTCCAGTAAGCTATCCAAGGTCAAGTTCAGGTGGCCACCCAAAGAGTAATCCAGGTACAAGGCAAATGTCAGCATCAAGGGAATCCAAGATAATATCAGATCTGGGTCCGGCAAGGAAACAGCCAGGTAGCTAAGAAGCTAATGCTATCACAAACACAGAGGCACATGCTGATAATCTTTAAATAAGACACCTCCTGTACTGAGGACCAATCCAGCTAGAGGGTATGTGGCCAGACACATTATCCTGTAGCTGATGGGAGCAGCAAGAAGTTTGAGAAGACTCCTGTAGCTCACAGGAGAAGTTGGAAGACTGCCTAAAGCTGCCCTTGCTGATTTCTCATTCTGCAAATGATAGGGACTGTATATTTATCCCATACCCGATAGGAGACTGAAATGACAAGGTTGTCCTCTCTTGTATCACCAGCCCAGGTCCTGCTGAGGATGGAACAGAGGGTACTGAGGGACAGGAGGAACATAAGTGCCGGCAGGTGTTGATAGGAGTTTGCGACAGGAGATGTGGTCCCAGGCAGACTGGCAGAACATCAGTTCAGGAACAGTAGCTGTTCACAGAGATTCAGCTGAGGTTAAAGGGCACTCCACATGCACTGCAGGTTTTTGGCATGTGGCTTGTTAGAGATCTCAGCAGATTGAAGGCAGGAACACACTGGTGAGCAGAGCTGGTACAGATGACAGCCAGGAAGGCAACCGAACTGGATGTGAGAACAGAATCCAGAGGAGAAGTGTGATCACAGAAAAGCCAAGGTTAACAGCAGGCAGGCTGCGAGGTACAGAATCATAGGCAAAGACATGATCAGGAACAGAGCCAGGGTCAACAACTAGACAACGAGGCAGAAGCGGGATCCAGGGTCATGTCAGAGGGAAGTCAGGTAAGCAGCAAGGGAACATGCAGCAGTATCCTTAATTAGGCCGTCTGGCGCCAGCAGGCACTCTGTTCGTGCACTTGCACTCCTGTGGGAAATGCAATGCATATGCACATTCCTGCATGTCAGAGGTCTCACAGGATTTCCCTGATAATATCTATTAAAAGGTGATTTTCCCATGTGCGCTTTCGCTTTCTGCTATGTTTTAGTTATTCTGTATTGGCTACAGTTATGCTGTAAGGTTGCAAGGATGAGCTGATTACTTACTGTGGAAGTGGATTAATCAGAAGAAAGCACATAAGGCGCATGGGACATATAGTCCTTGAAGGAGACTGTACAGTGGGGGTAATGAAACCACAAAATACAAGGAAGAGGAGAGCCTTGTGGGACCTGACATCAGAGCTGACCATCCCTGCTATCCCAACACTGACATAGTTAAGGAAATAGAAATTGGTCCTTGCTCAGCAGCCCACTATCTATTGCACACTCCTAAAGGGACAGCTACACATACACTACCTACAGAAGGGTCCCAATGGAAGGTGGCCAACACTGACAATAGAACGTCAGTATTTAGCCTGCAGGGGTACCACTTAATCAGGAACACATAACTCTACCCACTACTGGGGCTGTAGTGTGTACACAAGAACCTTTACTTTCCTTTGTTAGTTCATGCTGATACTTTGACCCTGTTTTGCTCCAGTTATAGTTTAATTTACCAATGCTATAGTCCTATTGATTGCCAGTTTATGGGTCAGGATCATTTATCTAGTACAGTATCTTTAAACCTGTATGATTATCTGTTCATTGATTTACACATTGTTTAACTCATTGCCATATTATATCTAATTAATATATCACCAAGTTGCTTGTGGCCTAATTTCATTGTTATAGAGTGTTAGCTTATTATCACTTACATCACACAGGTATGAATGGCCTTTAGCTTATGACCAGCACTACAACAATGTGGACCAAGAGGGAAGGAATGGCAGGGGAGGGTGAAGATGATAAGTATCAGCGGGTGTGTGTGTGTGTGTGTGTGTGTGTGTGTGTGTGTGGGGGGGGGGGGCAGCTGGTGACAGATTCTGTTTAACTGAGAAGGCAGGAAAGTGAACCTGGTGCTGCTGAACCCCCCAAAATGCAAGAACATCTTTTCATATGAAATCAGAACTAATAAATGAGTTAAAACAGGGAAAATCAACACTTGATTAAATTAGAAGTGAAGTGAAAATTCGCTGACTCACCCCTATTGAGAGGTGGGGGATCCCGGAGTTCAGTAACAGGCTGAAAAGGAGGGGGGGACTTGGATATAGAAATATACCAAGAGAGAGTAACTCCAAAGGGAAACACACAGCAGTGTAATAATCACAAAAATAGAAAATATTTATTAATAAGATTTCCACAAAAAGGCAACATTCACCACACCACAGTAAAAAACATTAAAGACAAAGTTGTCAATAGGGTTAAAAACAAAGAATAGTTTTGTTTTTAACACTATTGACAACATTGTCTTTAATGGTTTTTACTGTGGTGTGGTGAATGTTGCCTTTTGTGGAAATCTTATTAATCGGAACTAATATGCGACATTCTCCGCATTGCAATGCCAGTGATTTTAATGACAATGCAACTGAAAATCAATCGTATGGTCACCATCTGTGGTTTTTTGTTGACTTTTCATATCAGAAACATAACAAAAAGTTTGTACCAGGGCTGGGTTATTCATCTGTGATTACACATTGCCATTGTAGCTGGCTGACAATAGTACACAGATATTAAAACAGTAATTTGCTTATTCATACAGATCTTGACTTTACTGTAAACCGAATGACAATAATTCTATGATAGTTGAGATACAGAAAAGTGGTACAATTGCCTTTTGTTTCAGCAATTTCCTACAAAGAAGCATTTGCTCACATTCTTATTCAAACTATTTTTTTGTCAGCTGGAAAATATAATGCTATTGATTTGTTCTGTACCATTTGGGTTTATATACACAGCAGTTTTCCCAGAGGCCAATATTTAAAAGCGCATTTCAGTCAAAAGTGAAAATCAAACTGTGATATAAATACAGGGAAAACAATCTACCTGCTGAGTTCTTCTGTTTTCTATCCATACATTGCTTACTGCACTAAACCACCCCATTCCCTTTTGTTTGTAACTTGGCGATCCTGGAAATCATCTGCTGGTGATGGTGGAACACCAACTCATGGCTTACACACCCTGCCTGATGTTAAAAATACCAAACAGGTCACAATGCCACCAATTAAAACCTGCCTTAAGCCGGCCATAGATGGATCAAAATGTGGCTGGTTCAGCAGGAACCAGCCACATTTCGATCTGTCTGTGGGTAGGCTGGTTGTACTGAAGTCAATAAATTGATCAACATCAGTGCAACCAACCCTTTAGGTTTTTTCAGTATTAAAACTGGATATCAGCACATTAGAGCTAAACCATCTACAACAGGGATATGCAATTAGCGAACCTCCAGCTGTTGCAGAACTACAAGTCCCATGGGGTATAGCAAGACTCTGACAGCCACAAGCATGACACCCAGAGGCATGATGGGACTTGTAGTTTTGCAACAGCTGGAGGTCCGCTAATTCCATATCCCTGATCTACAATGAACCCAGTAGCTGAATACAATCTGCCACCTTCAGCAGAAGGAAATCAACTTTAGGACCAAACCAGCGCTTATAGAAAAGTATTAAATGTACATTGAAGTGTTCCTTCAATACATCACTTAGTAACCTTTGTGTCTAATAAACTACATATGTTCAGATCACAGGTGTCCCTTGCTCTTTTCGATTTATATTCAGAAAGTGGAGTTCCAATTTGCAGGCTGATCCTCTCTTCCAAAAGTGGTACTCTCCAAGAAAAACATAGCAAAAAAACTATATAATGTAGTAGTATTCTGCTTAAAAATGCTCCTTCCAGTAATATTGTATGTGCTCGCATTTAAATAAGTGTGATGAATCACTCTTTTTGCCTCCTCACACGATCCCCTTCTATATACTCTTAACCTCCAACTTCATAGGCAGAACTTAATATACATTACTACTAGGAATGAGCTTTATGTTTGGGTCGAACATGAGTTCGACTCGAACATCGGGTGTTTGCTGTTCGTCGAAAAATGAATATTATGGGGTGTTCGCAGTAAATTAGAGCGCTGAGTAACGCCCCATAGTGCAGTGCGAGATCGCAGTGCATTGCTGTATGATGATTGGCCAAAGCATGCACCATGACCTGCAAGCTTTGGCCAATCCCAGCGCCCTCATCTAAGAGAGCCATAATTGGCCAAAGGCAGGGTGCCTTTGGCTAATTATGGCTTTATGACTCAGGGAGACTAAGTCCACGCCCCACACTATATAAGGCTGCCTGCACGTCGGCCCTGTGTAGTGTGTTGTTGGCGTGGACGGAGAGAGAGCGTGATTTAGATTGAGCAGGCAGGCAGGTTATTCAGTTAGCTGCAGTGTATTTAATATATATACAGTCAGTCTCGTATAAATATAAATATAAATATATATATATATATATATATATATATATATATATATATATATATATATATATATATATATATATAGTCTGCATCCAGTGTAGCTATATCTGACTGCAGGCCATTCCTGGTGTACTTTTTATAATATACTTCAGGCAGGCAGGTTATTCAATTAGCTGCAGTCTGCATCCAGTGTAGCCAAGCCTATGTCTGACTGCAGGCCATTCCTGGTGTACTTTTTATAATAAACTTCAGGCAGTGTACACAGTACACAGTACTGTGCACCCATAGTGCAGTTGCTACTACTTTTCTGGTGGTGTACACAGTACACAATACAATGCACCCATTGTTGTTATTACACTTCTGGTGGTGTACACAGTACTGTGCACCCATAGTGCAGTTGCTACTACTTTTCTGGTGGTGTACACAGTACACAATACAGTGTAGTGTGGTTTTGCTAAACATGCATTTACAGCATGTCCGGAAGGCCAAAAAGGAGAGGCAGACACTCACAGGCCACTAAAAGAGTGCAAGAAGAGAAGGCTCTGTGTCTACAGTCAACAGTGCTGGTCCTGGACACGGTACATCCTCAGCACGTGGCCGTGGGGCACACTTGTCCTTTTTTTCTGCAGCTGGCCGTGTTATTGAGCCACAACATGCAGAAGAGTTGGTGGAATGGATAACAAAGCCGTCCTCATCCTCCTCATCCTTTGTCACCCAGGCTCAGTGTAGTTTGCCTGCCAATGCAGCCACCAACTCTTCTGCCAAAGCGGCCTATTTCATCGGCCTCATGTCAACAGTCACTCCTTCCCTAGCCCCACCATCATGCACGGAGGAGTCCCCCAAATTATTCGACCACAGTGTAGGGTACATGCTGCAGGAGGATGTGCAGCGATTTGAAGGCTCTGATGATGGGCCAGGTTGAGGAAGGGAGTAACGTGAGCCTAGAGAGAGGGGGTGCCCAAAAAGGACAAGAAACTGGCAGTCATGTTCCCCCAGCTGCAGCATACTGCCAAGTTTGCTCCAGTGACGAGGAGGGAGGGGGTGATGAGGTCACTGACTCTACTTGGGTGCCTGATAGAAGAGAGGAGGAGGCACATCTCTAACGAGGCAGGATGCCCTCCAGGGGGAAGCTTAAAGGCAGCCACCCTATTGCATCACACCGCAGAGCT
Source organism: Aquarana catesbeiana (assembly GCF_042186555.1). Classification (NCBI taxonomy): domain Eukaryota; kingdom Metazoa; phylum Chordata; class Amphibia; order Anura; family Ranidae; genus Aquarana; species Aquarana catesbeiana. The sequence goes on from NC_133324.1 coordinate 394,111,928, forward strand.
AAGCAGGTGCAGGGTGCTGCTGACTCCCCGCATATTTGGTGTGTTTGCAACATATGTCTGAAGCGTATCATGCATGGCCAAAACAGCAGCTGCTTGGGCACCACATGCTTGACCAGACATATGACGACCTCCCTCCCTCCCAACAGCACTTCAAAGACCCACATCAAAGAACAAGGCGGATCTCTCCTTGCTCCTCATCAGCTGGGATCTCCAACGCCACTATACCTCCAATCCTCTCAGAAACCTGTACTGAGAGGAATGAAGGTATAGAAATAGTAGAAAAAAGAAAATTTAGGGAATTGAATGGTGTGTTAATACTGCCAACATCCTAAATAGCATCATGAAGAGAGCATGAACCAAAGTGTATTGGGGGACGCCCCCTTGGACTTTAAATGGCAGAAACAAAGTATAAAGGGTCAAAATTGATAAAAAAGCACAAAGGTGCTAACTTTATTATTATTCAAACAGTAGAAAAAGTATATATAATGCGTGTAGACACAATTAGCTTAAAATGTATAGTAGCAGTACATCAATGAATCAACATAAACAAAAAATGTTATATATATATATAATTACCCAAGCTAGTGGTCCAAAGCGCTGGCTAAACCAAATTAAGGTCAGCAAATTAGACTTTTAAACATATACCCGACATGTTTCGGAAATTATTTTTGCATTGGTATACATTTTCCTTCTTCAGGGGTAGTTTTAAAGTTGGGTAGTTATGTTCTTGTATATGATAGATTCACTGCAAGTTTGCAAAGATAAAAGACAATACAGAAAAGTGGTACATGCTGGCTGCATAAATCCATACATATACACGATACAGACGGTTAAAGCGCGTATCCACAACCCAGCTGTCGAGACGTATTCACAAAAGGCCCCTGGCAATTACCACAGCAGCAAGGTATGCACTTAGGTCTGAAGCCGTAAGCAATGCTGACACCAGATCGACCTGGTAAAGTCTCTCCTTGCTCCTCATCAGCTGGGATCTCCAACCCCACTATACCTCCAGTCCTCTCAGAAACCTGCACCGAGAGGAATGAAGATATAGAAATAGGTGTCCCAAGTGCTTGCGGCCAATCTGCTAGCGGTACACCAACATCCGATTTTAGCAGGCAAATTTCCCTACCCCAGTTGCTAAACTGTCGAAAGAAATTTGGCCCCAGCCATCCACATGCTCTGCATCTGAATGCTGGCTTGGTCAAATTGCTAGCACTGCAACTGCTGCCTTTTCAGCTGGTAGACTCTGCCCCCTTTTGTGAATTTGTGGAATGTGCGGTACCTCAGTGGCAGATTCCCAAATGCCATTTCTTTTCACAGAAGGCCATTCCAAATCTCTACCAGCATGTGGAAAGCAATGTCTTGGCCTTGATGGACAGGGCAGTCAGCAGTAAGGTGCAGATATTACCGCTGACTCATGGTCCAGCAGGCATGGACAGGAACATTACCTTTCTTTCACGGCACACTGGGTAACTCTGCTGGCAGCTGGGAAGGATGCAGGACAGGGTTCAGTATTATTGGAACTTGTTCCGCCACCATGCCTCCAAAATGCTAGTGGTGATTTTGCCACAGCTCTCTCCTCCACCCCCTCCTCTTCTTCTTTCTCTATGGCCTCTTCCTCTGCAAATTTGTTCTCTGAACCAGCGGTGCTCCATAGGCATTCAAGGGGCTACGCAAGAACTCATTCAAAAAGATGCCATAGGGGATAGGAGCCACACTGGGGCAGAGATTCTGTCAGCTGTGCAGGGGCAGGCTCAGAGGTGGTTGACGCCACGCCAGCTTCAGTTTCAACAATGGCACCAACCTCCTCTCCGCCCTCCAACAGGGACACTTGACCCATGTTCCCTGTTTGGCTCATGTCCTGAATTTGGTGGTGCAGCAGAGTACCTGTGTGAGTATGGCACCAGGACAGGGTCAGGGGAGCTTGGCTTTTTTTCGCCACTCCAGTGGCTACTGATCAAGGATGCATGCACTGTCCTGTCACCATTTGAGGAGGCCACGAGGATGGTGAGCAGTGACAGTGCATCCATCAGTGATACTGTCCCTCTTGTCTTCCTGTTGGAGAACACGCTTCGTGGAATAATGGACAGGGCACTTGGGGCAGAACAGCGGGAGGAAGAGGAGGACTTCCTTACCTCTCAAGGTCCCCTATATCCAGATAGTATTCCTGCGGGCCTGCCGATCACACAGGAAGAAGAAGAGGAGGAGGAGGAGGATTGTGTCAGCATGAAGGCAGAGGGTAACACTCAGCATCAGCAGCGGTCTTCAAGGGATCATTTTCAGTCCCCAGAAACCCATGGAGTTTTACGTGGCTGGGAGGAAGTGGTTGCAGATCATGTGATCCTTAGTGACCCAGAGGACTCAGGTTTGAATGGACTTTATGCTGCATGGCCTCCCTGTTCCTGCAAATCCTGCGAAAGGACCCTAGAGTTCGTGGTATCAAGAAGAGGGATCATTACTCGCTGGCAACCCTTCTTGATCCATGTTACAAGGGTAAGGTTGCAGAACTTATCCAGCCTTCGCAGAGGGAGCAGAGGATGAAACATCTTCGGGAGGACTTGCAGAAAGGTTTGTGCAATGCGTTTCCAGAGCCTGGGAGGTTACAATTTCCTGGTGCTGGACAACGTGTTGCTGAGGCTTCGTTCAGTCACAGAAAGAGTGGTGGAGAAGGTGGCTGGCTGACCGATTCCTTCAGACAATTCTTCAGTCCTCAGCGCCAAGGTCTGATTGGTTCCAGCAACCATCGCCAGCGTCTGAATTACATGGTGCAGGAATATCTAGGGGCGAGATCAGACTTGGAGACCTTTCCAACAGAACATCCACTGGGGTACTGGGTCTTGAGGATGTACCACTGGCCAGAGCTTGTTCAATATGCAATTGAGCTACTGGCCTGTCTTGCATCCAGCGTTCTTTCTGAACGCACATTCAGTGCTGCTGGAGGCTTTGTAACTGATCACAGAGTGCTCCTGTCCACAGACTCTGTTGATCGGCTCACATTCATAAAAATGAACCAGTCTTGGATCACCAGCTACCAAGAACCTGATGCTGATGTAACCGATTCATTTTTCTATGGATGTGGGATCCCTTGAAGACTGCCTATGCTGAGTGACTATCCTATTCCTCCTCAATCTTCATGACGATAGCTTCTAAGAATATTTTTGGTTCAGGGCACCACCACCATTGCCTAAGGCCAAATTTTTCTGCCCCTGTTTAAAAGGGGCATGTAATTACATTTTTTGCTCTAATATTTCACAGCAGGGCTCGTTACTGCGCTCAACAAGAGAATCTGTGAGGGCTTACAGTGTTGTGGCACCGCCACCACTGCCTAAGGCCCAATTTTTCTGCCCCTGTTTTACAGGGGCGTGCAATTACAATTCTTGATATTATATTTAACAGCAGGGCCCATTCCTGCGCCCATCAAGAGTAACTGTGAGGCTTACAGTGTTGTGGCACCACCACCAAAGGCCCAATTTTTCTGCCCCTGTTTAACAGTGGCATGTAATTACAATTCTTGATATAATGTTTCACAGCAGGGCCCCTTCCAGCGCCCACCAAGAGTAACTGTGAGGGCTTACTGTGTTCTGGTACCATCAACACCTAAGGCCAAATTTTCCGCAGAGTATATAGGACAGGCCGTATAGTATATACAGGCAGTCCCCTATTTTCAAACATCGGACTTACAAACGACTCCTACTTACAAACGGCGGGAGACAACAGGAAGTGAGAGGAAATCTACCCCTAGGAAGAGAAATTCTCTCCTGTAAGAGTCAATATGGGAAAAAGGTGTCTCCACTGATGCTTTATCTCCAATCTTTGTTTCCCTAATAACCCAAAATTTTCAAAATCCAATTGTCATTGGGACAGAAAGTGAGGTGAAATCTTCTGAACAGGGGCACAGACAGCAAAACAAATGTTACAGTGGTGATAACCCTTCCCCATGTTATCCAAAAAGCTTAAAAATTTATTTTTTGGCTGGAGCTACACTTAAAAAATGTACCTGTTCCAAATTACAAACAGATTCAACTTAAGAACAAAATTACAGTCCCTATCTTGTTTGTAACCCGGGGACCGCCTGTATTATGCTGTTCAGAGTATATAGGGCCAGGGGGCCCCCACACCTTTTTTTTTTTTTATTTGGGTGTGGGGTTCCCCTTAATATCCATACCAGACCCAAAGGGCCTGGTAATGGGTGGGGTGGGGGGGGGTGGGGGTGGAGACCCATGCTGTTTGTTCTTCTCAATGATTTTCATCTATATTTCCGGCTCATCCCTAATTACTACTGGATCCTCTTTCCTTTCACAACCTCTCTGCTGTGTATTCCTCTTAGAGATATCCTTCCTCACTTACTCCAAAATGAATGTTGGAAATCCCCCAAAAGCAAAAAACCCTCATATAGTGTAATACTGCTTTAAATAATTAGCAAAACATACTCAACTACTTACATTGAGGTAAACCACAATTTGCATTTCCCGTAAGCCTAATCAGGATTCCATCATGTGCAATGTGTCCAACCAATTCACTCTATACAGCTTACCAAACTTCCAAGGTTCATGTTTTTATCAGTCAATCACTTCTGAGAAATATTCCTCCCACTTGACTCCTTTATAATTGATTCAACAATCCCCAAAAACAATAATATAGTCTAATACCGCTTTGAATATCAGTCACTTATGTGATAAAACCACCCACATTTAGACACGCAAATATCATGCGTGTCCCTTAACCACTGTATTGTGTGAACCAAATCCGGGTGCCCAGCAAAAAGTCACTCCATGCACCTTACCAAACACATATGTTAGTATAACACTTTTCTCTCCACTTTCTTCAAAAAGACCACAAGCATCCACTCCAACATTGGTCTAGCTCCCCCATATAACAATATTATAAAAGCTCCATAGTGTGGTACTTTCCTATAAAAACAACTATTTATTAAGTCACAAATGCATTTACAAACAAATCTATAGTAAAATGTGCTCTCAAACTACTCTCAAGGTGGCCGTTGCGGCACTTCCGGTGTGCGTGATGATGTCACTTCCGGCATCTGACGTCACTGGGAAAGCATTGGAATGTCAGTGATGGGTTTTGCACTATTCAAGTTGGAGTGTTTCACAAAAACATTGCAAAAAGAGTACAGTATTTATGGCACAAGTGGAAGAAAATGGTAATGGACACACACATTGATAACTGAAGGACTTTTATTTCATAACTATTGTTTTTTGTGTATATGATTTTTGGTATTATATAAGTAAATTATTTATTTATTTTATCTAATACGTGCGGCACTATTTAATATATTGTTTGCTTGTCACATGTGGGAACACATCTTGTTTGAGGCAATTGCACATTCATACTCATATAAATTTGTTTTTCAATCATTTTGGTGTCACTACGCTTACACTATAGTGCTTGTGCTGAGGTTTTTTTAGTATCTTTGGTCACTTGCTAGGGAATTTGCTTCAAAGCTTAGTGAATGAGGTTAAACTCTGCTGACTTCCATCATCCAATCATGTGCGAGCAAAAATGTTTTTTTTTTTTTTAAATTTTCCTTCCAAGTGATTGGGTATTCTTTGCAAAGTGAAACTTCACCACATTTACTAAGCTCTTGCAAAGTACAAATATTGCCTTTAGGAGATCAACCCCAATTTCTCAAAAGGGGTCAGTGTTCATGTCAAAAAGGCTGGATGGTTAAATACATTAGGTAAATAATGAAGCTAGACATACCTATCATAGTAGAAGAGTGTGTCAAGTGATGCTTTAGCTTCAATACCTGGGAGAAATCTGGATTCCCTATAATTGACACTAGGAGCCTATGTACTTGATATCTTGGAGGCTTTTATTAAGAAAGAATCCCATATTTTCAGCAATGGGGGATATTAAAAGCAGATTAGCTGCTTTAGGCCATATAGAGGGTTGGAGCCATGGAAGGGAGTATGGTAAAAGGGGCAAAATGTATTTTGCTAATGTACTGTAACGCATAATTTATGCAGCTCAGCAGGGCTTTTTTTAGCTGGAAAGTGGCAGAACTCTGTTTCAATATCTCCAGCACTGGCCCTGTGTTCATCACTATCTACTGTCACTTGTAAACACAGAAGCATGGCTTTTATGTTTAAAAATGACAGTGCAACTCTCCCACCAGCTCTCACACAACCTCCCTACACACAGGGTGGGACAGCTGCCCGGGCCCGATGTGTTCATGGGTGGGAGGGGGGTCATTGCGTGCTGAGCTGGTGCCCAGGTCCCGACACCCCTGCTCAATGATCCCGCTTCTACTGCTGCTGACCAGTGACGAAAGGTGGAGCTGCAAGTGCACTGTGTGGGGACAACACATCTTTGTGCCTTTTGCAGAGGTAAGGGAATTCAGTTGAATTCAGAGGTCAGATCTGAGGAGTGATGTATAAAAATGGAGCTTTGGAAGAGGACTTCAAAGCTTAACTGCTGCTGGGGGAGGTTTACAGCGATAAGCTGTAGAAGAAGGGTGCAGAGGTGAGCTGTGCACTGGGGTTAGCTATGGCCCACGGTGCAGATGTAGACTGTGGAAGGGGGGAATGTGTGTTTGAGTCCAGAATCGGGGTAAGGGCCGAGGCAACTGTTTTATAAAAAGAACTAGTGTAACCATCTGGGCAGGGTCTCTTGCCCAGAAGTAAAGTTTTGTCTGAATGATTTCCTGTTGAGTGAATGGCGCTGCCAAACAATCAATGGCAGAGGTATTTAAATAGGAAGGGCCGTAGCAGTTCTATACAAAGCAGTACAAAGTAAGGTCTAGGTCTTCTACTGATGAAGGGGTGGAAGGTTTCTGTTAAAATATGTGATATAGGTCTGAGTACTAAGCATAGAAAAACTAGACTATTTTTTCAATATTGGTGTACTCTTTGCCAAGAGGATGTTTGACCTTAGGGCTGTAAGTACATGTCTGTTTCATTATAGATGAGTGAAACAAGGCAGTTTCCACACTTATCCCCATGCTCATAAAAAGGTTTTTGCGCCTCTATGTCTTAAAGAGCTTTGGTCTAATATGGATAAAGTTCAGAGTGTTACTGAAGTACTTATTGTAGGACAGCCCCATCTTGTGTTGGTTTTTGAGAGTGTTCTAGGATAAGGATTTCCCTGAGTAGTCAAATAATATGTGCTGATTTTTATTTTTTGATTCTGGACCCACTAGCTATGAGAATACCTCTAAGGTGAGCATTTCCCATTTAATTGGGTAAGGGGTAGGGTCTGATGAGTGATCGATTAAAAAGATAACAGTGGTGTTACTAACCTCTTTTTTTTGACACAGTGACCTGTGAGAAGTGTTTTATTTACTCACCAACATGAAGATGGCTTATTATTGTGAGGCATCTTGAGAATAATAAATAATGAAAAATGATCAGGCCAGAACCCGGGCTATATCTAGCTAGGTACCAATTGAGCAGCCACCCTGAAAAAAAAAATTCACCAAAAATCCTAAAAAAAATTAAAAAAAAACATTTGAAAAAATATTTTTTTTTAAACTTACCTAAACCCTTGTTGCTAGGCAGTCTTCCTAATCTGCCTCTTCCTATTCCGCGGCGTGTTCTGCTCCTGGGTGAGCGGCCCCGTTGTCTTCTGGGAACTTTGTGTGTTCCCAGAACACCGCGGGGCCATTCACAGAGCGCAGCGCCGCTCGCGCGTGCACAGTAGGAAACTGGCAGTGAGGCCGCAAGGCTCCACTGCCTGTTTCCCTTACCTAGGATGGCGGTGCCGGGACCCGAGAGCCAAGGGACGGGTCTGCCTCGGGCGGCCGACATCGCAGGCACCCACGACAGGTAAGTACTTATTTAAAGTTAGCAGCTACAGTGTTAGTAGCTGCTGAATTTTAAATTTTTTTTTTCAGGGACGGAATCCCGCTTTAAGGATGGAGCCTCTTTCTGAGATTTGTTGTTTACAAGTTAAAAACAGTTTTTTGCTAGAAAATTACTTAGACCCCCCAAACATTATACATTTTTTTTCTAACACCCTAGAGAATATAATTGTGGTTGTTGCAATACTTTCTGTCACACCGTATTTGCGCAGCGGTCTTACAAGCGCACTTTTTTTGGAAAAAATACACTTTTTTGAATTAAAAACTAAGACAACAGTCTTAGCCCATTTTTTTATAATGTGAAAGATAATGTTACACCGAGTAAATTGATACCCAACATGTCACGCTTCAAAATTGTGCCCGCTCGTGGAATGGCGACAAGCTTTTACCCTTAAAAATCTCCATAGGCGACATTTAAAAAATTCTACAGGTTGCATGTTTTGAGTTACAAAGGAGCTCTAGGGCTACAATTATTGCTCTCGCTCTACTGATCTGATCCTCACGTGTGTGGTTTGAATACCGTTTTCATATGTGGGCACTACTCATGTATGCGTTCGCTTCTGCACACGAGCTCAGCAGGATGGGGCGCATTTAAAAAAATGTTTTTATTATTTATCATCACCTTTTATTTTTTATTTTTACAATGTTCTTTAAAAAAAATAAATAAATTGTGTCACTTTATTCCTATTACAAGGAATGTAAAAATCCCTTGTAATAGAAAAAAGCATGACAGGACCTTTTAAATATGAGATCTGGGGTCAAAAAGAAATGGCCCTTTAAGAGCTATGGGTGAAAGTGTTGTTTTGACGTCGCTTCCGCCCTGCAATGGTATGGAGTAGGGATGAGCTTCGTGTTCGAGTCGAACGCATGTTCGAGTTGAACATCGTGTGTTTGGTTGTTCGTCGAAGTACGAACCTTATGGGTCGTTCGCGCTAAATTCGAGTGGTGCGTCATGGCCCATAATTCACTGCGGCATCGCAGTGCATTGCTGGCTGATTGGCCAAGCATGCACTATGACCCGCATGCTTGGCCAATCACAGCGCCGTATGTACAGAGAGCCGTAATTAGCCAAAGCCAGGGAGAGTTTGGCCAATACACTGTATTCAGTTTAGCTAGATCTGTTCCTGTTATTCTCTTCCTAATATACTGACAGGCAGGCAGATGTTTTTACAGTATTTCCAGTTAGTGTACTGTGTACCCTGCACAGTTGCACCTACAGTATAGCTACCTGAAGCCAGGTGCTTGTGTGCTTCTTCTGATACTATTAATAGCACAGGCAGGCTCTTGAAGTATTTCCAGTTAGTGTACTGTGTAACCCTGCACAGTTGCACCTACAGTATAGCTACCTGAAGCCAGGTGCTTGTGTGCTTCTTCTGATACTATTAATAGCACAGGCAGGCTCTTGAAGCATTTCCAGTTAGTGTACTGTGTACCCTGCACAGTTGCACCTACAGTATAGCTACCTGAAACCAGGTGCTTGTGTGCTTCTTCTGATTCTATTTACAGCACAGGCAGGCTCTTGAAGTATTTCCAGTTAGTGTACTGTGTACCCTGCACAGTTGCACCTACAGTATAGCTACCTGAAGCCAGGTGCTTGTGTGCTTCTTCTGATACTATTAATAGCACAGGCAGGCTCTTGAAGTATTTCCAGTTAGTGTACTGTGTAACCCTGCACAGTTGCACCTACAGTATAGCTACCTGAAGCCAGGTGCTTGTGTGCTTCTTCTGATACTATTAATAGCACAGGCAGGCTCTTGAAGCATTTCCAGTTAGTGTACTGTGTACCCTGCACAGTTGCACCTACAGTATAGCTACCTGAAGCCAGGTGCTTGTGTGCTTCTTCTGATTCTATTTACAGCACAGGCAGGCTCTTGAAGTATTTCCAGTTAGTGTACTGTGTACCCTGCACAGTTGCACCTACAGTATAGCTACCTGAAGCCAGGTGCTTGTGTGCTTCTTCTGATACTATTAACAGCACAGGCAGGCTCTTGAAGTATTTCCAGCTAGTGTACTGTGTAACCCTGCACAGTTGCACCTACAGTATAGCTACCTGAAGCCAGGTGCTTGTGTGCTTCTTCTGATACTATTAATAGCACAGGCAGGCTCTTGATGTATTTCCACTTAGTGTACTGTGTACCCTGCACAGTTGCACCTACAGTATAGCTACCTGAAGCCAGGTGCTTGTGTGCTCCTTCTGATACTATTAACAGCATAGGCAGGCTCTTGAAGTATTTCCAGTTAGTGTACTGTGTAACCCTGCAAAGTTGCACCTACAATATAGCTACCTGAAGCCAGGAGCTTGTGTGCTTCTTCTGATACTATTAAGAGCACAGGCAGGCTCTTGAAGTATTTCTAGTTAGTGTACTGTGTAACCCTGCATAGTTGCACCTACAGTATAGCTACCTGAAGCCAGGTGCATGTGTGCTTCTTCTGATACTATTAACAGCACAGGCAGGCTCTTGAAGTATTTCCAGTTAATGTACTGTGTACCCTTCACAGTTGCACCTACAGTATAGCGACCTGAAGCCAGGTGCTTGTGTGCTTCTTCTGATACTATTAAGAGCACAGGCAGGCTCTTGAAGTATTTCCAGTTAGTGTACTGTGTAACCCTGCACAGTTGCACCTACAGTATAGCTACCTGAAGACAAGTGCAGGTGTTCTCATACTAATAATACTACAGGCAGGCAGTTGATTCTGCTAGCTGCAGTATAATTGGTGTATATATATATACATCCCAGTTTTGTGCAGCTACATCTCACTGCAGGCCAACAGTATGTCTGGAAGGCCAACAAGGAGAGGCAGACAGTCACAAGCCAATAAAAGAGGGCAAGCAGGCTCTGTGTCTAGAGGCAACAGTGCTGGTCGTGGACATGGCGCATCCTCATCCGCACGTGGCCGTGGGACACGCTTGGCCTTTTTTTCAGCAGCTGGCCGTATTGAGCCGCAACATGCGTAAGACTTGGTCGAGTGGATGACCAAGCCGTCCTCATCCTCCTCATCCTCTCTCACCCAGGCTCAGGGTACTTTGTCTGGCAAAGCAGCTGCCAACGTGTTGGGTACATGCTCCAGGAGGATGCCCAGCGTTTTGAAGGCTCTGATGATGGTACTCAGCTAGAGGAAGGCAGTAACGTGAGCCCAGACAGAGGGGGTGCCCAAGAAGGACAGCAATCTGGCAGTCATGTTCCCCCTGCTGCAGCATACTGCCAGGTTTGCTCCAGTGATGATGAGGGAGGTGATGATGAGGTCACTGACTCCACGTGGGTGCCTGATAGGAGAGAGGAGGAGGAGGAGGCACATCACCAACGAGGCAGGATGCCCTCCAGTGGCCAGCTTAAGGGCAGCACACTGACTGCATCACACCGCAGAGCTCCGCATGTGCAGGGCGCTGCTGTCTTTGCACGTTATTCCAAAAGTTCTTTGATGTGGGCCTTTTTTGAGATGAGTGCATCAGATCGTACTGCTGCTATTTGCAACATATGTCTCAAGCGTATCTTGCGTGGCCAAAACATCTCCCACTTGGGCACCACATGCTTGACCAGACATATGTTGACCTGCCATGCAGTTCGTTGGCAAGCATACCTAAAAGACCCACACCAAAGAACAAAGAATTAGGTGTGTCACAGCCAAGTACTTGCGGGCAATCTGCTATCGGTACATCGACGTCAGATTGTACCAGGCAAATTTCCATGCCCCAGCTGCTGCACCACAGAAAGACATTTGCTCCCAGACATCCACATGCCCAGCGGTTGAATGCTAGCTTGGCAAAATTGCTAGCACTTCAACTGCTGCCTTTTCAGTTGGTAGACTCTGCCCCCTCCCGTGAGTTTGTGGAATGTGCAGTTCCTCCGTAGCAGGTTCCCAAACGCCACTTTTTCTCATGGAAGGCAATTCCGGCTCTCTACCGGTATGTGGAAGGCAATGTCTTGGCCTCACTGGACAGGGCGGTCAGCGGTAGGGTGCATATTACCGCTGACTCATGGTCCAGCAGGCATGGACAGGGACCTTACCTAAGTTTCACGGTGCATTGGGTGACTCTGCTGGCAGCTGGGAAGGATGCAGGACAAGGTGCAGTAGTGTTGGAGGTTGTTCCACCACCACACCTCCAAAATGCTACTACTGGTGATTCTGCCACACCTCTCTCCTCCACCCCCTCCTCTTCTTCTTCCTCCATGGCCTCTTCCTGTGCTTTGTCCTTGGAACCAGCGGTGCTCCGTAGGCGTTCAAGGGGCTACGCAAGTACGCAGGCCAAAAGATGCCATGCAGTGCTTGAGCTGGTGTGCTTGGGGGACAGGAGCCACACTGGGGCAGAGATTCTGTCAGCTCTGCAGGGGCAGGTTCAGAGGTGGTTGATGCCATGCCAGCTTAAGCCAGGAATGGTGGTTTGTGACAATGGCACCAACCTCCTCTCTGCCCTCCGACAGTGACAACTGACCCATGTGCACTGTTTGGCTCACGTCCTTAACTTGGTGGTGCAGCGGTTCTTGGGCAGGTACCCAGGCTTACAGAATGTCCTGAGGCAGGCCAGGAAAGTCTGTGTACATTTCCGTCAGTCATATAATGCCAGTGCTCGGCTGGCTGATCTCCAAAAGGAATTTAACCTGCCCAAGAATCGCCTAATCTGTGACATGCCCACCAGGTGGAACTCAACGTTGGCCATGCTGCAGCAGCTGCACACGCAGCAGAGGGCCATCAATGAGTACCTGTGCGACTATGGCACCAAGACAGGGTCAGGGGAGCTTGTTTTTTTCCCCACGCCAGTGGGCCATGATCAGGGATGCATGCACTGTCCTGTCACCATTTGAGGAGGCCACGAGGATGGTGAGCAGTGACAGTGCATGCATCAGTGACACTGGCCCCCTTGTCCACCTGTTGGAGCACACGCTGCATGGAATAATGGACAGGGCACTTGAGGCAGAACAGAGGCAGGAAGAGGAGGACTTCCTTAGCTCTCAAGGCCCCCTTTATCCAGACAGTGTTCCTGCGTGGCCGCCAATTACACAGGAAGAGGACGAGGAGAAGGAGGAGGATTGTGTCAGCATGGAGGTTGAGCCTGGCACTCAGCATCAGCAGCAGTCTTTAAGGGATCATTTACAGTCCCAAGACTTGTACGTGGCTGGGAGGAGGTGGCTGCGGATCATGTCGTCCTTAGTGACCCAGAGGACTCCGGACCGAATGCCTCAGCAAACCTACGCTGCATGGCCTCCCTGATCCTGCAAAGCCTGCGGAAGGATCCTCGTTTCATCTTCTGCTCCCTCTGCGATGGCAAGATAAGGTCCGCAACCTTACCCTTGTAACGTGGTATCAAGGAGAGGGATCGTTACTGGCTCTCAACCCTCCTTGATCCACTTTACAAGGGTAAGGTTGCGGACCTTATCTTGCCATTGCAGAAGGAGCAGAAGATGAAACATCTTCAGGAGGCCTTGCAGAAAGGTCTGTGCAATGTGTTCCCAGAGACTGGGAGGTTACAAACTCCTGTTCCTGGACAACGTGTTGCTTTTTTTTTTTACCAAAATTTTTTAGTCTGCAGCCCCAAGGTATGCTCGGTTCCAGCAACCATCACCATGACTTGGACACCTTTCCCACCGAAAATATTCTGGGTTATGGGTCTTGAGGATGGATCACTGGCCAGAGCTTGCACAGTATGCAGTTGAGCTACTGGCCTGTCCTGCATCCAGCGTTCTTTCGGAACGCACATTCAGTGCTGCTGGAGGCTTTGTAACCGATCACAAGGTGCGCCTGTCCACTAACTTGGTCGATCGACTGACCTTCATAAAAATGAATCAGTCTTGGATCACCACCAGATACCAAGCACCTGATGCTGATGTAACCGAATAATTTTTTTTGAAATGTCAGATTCCTTCAAGACTCTCTATGCTGATGCTGAGTGACTATCCTGTTATGCTGAGTGACTATCCTCTTCCTCCTCAATGATCATGCTGATAGCTTGTAAGAATATTTTTGGTTCTGGTCGCCACCACCAGTGCCTAAGGCCCAATTTTTCAGCCCCTGTTTAACAGGGGCGTGTAATCACAATTTTTGATGCAATACTTGGCAGCAGGGCTCGTTCCTGCGCTGCAAATAGAGTATCTGTGAGGGGTTGCAGTGTTGTGGCACCAGCACCAGTGCCTAAGGCCCAATTTTTCAGCCCCTGTTTAACAGGGGCGTGTAATTACAATTTTTAATGCAATACTTTGCAGCAACGCTCGTTCTTGCGCTCCAACTAGAGTATCTGTGAGGGGTTGCAGTGTTGTGGCACCAGCACCAGTGCCTAATGCCCAATTTTTCAGCCCCTGTTTAACAGGGGCGTGTAATTACAATTTTTGATGCAATATTTTGCAGGAGGGCTCATTCCTGCGCTCCAACTAGAGTATCTGTGAGGGCTTGCAGTGTTGTGGCACCAGTGCCTAAGGCCCAATTTTTCTGCCCCTGTTCAACAGGGACATGTAATTACAATTCTTGATCTACTAATATTTCACAGCAGGGCCTGTTTCTGCACCCACCAAGAGTAACTGTGAGGACTTACAGTGTTGTGGCACCAGCACCACCACCACCATCACCAAAGGCCCAATTTTTCTGACCCTGTTCAACAGGGGCATGTAATTACAATTCTTGATCTAATATTTCACAGCAGGGCCCTGTGAGGGCTTACAGTGTTGTGGCAACACCAGCGCCTAAGGCCCCAATTTCTGCAGAGTATATAGAGCAGGCCCCTACTTTCAAACATCCAACTTACAAACGACTCCTACTTGCAAACGGAAGGAGACAACAGGAAGTGAGATGAAATCTACCCTTGGGAAGGGAAATTCTCTCCTGTAAGAGTTAATATGGGAAAAGCGTTTCTCCTCTCCATTGATGCTTTATCACCAATCCTTGTTTCACTAAAAACCCCAAATTGTCAAAAAACATTTGTCATTGGGACATAAAGTGAGGTGAAATCTTCTGAAGAGGGGCACAGACAGCAAAACAAATGTCACAGTGGTGATAACCCTTCCCTATGTTTTCCAAAAAGCTTAAAATAGATTTTTTGGCTGGAGCTACACTTTAAAAATGTACCAGTTCAAAATTACAAACAGATTCTACTTAACAACAAACCTACAGTCCCTGTCTTGTTTGCACCGCCTGTATACTGCTGTTCAGAGTATATAGGGCCTGGGGGCCCCACGCCTTTCCTTTTTTTAATTTGGGTGCGGGGTTCCCCTTAATATCCATACAAGACCCAAAGGGCCTGGTAATGGACTGGGGGGTGGGGGGTACCCATACCGTTTGTCTCACTGATTTTCATCCATATTGCGGGACCCGACACTACATTAAATCTGCAAGCAGTTTTAAATGACTTTTATTCCTTTAAAAATGTCATTTTGTGCAGGGACTGTTCTAAGCACGGGAAACACGCGCCACTTTACAAGCATACTATACACACCCCCCAGGTACAATATTTAAAGGAATATTTCACCTTTTTTTTCACTTTAAGCATCATTAAAATCACTGCTCCCGCAAAAACGGCCGTTTTTAAAACTTTTTTTGCATTGATACATGTCCCCTGGGGCAGGACCCAGGTCCCCAAACCCTTTTTAGGACAATACCATGCAAATTAGCCTTTAAAATTAGCACATTTGATTTCGAACGTTCGAGTCCCATAGACTTCAATGGGGTTCTAACGTTCGTGTGAAGTTTTGGTCCGTTCGCAAGTTCTGGTGCGAACTGAACCACGGGGTGTTTGGCTCATCCCTAGTCTGGAGACAGGTGGGGGCCAGCTTCCCCTCACTTGTCTCCATACTCCATGAAGGAGAGGATGCCAGGGTTATGGCAGCTAGCTGCTGCCATAACAAAGATATCCCTCTTCAAAGAGAGGACGTATATCGGCGTGTGGTGGTCCAGAAGTGGTAAATGGGCAGGCTGAATGTACGAAGCTGATCAAATTAGGTACAACCAGCCTGCCGGGTTCTCTTGCGATTATTGCTAGGGGCTGCTATACCCGCTAGTGATAATCACTGTCTTCTTCAGGCAGGGACGGCACTTGCGTTGATGGGGGAATAAAGGTAATTTCTTTCCTGCAACCCGTGGAAGAAAGGGGATGTTTAGACTTTCTTATTGAGGCATGCACCTCTTTAAAGTGACTTTCCCAGAGACAAATTTTATATCTTTTCCACTCTATAAAAAAAGCAAAACAAAAAGCTTGGCTGGACTACACAAATATTTTTGCAAATGACTCAAGCCTGGAAATGTCATCTACATATGTAGAAATCTGAATCTTAGTGCATGTGTACAGCACACCTTGACATACTCTGACTGCTTAGGCTTGAATTAAAACCATTTCCAATGATAATGTAGTAGCTTCTTTATTTACGCTATGCTTATTTTTCTGTAAATGAGGATGGTGTATTTAAGGAATTGTATATGAAATATTTTTATTCTGTAAGGCAAACAGGGAAACATCTGAATTTGTTATAATTGAGAATATAAATAGCTCTTTAAATCGATAACTACTACCAAAAGTACTACAGCACATTTTACATTTACAAGTCAATGTCAGAGACTGTCAGGCAGTTGTGAAAAATGCTTACAATAAGTAATTTCTGGCAAAGGGGGTAATACCAGCCTCTGATGCCAAAGGTGTACTTACTTTTTCCACAATGCACAATTACATCAATTGTTATTTTTGTTCAATAAATGACTGAATTGGCAAATGTTTCTTGTGTTTTTATTTGAGGATTCATCTTAAGGCACTGTTTGAAAGAGGATCTAATATTTGCCATATCATATTAAAAAAAGTCAACTTTCAACTCTCTTATGCAGAGTGTGTCTCATAGTGAATTGATGTGGGTTGATTATACCTCTGTTTCAGATTAAGGCATAAATTAAAACCACCTTCTACTGGAAACTTTATCCTGGCCTAAGCATATGCAACATCTAGATAGAAATTCTTGCTGCTACTTCATAGAAATATCAATTTGGTGAAGGCAACAATAAGATAATTAAAAATAACCAAAGAATGAAATAACAAAAAATCTAAATATTTAAACATTTACCTATATGCTATATATATATCTAGAAAATGTGTAGCGCTCACACATTGCAATGGGAGTTTTGTCTATTGCTTGTAATAGTGATTACACAATTTTTTTTTAACAGGAATAATGATAAACATGTAGTACAATGTTTATTTGTAGTCAGAGTCTTCAATTGGAAATGCGATATCCTAACTACCAAGACCTGAGGTGTGCATTGGCCTAGCTGGTCAGTATGCCTAAAAGAGGGCATACCCTTAATGTATGAATATGACAAAAGTACGATGTGTATAAGTATATGAAGGTTTGGGGGAAACGGGTGAGTGGGAACCGTGGAGACGAGCAGAAGCAGGATCAGAGAGAGGAGGAGGGATATATACCCCCCAGACTCCTCCTACAAATGCAGACTAGCTTCCGGCCAGCCTTCTTAATTGTAGTTAGAGTCTTCACTTGGAAATGCAATACCCTAACTACCGAGACCTGAGGTGTGCCTTGGCCTAGCTGGTCAGTATGCCTAAAAGAGGGCAAAAAAGGCAAAAAATAGGTGTGATAAGAAAGTTTGATGAAGGGTAGGAAACAATCAGTCTAGTAAAGTAGCGAATGCCCGGATGGCTTCAGTATACGGATTTGGTATGTATCAGCTAAAACAAGAGGAATTCCAGCGTCTCATGAATTTCATGATATGAAGGGACCCCCTGTTTGGGACTTGTGAAACTGCCCAGATCCCAAACAAATTGTCCCGTAATGATATGAACTGAATCTAATTTCCGAGTAAACACAGTCATGAAAACAAACTGCTTGTAGTGAGAGGATACGTGTGGTAAAGGGAGCAAGGGCTGACCCGAAGAGCCGCTGCAAAATAATTTGCAGAGAAGAACGAGCATTTCAAAACGGACACCAGTTAAGTAAGTAGTGTAAAATTCCAATGAACCTCTGGCCTGTCTGTTTATTCTTGGTAAGGGAAGTTTGAGAGGGTGAGTCGCAAAAAAGGATAAACTTCAGGAGTTTGCAGGGGTCTGAAGTGCTGGATACCCGATAGATATGATCGATAGTGTTGGCGGATAAGGTCAATAAAAACTAGGCTATGGCCAACCATACGTAAACACTAAGCTCCCTGACCAACCGGTCCTCAAGTGACAGCAACTGCCAGATATAGGGCAAATAACGAAAAAATACCGAAGTATGCACCAACTAGGGCAGACGAAAAACTTCCGGGAGCCAGCCACTCATGTCCCAAGATGGCCAAAACCAACTAAGTCTGTGGCGACTGAAACCCTCCGAGAGCCCTGCTCATGGTTGTGGAACAAACATGGAGAAACCATACCAGACACACAGAAAACTGGTCCCACATGATTTGAGTCGGGTCATGCCTCTGCTTGTAACCTGCCAACTGAGTCATAGTCCAAAATCAGGGGAATAAGAGCCAGAATTCATCCTGAGGAATAATTCCCATTGCATGATTTAACCTACCCAAAGTGGCTGTAAGCCCCCCTTTGGAACAGGCTGGGAATCGGACAAAAGATGAATGGTCTGACGTATCTGACCAGTATTCCAGGCAACATCGCAATCAAGAGATTAGAGCCGAGAGAGAACCCAGAATAAATTATGATGTTTGGCCTGGACCTACCACTTTGTGGGCCGTCAAGGGGACGTTGGCTCAGCATACACTCTGAGAGAGAATGCAGATCCCTGGTGTTAACCAGGGTCTGCACGCAACAGGAAATCAATTAAATGAATTGTCCCCTGACCCCCCTGCAGGTACCCAAGATCCAATGGAGTGCTTTGCAAAGATGTCAAAGCAAGGACTGCTTTTGATCCAAAGGTTAACCTAGTGGTAAAACGACAAGCGCCATTTATCATGCCCTACCAGCGGTCAGGTCTGATGGAAGCAGCTTCAAAGCATTGGTGAGATCAGCTTGGATAGCCAATACCCCCCAACTGTAGAAAGTACCGAATTGCCAGATCCACGGATCCACTTCGATGAAAATACTTCCGCAGGAAAGAGGGCAGCCAAAATATAACAAACAATATCAGAAACTTGCCATTGGACACCCTGGTTAAGAACCAGTCCAAGCACCCCTGGAAATTACTGCCTCCAGTGATTTAATGACAATGGAAGCATGACTGTCTGCTGAAGCCAAGATACTACATATGAAAGACTCTGACGAGATAGTGATGAGGCCCGCGTGCAGACCTGAAAATTCCCCCAGCAAGGGCTGTCTGAAGACTGGGGACGGGAGATTCCAACACAGCCCCTGACAAGGAATATTACTTGGCTCAGACATATTGAACCAGAAACCTTGACAAGACCGGTGGACTAAGGGGATGCCGACCTTGCCTGCAAGAATGTAGGAGGAGCAGGAGCTGGGGCTCACTGACACCCCACCTCTGACCGTGCGAGCTTCGATCTCCTACATCCTGCCTAGCAACCGTAACAGGCCGTGGAGAGCATATTTAGCCCACATGAATCAAAGTTAAAGAATAATGCCTAGAACATGTTCCATGCTGGTGGATGGGAGTAGCTGGGATGGAATTGGAAACAACAATCCGAAGCGTTCCGCCTTCCCGGCTGTGGCCAGGAAAGGAAAACCCCTGTGACAAAGCTCCGCTGTGTGCTTGAGCATAGACCAACTCCTAAATGAAGGCGTGCTACCATGCTCTGAACCCCCACCCGGGGTTGAAGGAATGAACGTGAATTAGTCGCTTCAGAAATCTGTGGCATGCCCAAATCCAAGGAAACACAAACTAGAGAAAGTGACAACAGACAACTCGACATGAGAACAACAACACCCCTCTGTGTCTACTTAAGTATAAGGACGTAAGTAGTAATTACGAGTCTACAGTGCATAAATGAACCAGATGACGACCCCACCCTAGTGTATGTAATGAGTGAGCCAGAGTAACCTGCAGCACAAAGACAGGTAATTAAAACTGAATACTCAGGGCTAATGTACCCACAGACCGTGGTGGGTAGTTGTACAGGTGTAAAGAAATGAACGTGCAACATATGATGTATGGTATACGGGTGATAAGATTGTGGTCAATAATCATTTAAAAATGAAACCTCAGCCCGTATGGATCTGTAGATGTGACAGATCCTGAGATGTGAGCACTAGCTACGATGAGACATGGAAACAAACGAAGATGAAACGACTATTGGTGTATGCCGTAACTGCATAGCACCGACATGCTATGACATGACTGCTATGACAGAACACGCTATGACAGAAACCGATATGACATAACGCGCTATGACAGCACCACTATGACAGAACCGCTATGACCGGAACGCGCTACGACAGAACACGTTGCAACAGCACCGCTATTACAGAACATGCAATGACAGAACATGCAATGACAGAACATGCTATGACAGAATCGCTATGACAGAAACACGCTACGACAGAAACACGCTACGACAGCACCGCTACGACAGAACCGTTATAACAGAACTGATATGACAGAACACGCTATGACAGTATCGCTATGACAGAACACGCTATGACAGCACCGCTATGACAGCACCGTTATGACAGAAACATGCTACGACAGAACGCGCTACAACAGAACACGTTGCGACAGCACCGCTACGACAGAACATGCTATGACAGAACATGCTATGACTGAACCGCTATGACAGAACTTCTATGACAGAATATGCTATGACAGAACCGCTATGACAGAACACGCTATGACAAAAACACTAGGACAGAATCGCTATGACAGAACCGCTATGACAGAAACACACAATGACAGAACATGCTAAACCGCCGTGAGGCATGGAATCATGAAATGACCATTGGAGTTGAGCTACCCCACCAATCAGCCCCCCCCTCCTCGGTACTTGCCCTCAGTGACCCCCGGGAAGTTTGCAGGGAGAGATGCTGCAACAGACCTTACGAGTGCTGACCAATTAACCTGCTGGTCTGCACCCCCCCTGTGATTTGTGACCCCAAGTGGCCTGGACTATCAAGCAAGTCTCAGGTGGCTTGCTCTCCCGGCTCACTGGGCCATGCCAGGACAGGTGGCATGGCCATGATGCCCGGCGAGCGGGAGGAGTGAGTGGGAGGGGTGAGCAGGCCCCCCTCCGATGATGCCGGTGTGAGCCCGGGAGAAGTGAGCGGGCGAGTGGGCAGCCCCCCCTCGATGAAGCCCAGGGTGGGCCCGAGAGAAGTGGTGGCAGGCGCCCCCCCAAATGAAGACTCCTGCAGCCAACCACTGCTCTATAAAGAAACCGGAAGTGACGCGGCCACTCTGAAACCGGAAATGGCATGCATCAGCTGTGACCATGGAGGCGAGCCGACGCAGGATCAGAGAGAGGAGGAGGGATATATACCCCCCAGACTCCTCCTACAAATGCAGGCTAGCTTCCGGCCAGCCTTTTTAAATGTTGTTTTTAGCCAGCAGTGATTTCATTTAAGTAAATTGTATAAATTTTATTCAAAGTGCTAATGTTACTTATGCTATTTGTGTAGCACAGCTCATTTTGAAAGTGTTAAATGGTGAAATGCATACTGTAGCTATAGATAAATGTGTGCACATCTGACAATGAAAATGTATTTCCTAATATTAAATAAAACTTGCATGGTATACAAACTAGTGTAGCTTTTTTTTTTAACGCTGAACTTTAGTTCTTTGACTTTTTTATGTGGTCAAAAGTTCACTCCTGTGTAACCTTCATCATGTACAGTAATCCTGTTGCAGAATCTTTATGTTTTTCTTGTGCTGACAGGAGTAGCTCTGATACAAACTCTGATATAAAGTCCAGTGCAAACACATCTGCTCATGTTTATAGTTTTGCTTGATTCTAGGCTTTTTGAATGGCCTGTACTCAGAAGCTGGGTAAAATAGACACACCCTATCTGAGCTCTGTGTCTTGTGCGTTACAAGCACTTTAGCACTGCACTATAGACATTGGGGTTGATTTACTAAAGACAAATAGACTGTGCACTTTCCAAAGTGCAGTTGCGCTCTGCAAGTGCAGTTGCTCCAGAGCTTAGTAATTGAGGTAAAGGTTCACTTTGCTAAGAGTACCCAATCACGTGCAAGGAAAATTAAAAACATAGCATTTTTGCTTCCACATGATTGGATAATGGAAGTCAGCAGAGCTTCTACTAAGCTCTGAAGCAGTTGCAAATGCAAAGTGCACCGCCTATTTGCCTTTAGTAAATCAACCCCATTACATTGTACAATTCATACTTGTGACCTCTGGACTCTGTACTCTAGGCTTTATATGGCATATTCATGCATACTGGTCCCATCCTTTGCCAACCCACATTACTACTCCCAGCTTACAATGTCCATGTATTGCATGCTGAACCTGGGTGAGGGTGGGGCAGTAAAGTGTTTGCAGGCAGGAAGGTGGCATTGTAAATAGGCAGCCGCTCTGTGGTGACTGTGCCTGCCTATCCTGAGCCAGCCTGGGTGAAACCCTTAAAGTGAATAAAAGTTTTTCATGTTTTTCACTGACAACCAATGTGTGTGTAAGGAAGGGGGATAACCACCAATACAGGGGAAAAGTTATTAGTTCATCCTGTCACTAGCACTTTCAAACAATATTATTGATCTGGCATTGAAATAAAATATAATAAGAAAAAAAGACATTCAGTTCTCCTAAAGTGGTTGTAAACCTCCATTTTCAATGTGTACCTCTAGGTAAGCCTATAATAAGGCTTACCTATAGGTACAGTAAATATCTCCTAAGCAGGTACTATTTTGGAGATAATTACTCTGTACTGTGCCGATAAGGTCATTGGCGCATGTGCTGTGAAGAAACGGCCCTCTGTTCCGTTTCTTCACTAGCGAGTGCCGTGATTGGCGGCTCCCACGCGCATGCACAGGAGTGACATCACGCGACTCCGGCCAGTCACAGAGCCAGAGTCCACGGCCTGGGAAGGAAGAGGGGTGAACATGGATGCGGCTTCCAGCGGGGACAGCGCAGGCTTCGTTTTCAGGTAAGTGCCACATAATGGGCTAGTATGTGATGCATACATACTAGCCTATTATGCTTTTACTTTGCATGGAACAAAAGAGGAATTAAAACCCATCAGGATTTACTTCCTCTTTAATTTTCCAACCAAACCAATATTCAGGCATGTAGCCTGAGTGGTCAGGAAAGGGGAGACAGCAAGTATGCGTGTTTCTGTCAATGTATGAATCCTTTTTTTACACAAGCTGTACTTATTTTCTATTGTAGGCACTCACATTAGTTTCCAAAATTGCCAAATATATGACCAATATTGGAGTGGATTATTTAAAATAATATCAGCAAGAAAAGGCATCACTGTTTATATTCCACATTGTTAAGAGATTTGAAAATTGGAGTTACTAGCATAATATTATTCTTTTACCCTTAAAAATTCCACTAATTTTTCAAATCATGTTTCAATGCCATCTGGATTTACTAATTACAAACACATTGATGCAGCATGAGGCTAAGGAAGCTCAATCCCTTCACAGGCCTCAGGAACAGGGAAAAGAAGTGAAAAGTACAGTTAAACCACTTTAGGCAAATTCATATTACAAACTTTTTTTTAGTGAGATCTAAAGCCATCCACTGGATCCATAAAAGTTATGCTTACTTTTTCCAGTGACACGGGTCTCCAGGGGTATGCTGCTGTAGTCTCAGTTTTCCAATGGAATGCTCGAGAATTAAATTAGGTACATGATACAAGCCCCATTTTAATATGTTGCCTAATTTCTTGTACTTTCAAAATGCTCACATTAAAAAAATGAAAAAATAGCTGATATGTCTAAGTTCCAAGAGAAGGTAACGTGTTGGTCATAGCAACAGGCTCTTGTTTTACTACCATATGTTATAAAATTAGTTGATATAGAAGGCATTTCCACTCTTTTTTCAATAACATTTATAACCAGTGCTTCATTGCAGTGGGTTTCCCTGCAACCTCCCTCTCATGTTCCATTGAGTTAAGATAAGGCTGGAATGAGATTAGAAAAGGTATGCATGGCATCATGTCTCACTGTATACAGTTTACTATAAACTGGAACTTAAAGCGGATCTACACTGCATCTGAGCACCACAAACCAAAAACACAATTTAATTAATTTATAATTAATATTCAAAGCAAACTCTCCATCCATGTCTCCATGCTTTATTTTGTTGAGAAATCACTTTGAAAAACACCCCCCTAGCATTTCTGGCTGTGGCCATCTTGAATAAGGGCAAACAAGTCATGTAGCATATACTTCCTGCAATCTATCTGCTGTTAGCTCAAGAATGCATGCACAAGAGTGTGCTTAGATGAGAAAACCCCTCCTTCTTTCCTTCTCTCCTTCCCTCTTGAAGACTCCTAGGGTGTATGAGATCATTTGCCTAGGCCTGAAAACCAGGAAGTAACTGAAGAAAAGTAAAAAAAATAAAGTAAATATGATATACTTTCCTATCTATTTACTAATGCTAGCAGCATGAGGATTAAAAATAATAAATGTTGATTGGGAGAGTAAAGTTCCACTTTAATTCCCCGCATGCTTTTACCCTCTCTTACCTATATTGCAGAGTTATCTTCAAAACACAAACTCACACACAGTAAATCCAATGTTGCGATCCACTGTTCAGGGTTGCTTAGCCCAGGTCCCATGCCACCATCTTGGTCCTCTCCAGCCATGATGTGTACGTGGCCTGCAGCTTCCTGGGAGATGCAATGTGAGTATCCCAGGAGGCTGCAGAATGATGAAATTGAACAGAGGAGGGTAACCTTTTTTTAAAAAAAACAACAGTACAAAAAAACTAGCATTTGTGATTGCGGAAGGTTCAAATGGAACAATTTCCCTTTTGGGAGTGAAAAAAGGAACAATAGCTTTTCCTCCCCAATGTGCATGTAAATGAATCACAACCCCAGTGTCAGATTGTGTGTAACTTACCTCCTTTTGCTGTATAAAGCAGATTTCTGTGTCTGTGATGTCACTCCTACTCCTGGCTGAATTTCACAGTTCTCTGACTACCTCTTTCCTTCCTTTACCAGTCCTGATACTAAATTTCTCATCATCCTTTGAGCCTCTGTAGTTTTAGGGCGGGCTATGGGAGTCACTTGTACCAGTTCTGGGAGTAGATGTGGGTGGGTCTAGGGGTCACTGTGGGTGTTTCTGGGCCTTCACGTGGGTAGTGAAAGTAGAGGATTGGAATTGTGTTATCACCCCCCACACGCCATTCCTCTCTGCAGTGAACAGCAGGAAGTGTAACTTTACAAAGCATCTGTTTGGCAAGAAATGTGCTATTCTAGCTATAAAGGGCACACAAATATAAGACTGATCACATGATCACAGTTTTTTCTGCTCTGATCTCATTCTTTTTAACAGAGAAAGAGCAAATTGTCTGTTGAAGGCATGATTTGTAATGTGTATATAGTGTTTGCACACACAAAAAACTCGATTTAGTCACACACAAATCTTTGGTTGTTGTAAAGTGTATGTGTAGTAACCAAACACACTAACATGCTTGTGAGCAGAAATGCGCACTTCTTCTACACAAAGTGTGAATGGGGCCTTGGATGCAAGGGATCACTACCATACTAGAATCATTGCAGTCTTAGGGCTTGTTTAAATGAATAGTGTTAAAATGCAGCACAACCACAAGGTTTTACAGCTTCCCCTTTAGCTGAAGGGGCAGTGGCTGGGAGTATAACACATGCCATGACTAGGATACTCTGCTTCATGGCTGTAGTGGGAACTAGATCTCTTGTTGTGCTTGGTGGGCACTACTGCCTGCCAGACACAACCAATTCTAATGCATGATTGCAGTGCAGTACTGCAGCATTTAGGGGGTTAACATAGGTGATGAGGAGGTGATACAACTCCCTCTCACTGCCTATCAAATGCTCTCTGAAGAATGATCTGAATGCACTCTCAAACACTACAGAGGGGTATGTTTTAGGTTAGAGATGCAACAGAAAGTGGCTGTAAGGCCCTCAGTCTACATCAGACGTTACAGCGTGTCACATGATACAAAGCCACAACTAAACCCAGAATATCAGGCGATCTACAGGTAACTGAGCAACATGGTACACATGTATGATCTCTGCTGGGACTGATCATTCCATTCAGTTCTAGTGAAAAGAAAGTTGGAATTTAGCTCCACTCTAAGGAAATTATTTATTTGTGAATCTATTGCAAAGCTTCTTACTTGACGTTTTTGCCAGTAACAGAACTTCCTGTGGTAGGTTGACAATGCTAAGCCAGTTCCCCACGATTAGTAGCAGCATTGTAATCTAATTGGGCTACCTTTAAGATCTATTAGACAGCCCAACAGCCAACTAAAGGAGCCCACAAAGCAGGCTACTAATGTCGTTAAATATTGTGAGCGCTGTCAGCCTGCAATAGAAAGTGCTGCTATTGGCAGGATCTCCAGGTTAAAAAAAATTGCAACATGTTCACAAAAAACTAATTTGCTTTGCCAAAATGTATGCAGTGAGGCATTCAACTAGACATATTAAAAATAGACTTAGGGTATAAATACACTTTATGTGTGTGTCTTTATTTGTACTGCATGTGTTGTGCTATAGTGCAGAACTTTAACTCATATATACTTAGAACTGGATGGTTAAACAAAAATTGTGTGCTATCTCATGTTGACCTCAGCATGTATTGATACAATAGGAGAGGTCAGTTTAATTACTGAGCTAATGTGCAGTCCTAAATTAAAAGTTAAATGGAGGGAATTAGAATAACCTTTGTTAGCTGAACTGAATTAATAGCTTGCAGTTCTCATTTCTTGGAGCGGCATATTTCATAGTAATATGCCTAGCTGTGTTGCCATGGTCACATGTGCCAAAATTTAAAAAGTAGAACATCCTAAGATTCTATAGAACGTTCACAATGTAAATTACTTTTTAAGTTAAAAAATGTTTAGAGATATGGTATCGGAGCCAGGACCCAGAATAGAACTACAGATTAATTAAAAAACATTAGATTCTGCTTCAAATTGAGGATCTTTTGTAATGCTTGTAATCCAGTATCACGTTGACAGACAGCACATTTGCACAAAGCAGGACAGGGAAAGCTCCCACTGCATCATGGGTGTTGGGTGCTTTTTTGAGTAGATCTCCCCCAGGTGTGAAATGTAAAGATGGAATATGCAAGGGAAATAATTATATACATTTCTTCACATATGCACAATTACACAACAGTGAAAGAAACACCATAAACCATCTTTTTTAATATTATTTTTTTTCTGTTGAGTTTTTTGTCGATTTCCTAGTTATGAGAGGTTATGCAAATATTGCCATCTGTTTGTGTGGCATTGCAGTGATCTGCTTTTTTGTAAATCTTTTTTGTGTGGAAATACAACCAAATAGATTACTTTTTATCTCAGAATGCAATTGTAGTAAATGATAACAACCCTAAAGATAAACTGTTTGATCTTGCTTTGATCTCGATCAGTACGCCTAATGGTTGCTCTGGGTCATCATAACACATTTTTATTGCTTTTTGCTCTTTCTGCATTTGCCGGGATTGCTAAAATGAATAATTTTATTATAATAACATAGCATATATTTCCAGTTATCCCTTTAGTAATAGATGTGTTTTATTTTGCATATGCCAGTACTCAGAATTCAGCAGAGGGCAGTCTGGTCTTAGGCTGTTTGGTATGCTGAAGAAACCACAAGAAAATGCATCTTGTATTGGCCTTCTTTCAGAGAACATGCCATCTCTATCAAACTCATCTATATTTTATAAAACTTATATTTTATTGAAAAGTGGAAAGTATGCTTATGAATAGAATAATGTGAAGGGGATGCAGCTTTCAAGAGTGTAGACTGAGAAATAGTTCAAAACTAAATGTAAAAATTGTACTGATTTGTCTGTTATTACAGCTTTGGGCCTCCTTTCCTTTAGTTGTTGCTGTTAACTCAAAATATATCATATATAATAATCCACCTTCCATGACCCCCTCAAAAGGCAGCAGCAATAGATCCAACAATCTCAAGCCAAGCCTTAGAGAAGAACTTCAGTTATAGGACATGACCAACAACTTCACATGGTCAGGTGAAAGAAAGTGAAGGTATGAAGTCATCATTATCATTCATTTTTACAGAATTTTGCCTATGAAGTTATTTTGCTCTACATACATACTACTACAAATGTTACCTGTGGATTAAATTATTATTAATTTATTTTTTTATTTTTTATTAGTATCAGCCATGTTATCTTTGAGACCAATATGTTATTACGGCTTTGTTACATTGTATTACATTTAGACCTGGATCAAACACAAGGGAGATTTTTTTTAATTCAGTATTTTAGTTTCCTAAGTATCAGCTTACGTCTATACAGCTTAATTGGGACTACAACATAAGATGTTGTGAAAGCAGCAAGGTTTTTGGTGTTATTTGATTACCCTGGCTCTCAGACCTGGCACTGCTGAAGCAAAAAGCCAGAGCACCAACAGCTCTATGATAAGGGAGTATTCCAGAAAAGGAAAAATACTCCTATAAAAAGGAAGATGGCAGAGGTGGGATGGGGGTAAGAAAATACTTCATCCACTTTTCCTCATGGCAAGCTACAAGCCCTAGACTATTTCAGTCTATTATCAGCCTATATTATTATATGAGCTAATAAGGGTTGCTTGACTAAACTGAACCATTTCTTGACTGTTGTGGGTCTATTAGATCCTTATGGATTTCCAGGATATTTTAAATTTTCTTGGAAAAAAATCATGTACAATAATGGACATTCTACATGTTGTATAAACCCTCCATCGCAGGTTTTCAGTGCCCCAGCTGATCACAGAGGTGAGAAAAAACTGGTGTATTTAAGGAATGCGTAAGCACCCTCCACCCCACATCTTTTACTAATGTGATGCAAAATGCAACATCCATATAGCAGAGGGCCTAAACACTTGCAGGCATTTCAGATAAAGTTGTATCAGATGGAAACTATGTTATTAGAAATTGGTGGTCATATGGGTTGATTTACTAAAGGCAAAAAGCCTGTTTACTTTTTACTAAGCTCTGTGCAAAATCTCCCTAGCAAAATGTACAGCCTATTTGCCTTCAAGAAATCAGCCACATCTCCTCTGCTGTATGATAAATGAAGCAAGGAAAAATTGGACTAAAATTGAGTCATTACAATGGAGTCACTACAATCATTTAATAATAATTTCTGAAAAATGAAAAAGGGAATCGTATTGTTCCCATCTTTCACTGAAGGTCTTTTTTTTTGTTTTTATATGTCAGCCCCATAGTATTCATTATGCTAGACCTGTATCAGCATTGTATATTGGAAGACTAAGTAATGCATTTACATTATTATTATTATTATTATACAGGATTTATATAGCGCCAACAGTTTACGTAGTGCTTTACAACTTGAGGGTAGACAGTACAAATACAATACACTTTAATACAGTAGGAATCAGAGGGCCCTGCTCCTTAGAGCTTACAATCTAAGATTACATCTCACACTATTTTTTTTTTTTTACATATGCACATGTCAAACCTCTTCTTCTTTACTTCTCGTGTCCTTGTTTCTTTTGCAGTGACCTTAAAGTAAGCAACATTTCAATGAGGTTACTGAATGGAGCATTTGTGTATTTATACAAGGTGATCATATACCCCTTTAATTGCCTCTTTTCAAGGGTGAACACTTTCAGTTAACTCATTTTTCCTCATATCAGAGGTTGTAAATGTTCCTTATTAATTTAGTTGTCCTTCTCTGTATTCTTTCCAGTTACACATCATCCTTTTTTTGAACTTTTACCCAAAACTGAACTGAATATTCAAACATATTATTATTTTATCAAGGAACAAGAAAATGTATCTTTCCATTCTCTGTCTTATGTTAAAGATCTGTTTTACTTTTAAAATTATAGAAAATATCTTGCGCTGCAAACTTCTCAGTGACTGGACCTCCTCTCCTGTTATCAGAGGTAATAAATTGTAACACAGTCATAGGGCAAACACATATGCTGGCAGAAGCCAACAGTGTACAGTATTGCATATTAAACTGATTTTAAAATAGTTTGACTGACAGCAGCAGAAGCCTATGGGGTTGATTTACTAAAGGCAAATAGACTGTGCACTTCGCAAAGTGCAGCTGCATTCTGAAAGTGTAATTGTTCCAGAGCTTAGTAAATGAGGTAATCCTTCACTTTGTAAAGAATACCCAATCATGTGCAAGGAAGATTAAAAAAAACAGCATTTTTTCTTGCACATGATTGGATGATGGAACTCAGCAGAGCTTCTGCTCATTTACTAAGGCTCTGGAGCAACTGCACCTGCAGAATGCAACTGCACTGTGCAAAGTGTACAGTCTATTTGCCTTTAGTAAATCCACCCTGATGGCTCCAGCTGCCCTTAGTGTATCCTGTGAGATCAGGAAGTGAGGGGAGCTGTGCTGCAGCTGAGACAGCACTGCAGTGTTTACAGGAGTCAGGTAAGTATTTAACGATGGGGTGGGTAAGACAAGTAGTTGGGAATTTTTTAACTTAAATGCAGAGAATGTATTAAGACATAAACAAATGTAGACTTTAGAACTGCGTTAATTTAAACCCATTGTTAGATTAAAAAAGATAAAATTTGATTATTTACTCTGTTACAGCCTCAATAACAAAAAGGTTTTACTTCAGGTTACTTTGATGAGCTTGTAGTAAGAATCAATACAGACATCTCATTTGTCCAAAGTGTACCAGCACTTTGCCCGTTCAGGGAAAAGTAACAGGTTCAATTTGATAGCCTGCCCCCTTCTTGCTGCTAATACTTACCTTTCTATTGCAGTATTTTTATTTTCATTTTCAGAAAGGAGAGAACAGGAATGTTTCCCACATGGGGGCTAAACAAAACGGGGCTAGAAAGGCAAGCCCTGACTTATGGAACTAGCCCTATATCAAGTTCTAAAGTTAAGCTAGGAACAAGAAAGAAAGAAAGGAGTAGAAAAAGGGGGAGATGATGTGAGAAAAAGGTGAGCAAGGAGGCAAGGTTGGGGGGGGGGGCTTAGATACAAATATTATATGAGCATCTATAGGTAGCTAAGAGTAGCCAGATCCAAGGTAGGCAGAGTATAATAGTACTCAAACTTTAACTAATTCTGTGTGGGAATCAGTAAGAACGCTAGAATTTTTTTTTTTTTTACAAATACCACAATCATGCTTATTTTACCCTCAGCTAAATTTACTCTAGGCTTCTTTTATATGTTGGTATTGAACTGTTTGACTGCATTAAAAAGAAAATCAACCAATTGTTTTTTTCATGAGACCCGGGAATGAGTGGTGCAAAAGTTAATTCCTGGGAATAGATATATAAAACAATGTCTGGATAAGGCTGAAGATTCTAGAACAAAAAGAAATCAGGATTGGCATGATCACCAGAAATGGAAAACATCAGTCATCATAGGTTGGGAGGGCTTTGGCTATCTATGCCAGTACCCAATAACAACAGAATAAAATCTTGTTAGCAGATTCTAAAGTCTTATGCCGCATACACACGATCAGATTTTCGGAAATGTTGGATGGGAGCTTGTTGGCGGTAAGTCTGACCGTGTGTATGCTCCATTGGACATTTGTTGTCGCACTTTCCGTCAACAAATGTTGTCCAGCATGTTCTCAAATTTTCCACCAACAAATCTGTGTTGTCGGACTTTACGATCGTGTGTACACAAGTCCGTCAGACAAAAGTCCAAAGTACAAACACGCACGCTCGGAAGCAAAAGCGGTCCATCTTGTAAACTAGCATTTGTAATGGAGAATTAACATTCGTGATGTGGCAAATTATGACATTTCAAAATGCAGCATACATTCTCTTCTTCTTTAATGGGATAATAATGAAGCTGCTTTGCTAGTGATACTGATGGAGTTATTGCAAACAAATTTTCAAAAGCTTTTTTTTTCTAGTGATATAAAGAATAATATTATTATGCTTTTTTTTATTTGTGCAAGTTACCACAACACTATTATCCACTAGTTTTTAAGATCAAAGATACAACTATGTTGGTGTCCCTTGTCAATTTTACATTGTATTTTTTAAACTGTAACTACCTACTCCCAAACTGTCATTTGAAGTAAAACACATAGCCAAGTATTATTCTCCACAATTTTTTTTTACTGTGCATTAAAAAAAGAAAACAAATAAAATTAGACATGCTATCTGCCAATAGAACTTAACCAAAAAGTGCATTCTGACGAACTGAAAAGCACAAATCAACACTCACCAAACTTCTACTAACACAAAATTATCAGAAGGAGCCCAAAGTGTGGCGCTAAAGAGTTGAAAAACCACATAGTACGTCTAGTACGTCACTAGGTTCATAATTGTTGGGCAACATTTGTGTGACCGTGCGTATGCAAGTTTGAGCCAACACCCTTCGAACAAAATTCCACGGTTTTGTTGTCGGAAACTCCGATCATGTGTATGAGGCTTTAGTTTTAAATGAACACATAGCTATTCTGGACCTGACTTTTTTCCAATCTTCTAAAGCTATTGGGTGATTAAGAATGAATTCCTGGAGATTTATGTATAAGGAGTGACAATGAGAGTTCATGGCTGAGTTAAAGATTAATATTAATTTTGGCCAGCTCAGGGTATTAAGATAAGCATAGAAAAAGGATCTGGTGTTGGGAAATGTCAAGTGTTAATAACCAGTGTATAATCTGTATATAATAATAATAATAATACCATTTTCCCTGCAAATGCTCCCTCCCCACCCTGCCCTAAATAACAGATTCACTTTGATGGTGGCCCTAAAAGATGAACATACTTAGGCAAAGAGGGTTAGCCATGTGTAAGCTCCAGGTCCAGAATTAGCTCCCTTTACCCTATGGAGCAACATAAAGCAATCCTTTGCGAAAGATTCACTAAGCGCTGCCTTTGGTAAATCAACCCATATAAATCTAACATACTATTCGTTGCTAAGGTTTTTGTATTTAGTTCAATGCTAGTCATTTTTGCAATAGATAGTTGTCTTACTAAAAAGTTTGCTTAAACTTATTTTTTCCCCATAGATTAGTCATTTTAATGAAATCAAATAAGGTATAGTGCAGAACAATGTTTCTTATTTTCAAATTTCATATTTTAAAACATCAGAAAAGTCATCACTAATTACATCTCATAGAACCATTTAACTTGTGGTATTTGATACCCACAAAGCTGCAATGTATGGTCAGAAAACATTTCAATATAGTAAATCTGTGCCCATTTGGTAACACAGATTCTCTTCTACATTCTAGTTTTTGAAAAATTAATATTTTCTTTAGCATTCAGTATTTTCTGAGCTTTTACAAAGGCAGTACATAAAGTAGAATAGATTTTTAAGAGATGTGACTCTGATTTTGGAAAGCAAGACAGTAATCTCACCAATGTCTATTTTCATAATGTGTGTAAACTATTCACTGTATTCTTTTTTGGCAGGACCTTTGCTTTGTTTTTCACTTCAATAGATTGTAGTTTTAATTCTCTGATTTTGGAAAGCAATACAGTAATTTCAATGATGTCTATTTTTATAATGTGTGGAACTATTTACTGTATTTTTTCTTTGGCACGACTTTTGATTTGTTTTTCACTTCATTAGATTGTAGTTTTGATTCTCATTTCCTCCATCGCCTGAATTTTGCCACTGTTCGAGGAATTAAAGTGATTGTAAAGTTATTTATTATTATTATTTTTTTTTAAAAACAACCATGTCATACTTAACTGCTTCTCTTCTCCCCGCTTCCTATGGTGGAACATGTGTGGGCTGGATCGCAACCTGTGCTCTGTGTGTCCATTGACACACACAGTGCAGCTCAGCCTCGTCCCCTGTTACCTCATCACTGGATTTGATGGCTCCTACTGCTCTCACTAAGTCCATTGAGGAGGGAAAGATAGAGTAGCGCTGCTGCTCTTGGGCACAGCGCTGGATCGAGACGGGGCTCAGGTAAATATTTAGGGGGGCTGGAGGGGAGCTGATGATAGAAGCTTTTTTACCTTCATGCGCAGAATGCATGAAGGTAAAAAAGCCTTAATGCCGCGTACACATGATCGGACATTCTGACAACAAAATCCTGGATTTATTTCCGATGGATGTTGGCTCAAACTTTTCTTGCATACACATGGTCGCACAAATGTTGTCGTAAATTCCGAACATCAAGAACGCGGTGACGTACAACACGTACGACGAGCCGAGAAAAATGAAGTTCAATAGCCAGTGCAGCTCTTCTGCTTGCTTACGAGCGTGCGTGGAATTTTGTTTATTGAAATTGTGTACACACGATCGGAATTTCCGACAACGGATTTTGTTGTCGGAAAATTTGAGAACCAGCTCTCATATTTTAGTTGTCGGAAATTCCTACACACGGTCGGAATTTACGACAACAATCTCACATCGAACATTTGTTGTTGGAAATTCTGACCGTGTGTACGCGGCATAAGCCCTTACAACTACTTTAATATGATTTGTGTTAAATTTCTACTAGGTCAGTTTAGCATGTTTTTGTGCCAGATATGAACATAAGTTATTCTTAAAAATTTAAATTTAAACAATTTTACTCGAATTTTTGTTTAGCATTCAGTATTTTCTGAGCTTTTATAGAAGCAGTACATAAAGTGAAAACGACTTTTAAAAGATGTGTCTTCTCTGATTTTGGAAAGCAAGACAGTAATATCAATGATATCTATTTTCATAATAGGGTCATTTACAATAGTGCTGCAGTGCTAATTAGCGCTAATTACAGCAAATTAGCGATAATTGGTGCTAATCGCGCTAATTAGCGCTAAAACAGTATTCACTATAGCGCTGGTAAAAAAAATACTCCCAACATCAAATTTACTATAGTTCCCTGAAAACAAACAGCGCTCAAACCCTTAAGCCTCGTACACACGATCGAATTGTTGGCCAACAAAACCGTGGAATTTTGTCCGAAGGGCATTGGCCCAAACTTGTCTTGCATACACATGGCCACACAATTGTTGGCCAACAATTACGAACGTAGTGACATACTAGACGTACTACTTGTTTTTTCAGCTCTTTAGCGCCACCCTTTGGGCTCATTTTGGTAATTTTGTGTTAGTAGAAGTTTGAGTGTTGATTCGCGCTTTTCTTTTCGTGTTTTTCATTTAGCGTTTTTCAGTTTGCGCTTTTCATTTCGTGCTTTTCAGTTCAATTCTGAACAGCCGTTCGTCAACCAGATATGTTGCGGAAACAGAGGAGATAACGTGTTATTTATTATTGGCCTTGCTTATTGCTTTGACATTATTTTTTTGGTTGAATAATGATTTGATTAGGTATATTTTCTATATTTTTGGATGCATAGAATGCACTTTTTGGTTAAGTTCTATTGGCAGATAGCATGTCTAATTTTTTTTGTTTCTTTTTTTAATGCACACAAAATTGTGGGGAATAATACTTGGCTATGTGTTTTACGTCAAATTACATTTTGGGAGTAGGCAGTTATATTTTAAAAAATACAATGTAAAATTAACAAGGGACACCAACATTGTTGTATCTTTGATCTTAAAAACTACGGGTTAATGGTGTTGTGGTAACTTGCCCCAAAAAAATTAAAATAAAAAAATAATAATATTATTTTTGATATCACTAGAAAAAAAAAGCCTTAGAAAATTTGTTTGCAATAACGCTATCAGTATTACCAGCAAAGCAGCTTCATTATCATCCCATTAAAGAAGAGAATTGTGCGCTGCATTTGGAGATCTCATAATTTTCTACGTCACAAATGTTAATGCTCCATGGAAAGTCAGAAAACACACATTTGTTGGTGGAAAATTTGAAAACATGCTAGCCAACATTTGTTAGCGGAAAGTCCGCCAACAAATGTCCGATGGAGCATACACACGGTCGGATTGTCTGCCAACAGCCTGACATCCAACATTTCCCATTGGAAAGTCTGATCGTGTCTTTACTCTGCTAAAACCTGGAGTAGTGCACATGGAAATAATGTTTAGAGCATGATATAATTGCCTGAATGGTACTGAAATATGCGGTATATTGTTTAAAGATAATCTGCTTTTAAACTGTGTGAAAAAAGTGATTTCTACACTGAAATAACTTTAAAAATCTGAGAAGAGATAAATTGCTCATCTCTGTACAACTAGGTGCCAACACAACTGAGCATGCTCAGACCTGCAAATAGCTCTCATTTTAGCTCCAATGTCTTTTTTACAGGGCTATAGTAAATACCAAAATGAGCGCTGTGTTAAAGAGCACTTTTTGGGAGTGAAAATCAGTGCTATTATAGTCCAATGCAAGTTTTAGCCATTGATTCTAATGGTACAATTGTAACTTCCCCCAATTAATCATTTTAATGTTGAGATAAAATGTATCTTTCACTGAAATACATTTTCCTTTGCAACATTCTTGCTTCTACTTCAACTATTTTGTTTTTAAGAATGCTAGAATGTGGAATGTTTTGATGTTTTGATAAAATATATTTTTCTCTGTCACTTTCACTTGTTACTCTCCATCTCACAACAATCTTTACCCAAACGCACACAGGTGTCTTTACAAACCACAAACAATACCTGCTGATGCAAATTTAAAATGAGCCACAAATGTTTGTGCTTTTTATTATTTCCAAATAATCATAATTTGAGCCCAAAAATGTGATATGTGTACCAACATCAGAAATCAAAATGTAATTCCCAAAAATTTGAGGGTAATATCCCTATTCTACACTCACCCACAAAGAACCAGCAAATATCACAGAATAAATCAAGAAGAATAACTCTTGAGTAATGTAATTCCATCACCTGTATGTCCAAAGAAATGCAGTATTCATGTGTATTTATTTATTTAGGTTAGGTTTATTTATTTAGGTTAGAACTTCTGCTTAGCATCCCTGAGCATCTGGGTTTGAATCCCAAACATGCTGCTTCATGTAGAGAATTTGTCTCATCTCCCTATGATGTTAAACATAACTCCTGACTCAGGTCCTAAAACTATGTCTAAATGTAGTATTTATGCAATACACTATCTAGTATTGGGACACCTGCCTTTACACACACATGAACTTTAATGGCAGCCCAGTCTTAGTCTGTAGGGTTAAAAAATGATTTGGCCCACCCTTTGCAGCTAGAACAGCTTCTAAAAAGGCTAGGAAGGCTGTCCACAAGGATTAGTGTGTCTATTGGAATGTTTGACCATTCTTCCAGAAGTGCATTTGTGAGGCCAGGCACTGATGTTGGATGAGAAGGCCTGGCTCGCAGTCTCTGCTCTAATTCAGCCAAAAGGTGTTCTATCGGGTTGGGGTCAGGACTCTGTACAGGCCAGTCAAGTTCCTCCACCCCAAACTCGCTCATCCATGTCTTTATGGAACTCACTTTGTGCACTGGTGTGCAGTCATGTTGGAACAGGAAAGGGCCATCCTTGAACTGTTCCCACAAAGTTGGGAGCATGAAATTGTCCAAAATGTCTTGGTATGTGGATGCCTTAAGAGTTCCC
The DNA here is from genome assembly GCF_042186555.1 of Aquarana catesbeiana. Lineage (NCBI taxonomy): Eukaryota > Metazoa > Chordata > Amphibia > Anura > Ranidae > Aquarana > Aquarana catesbeiana. The sequence goes on from NC_133324.1 coordinate 394,149,134, forward strand.
TTCACTGGAACTAAGAGGCTGAGCCCAACCCCTGAAAAACAACCCCACATCATAATCCCCCCTCCAACAAATGATTTGGACCAGTGCACAAAGCAAGGTCATAAAGACATGGATGAGTGCGTTTGGGGTGGAGGAACTTGACTGGCCTGCACAGAGTCCTGGCCTCAACACAACAGAACACCTTGGGGATGAATTAGAGCGGAGACTGGAAGCCAGAACTTCTCGTACAACATCAGTGCCTGACCTCGCAAATGCACTTATGGAAGAATGGTCAAACATTCCAATAGACACACTCCTAAACCTTGTGGACAGCTTTCCCAGAAGAGTTGAAACTGTTATAGCTGCAAAGGGTGGGCCAAATTAATTTTGAACCCTACGGACTAAGACTGGGATGCCATTACAGTTCATGTACGTATAAAGGCAGGCGTCCCAATACTTCGGACAATATATTGTATATTGCTTGTGACACTGAGCATGGCTATGGAATTAGTGCTGGTTCACACCACAGAGATGCAGACATGTGTGAGGCTGCCTGCTGGCTAAATGGGTAGCAATTCTGTCTAGCACCACTGGGGTTGCTGGTTCAATTCCCCAACATGCTAATGCTTGTGTTGAAGTTTATATGTTCTCCCTGTGTGGGTTTCTCACCACAATCCATGACAAATACCAGACATGCTGGTATCTTATTTGTCTCCTGTCGAAATAGTCTCTAATGTAAGAAAGTTAGTTTTGGACTTAAGATTGGAAGCTCATTGCAGCCAGGGACTGATGTTCATGTTTGTTAGCACTAATCATGCCCAGGGACTTGGACGTTTAAAATTGTAGGGTTTACACTGCACAGGTACATATGCTTAGAAAACTTGCTTTGTTTATGTGCATGCAAATGGACTTTGATCTTTGGCCTGTAGTTGGAGATTTGATGGACATAGCCAAGGGCTAACACAATTGTAAATAGTATTATGTGTTCCTGCTCATCAGGTGCAGTCACTTTAGACATACATGAAGAGACAGATTGAAAGATACTGTTGGGTGTGTACTTTTATTGGGTGTGTCAGTGTGCTAACAATACAACCTTATATAAAGGGCTGCAGTACGGGGGATTTGTTTGGCCTGAGAAGGCCAGGATTTTGGCTGTGATTTGTGGGGGGAGAAGGAATGATCATATTGACAAACGCCCAACTAGAGCTGTTTGCTGAAATTCTTGTGTATTTTTTCCATCAAAAGTGGGTTTATGTGGCCATGCTGTCAATGTTGTGTGTGTATTGTTCCTGCCTGACCATGCAAACATGTCAAACACGTGCTGACCATCTACTCTTTGATCCCATTGCTTAATCATGTACACAGAAATGCAGCTTCCAGCAGAACATGGTCACCTATGTATGTATGTATGTGTGTGGATTGTGGGCTGGTGGTGGGTGTTATATTTTGAATATGTGCCTTTTTAAATATTATGTTGGAATGCTTTGTATGAGTAATGACTGTTAAGTATGTTTCTATAATCTTGCAGATAAAAAATGATGTGGGCTGGTGGGTGAGTAGTTGTAGTATGAAATGTTACCCGTTATACACTGAAAGTAAAGCTGTGTCCACTCTAAGGTTTAGACAAATTTTAGATTGTAAGCTCCTATGAGCAGGGCCCTTAAAACCCAATTGCTAACTGTTTTGCTAAATGTAGCACCAAATATCCTGTAGAATTTTTTTTAAGCTAGTAAATGAATGTACAAAATACTATTTCTGCTGGCAAAATAAAAGTGCATTATTGAGCTTGTTTGGTGTGTGTGTGTGTGTGTTTTTTTCTTTTCTTTCGTTCTTTTTAATTAGTTTTGGGGAAGTGCAATATCTTTCTTTTATCTTATAATTTCTATATGTATTTGTGCGCCAAAAAAACGAATCTTATCAGCACACCTGCAAGTGAATGATAAAGGTGAAATCTTTTATGTGTATGTGTATATATATATATATATATATATATATATATATATATATATATATACAGCTGTGGAGAATAGCAGGTAATGAATTCAGCTGGTGTTGTATGTGTCAGCCCTGGTTCACATTGGTGCGATTTGACATGTCAAATCGGCGGCAATTGCACCGTTCTAATTTCTAGTTTCCATACTACTTTTTGGCGACTTCGGGTGCGATTTTTTTTTTATTGACATCAGTGCAGAAACCTGCACAGAAGTCTCAGGAATTCCCCTCTGCAGTCGGAATTGACATGCGGAAATGAAATCGTGTGAGTTCAGCTGAACTCGCACGATTTCCTCCCGCTTGTCAGTGTGAATCAGGGCTCAAACTGGGCCTTTGTCTTTGTAATTCACCTGCTGCTATCCCAGGGACACCATTTCTTATCAAAATCCCTTAAGTTTACCTTCAAATATTGTTATATGTAGAAATACAGATTTGCATATCTGAAAATAAACGAAAATACAAAAATTCTAATTGTGGTTAAGATCAAATATTCACAGCTGCAATAAAAAGAACATGGTTTCACCTTCTGATCTGGAAATTAGTCATTGTAATCACCCTGAAGTTCCTGTGCTGGTCAGGATCTCCATCTAGGTGGACATGGCGAGGTCCCTCTTTAGCAAAGAGGAGGTCCTGCTCATTTGCCGGGTAAGTGTAGGATATGTACTTGTGCTTACTCAATGTGGGGGTGGATGTGGTAGTTAGATTTGGTGTGGGTGGGGTTCATTGATTTGTTTGGCATCACCACACATTTGCTTCTGGCCCATGTGCACACATCACTTCCTGCATTTGTTCCACTGATTTAAATCAGTAAGGACTAGGGATGAGCTTCGTGTTCGAGTCGAACCCATGTTCGACTCGAACATCGGCTGTTCGATCGTTCGCCGAATTGCGAACGTTATGGGCCGTTCGCGCTAAATTCGTGTGGCGCGTCACGGCCCATAATTCACTGCGGCATCGCAGTGCATTGCTGGCTGATGATTGGCCAAGCATGCACTATGACCCGCATGCTTGGCCAATCACAGCGCTGTCAGTAGAGAGAGCTGTAATTGGCCAAAGCCAGGGTGGCTTTGGCCAATTATGGCTCAGGGGATTTAGTACACACCCCACACTATATAAGGCCGCCTGCACCGCGGCCCTGTGTAGTGTGTGTTCCGGTGTGCTGAGAGATAGAGAGAGAGAGAGACAGTGTCATTTGATTTGAGTTAGATAGATTAGGCAGAACAGTCAGTCAGTTAGCTGCACTTACAGTGTATTGTGTATATATATGCATCCCAGGTGTTGCATATATATATATACACTGTATTCAGTTTAGCTAGATCCGTTCCTGTTATCTTCTATCTAGACTATTTACATTTAATGCAGTGCGTCCTGCTCACAGTGTTCAGCTAGATCCGTTCCTGCTATTTACATTTAGTGCAGTGCGTCCTGCTCACAGTGTTCAGCTAGATCCGTTCCTGTTATCTTCTAGACTATTTACATTTAGTGCAGTGCGTCCTGCTCACAGTGTTCAGCTAGATCCGTTCCTGCAATTTACATTTAGTGCAGTGCGTCCTGCTCACAGTGTTCAGCTAGATCCGTTCCTGCTATTTACATTTAGTGCAGTGCGTCCTGCTCACAGTGTTCAGCTAGATCCGTTCCTGCTATTTACATTTAGTGCAGTGCGTCCTGCTCACAGTGTTCAGCTAGATCCGTTCCTGTTATCTTCTAGACTATTTACATTTAGTGCAGTGCGTCCTGCTCACAGTGTTCAGCTAGATCCGTTCCTGTTATCTTCTAGACTATTTACATTTAGTGCAGTGCGTCCTGCTCACAGTGTTCAGCTAGATCCGTTCCTGCTATTTACATTTAGTGCAGTGCGTCCTGCTCACAGTGTTCAGCTAGATCCGTTCCTGTTAAATTCCTACTGACCGGCAGGCTTGTCTGGTTACAGTATATAAAGCTACCTGAAGAAAATTACAGGTGTTCTATTTGATCCTATTAGTACCACGGTCAGGCAGCTAGACTATTTACATTTAGTACAGTGCGTCCTGCTCACAGTGTTCAGCTAGATCCGTTCCTGTTATCTTCCTACTGACAGGCAGGCTTGTCTGGTTACAGTATATAAAGCTACCTGAAGAAAATTACAGGTGTTCTATTTGATCCTATTAGTACCACGGTCAGGCAGCTAGACTATTTACATTTAGTACAGTGCGTCCTGCTCACAGTGTACAGCTAGATCCGTTCCTGTTATCTTCCTACTGACAGGCAGGCTTGTCTGGTTACAGTATATAAAGCTACCTGAAGAAAATTACAGGTGTTCTATTTGATCCTATTAGTACCACGGTCAGGCAGCTAGACTATTTACATTTAGTACAGTGCGTCCTGCTCACAGTGTTCAGCTAGATCCGTTCCTGTTATCTTCCTACTGACAGGCAGGCTTGTCTGGTTACAGTATATAAAGCTACCTGAAGAAAATTACAGGTGTTCTATTTGATCCTATTAGTACCACGGTCAGGCAGCTAGACTATTTACATTTAGTACAGTGCGTCCTGCTCACAGTGTTCAGCTAGATCCGTTCCTGTTATCTTCCTACTGACAGGCAGGCTTGTCTGGTTACAGTATATAAAGCTACCTGAAGAAAATTACAGGTGTTCTATTTGATCCTATTAGTACCACGGTCAGGCAGCTAGACTATTTACATTTAGTACAGTGCGTCCTGCTCACAGTGTTCAGCTAGATCCGTTCCTGTTATCTTCCTACTGACAGGCAGGCTTGTCTGGTTACAGTATATAAAGCTACTTGAAGAAAATTACAGGTGTTCTATCCCAGCTTAGTGCAGCTACAGGCCATTAGTATGTCTGGAAGGCCAAGAAGGAGAGGCAGACAGTCACAAGCCAATAAGAGAGGGCAAGCAGGCTCTGTGTCTAGTGCTGGTCGTGGAGACGGTGCATCCTCATCAGCACGTGGCCATGGGACACGCTTGGCCTTTTTTTCGGCAGCTGGCCATGTTGAGCCGCAACATGCGGAAGACTTGGTCGAGTGGATGACCAAGCCGTCCTCATCCTCCTCATCCTCTCTCACCCATGCCCAGGGTGCTTTGTCTGGCAAAGCAGCGGCCTCTTCCCTCAGCTCAATGTCATCAGTGACTCCTTCCCTAGCTCCACCATGTCCTCATGAGGATTCCCTCGAACTGTTTGACCACAGTGTTGGGTACATGCTCCAGGAGGATGCCCAGCGTTTGGAAGGCTCTGATGACGATACTGAGCTCGATGAAGGCAGTAACATGAGCGCGGACAGAGGGGGTGCCCAAGAAGGACAGCAATCTGGCAGTCATGCTCCCCCTGCTGCAGCATACTGCCAGGTTTGCTCCAGTGATGAGGAGGGAGGGGATGATGAGGTCACTGACTCAACGTGGGTGCCTGATAGGAGAGAGGAGGAGGAGGAGGAGGAGGAGGAGGAGGAGGAGGCGGCAGCACATCACCAACGAGGCAGGATGCCCTCCAGGGGCCAGCCTAAGGGCAGCACATTGACTGCATCACACCCCAAAGCTCCACATGTGCAGGGCGCTGCAGTCTCTGCGCGTTATTCAAAAAGTTCTTTGGTGTGGGCCTTTTTTGAGACGAGTGCATCAGATCGCACCGCTGCTATTTGCAACATATGTCTCAAGCGTATCTCGCGTGGCCAAAATATCTCCCGCTTGGGTACCACATGCTTGACCAGACATATGTTGACCTGCCATGCAGTTCGTTGGCAAGCGTATCTAAAAGACCCACACCAAAGAACAAAGAGGATCTCTCCTTGCTCCTCATCAGCTGAGATTTCCAACCCCACTAGACCTTCAGTCCTCTCTGAGACCTGCAGTGAGAGGAATGAAGGTGTAGAATTAGGTGTGTCACAGCCAAGTACTTGTGGGCAATCTGCTTTTGGTACACCGACGTCAGATTGTACCAGGCAAATTTCCCTGCCCCAGCTGCTGCACCGCCGAAAGAAGTTTGCTCCCAGCCATCCACATGCCCAGCGGTTGAATGCTAGCTTGGCAAAATTGCTAGCACTTCAACTGCTGCCTTTTCAGTTGGTAGACTCTGCCCCCTTCCGTGAGTTTGTGGAATGTGCGGTTCCTCAGTGGCAGGTACCCAAACGCCACTTTTTCTCACGGAAGGCGATTCCGGCTCTCTACCGGCATGTGGAAGGCAATGTCCATGCCTCGCTGGACAGGGCGGTCAGCGGTAAGGTGCATATTACCGCTGACTCATGGTCCAGCAGGCATGGACAGGGACGTTACCTAAGTTTCACGGCGCATTGGGTGACTCTGCTGGCAGCTGGGAAGGATGCAGGACAAGGTGCAGTAGTGTTGGAGGTTGTTCCGCCACCACGCCTCCAAAATGCTGATTGTGACACACCTCTCTCCTCCACCCCCTCCTCTTCTTCTTCCTCCATGGCCTCTTCCTCGGAACCAGCGGTGCTCCGTAGGCGTTCAAGGGGCTACGCAAGTACGCAGGCCAAAAGATGCCATGCGGTGCTTGAGCTGGTGTGCTTGGGGGACAGGAGCCACACTGGGGCAGAGGTTCTGTCAGCTCTGCAGGGGCAGGTTCAGAGGTGGTTGACGCCACGCCAAATTAAGGCAGGAATGGTGGTTTGCGACAATGGCACCAACCTCCTCTCTGCCCTCCGACAGGGACAAATGACCCATGTGCCCTGTTTGGCTCACGTCCTTAACTTGGTGGTGCAGCGGTTCTTGGGCAGGTACCCGGGCTTACAGGATGTCCTGAGGCAGGCCAGGAAAGTCTGTGTGCATTTCCGCCGGTCATATAATGCCAGTGCTCGGCTGACGGACCTCCAAAAGGAGTTTAACCTGCCCAAGAACCGCCTAATCTGTGACATGCCCACCAGGTGGAACTCAACGTTGGCCATGCTGCAGCGGCTGCACACGCAGCAGAGGGCCATCAATGAGTACCTGTGCGACTATGGCACCAGGACAGGGTCAGGGGAGCTTGGTTTTTTTTCCCCACGCCAGTGGGCCATGATCAGGGATGCATGCACTGTCCTGTCACCATTCGAGGAGGCCACGAGGATGGTGAGCAGTGACAGTGCATGCATCAGTGACACTGTCCCCCTTGTCCACCTGTTGGAGCACACGCTGCGTGGAATAATGGACAGGGCACTTGAGGCAGAACAGAGGCAGGAAGAGGAGGACTTCCTTAGCTCTCAAGGCCCCCTTTATCCAGACAGTGTTCCTGCGTGCCCGCCGATCACACAGGAAGAGGACGAGGAGGAAGAGGAGGAGGAGGAAGATTGTGTCAGTATGGAGGTGGAGCCTGGCACTCAGCATCAGCAGCAGTCTTTAAGGGATCAGTCCCAAGAAACACATGGACTTGTACGTGGCTGGGAGGAGGTGGCTGCGGACCATGTCGTTCTTAGTGACCCAGAGGACTCCGGACCGAATGCCTCAGCAAACCTACGCTGCATGGCCTCCCTGATCCTGCAAAGCCTGCGTAAGGATCCTCGTATTCGTGGTATCAAGGAGAAGGACCAATACTGGCTGGCAACCCTCCTTGATCCACGTTACAAGGGTAAGGTTGCGGACCTTATCTTGCCATCGCAGAGGGAGCAGAGGATGAAACATCTTCGGGAGGCCTTGCAGAAAGGTCTGTGCAACGCGTTCCCAGAGACTGGGAGGTTACAAACTCCTGTTTCTGGACAACGTGTTGCTGAGGCTTCGGTCAGTCAAAGAAGGAGCGGTGGAGAAGGTGGCCGTCTGACCGATGCGTTCAGACAATTTTTTGGTCCGCAGCCCCAAGGTATGATCGGTTCCAGCAACCATCGCCAGCGTCTGTTTTACATGGTGCAGGAATACCTAGGGGCAAGATCAGACTTGGACACCTTTCCCACCGAAAATCCTCTGGGTTACTGGGTCTTGAGGATGGATCACTGGCCAGAGCTTGCACAGTATGCAATTGAGCTACTGGCCTGTCCTGCATCCAGCGTTCTTTCGGAACGCACATTCAGTGCTGCTGGAGGCGTGGTAACCGATCACAGGGTGCGTCTGTCCACCGACTCGGTCGATCGGCTGACCTTCATAAAAATGAATGAGTCTTGGATCACCACCAGCTACCAAGCACCTGATGCTGATGTAACCGAATAATTTTTTTTGAAATCTCAGATCCCTTCAAAGACTGCCTATGCTGATGCTGAGTGACTATCCCTGAGTAATTATCCTCTTCCTCCTCAATCATCACGCTGATAGCTTGTAAGAACATTTTTGGTTCTGGGCGCCACCACCAGTGCCTAAGGCACAATTTTTCAGCCCCTGTTTAACAGGGGCGTGTAATTACAATTTTTGATGTAATACTTTGCAGCAGGGCTCGTTCCTGCATTCCAACTAGAGTGTATGTGAGGGGTTGCAGTGTTGTGGCACCAGCACCAGTGCCTAGGGCCCAATTTTTCTGCCCCTGTCTAACAGGGGCGTGTAATTACAATTTTTGATGCAATACTTTGCAGCAGGGCTCGTTCCTGCGTTCCAACTAGAGTGTCTGTGAGGGGTTGCAGTGTTGTGGCACCAGCACCAGTGCCTAAGGCCCAATTTTTCTGCCCCTGTCTAACAGGGGCGTGTAATTACAATTTTTGATGCAATACTTTGCAGCAGGGCTCGTTCCTGCGTTCCAACTAGAGTGTCTGTGAGGGGTTGCAGTGTTGTGGCACCAGCACCAGTGCCTAAGGCCTAATTTTTCAGCTCCTGTTCAACAGGGGCATGTAATTACAATTCTTGATCTAATATTTCACAGCAGGGCCCTGTGAGGGCTTACAGTGTTGTGGCCACAGCAACACCTAAGGCCCAAATTTCTGCTGAGTATATAGGGCAGGACCCTACTTTCAAACATCTAACTTACAAACGACTCCTACTTGCAAACGGAAGGAGACAACAGGAAGTGAGATGAAATCTACCCCTAGGAAGGGAAATTCTCTCCTGTAAGAGTTAATATGGGAAAACAAGTTCTCCTTTCCACTGATGCTTTCCAATCCTTGTTCCACAAAAAAACCCAAATTTTCAAAAAACATTTTTCATTGGGACAAAAAAGTGAGGTGAAATCTTCTGAAGAGGAGGAAAGACAGCAAAACAAATGTCACAGGGGTGATAACCCTTCCCTATGTTTTCCAAAAAGCTTAGAAAAGATTTTTTGGCTGGAGCTAAACACGTTAAAAATGTTCAAAATTACAAACAGATTCTACTTAACAACAAACCTACAGTCCCTGTCTTGTTTGCACCGCCTGTATACTGCTGTTCAGAGTATATAGGGCCTGGTGGCCCCACACCTTTCCTTATTTTAATTTGGGTGCGGGGTTCCCCTTAATATCCATACAAGACCCAAAGGGACTGGTAATGGACTGGGGGGTACCCATGCCGTTTGTCTCACTGATTTTCATCCATATTGCCATGACCCGACATGACATTAAACCCGCAAGCAGTTTTAAATGAGATTTTTTCCTTTAAAAATGACATTTGGTGCAGGGACTGTTCTAAACATGGGAAACACGCGTCACTTTACAGGCATACTATAGACACCCCCCAGGTACGATATTTAAAGGAATATTTCACTTTTTTTTTTTTACTTTAAGCATCATTAAAATCACTGCTCCCGAAAAAACGGCCGTTTTTAAAAGTTTTTTTTGCATTGATACATGTCCCCTGGGGTAGGACCCGGGTCCCCAAACCCTTTTTAGGACAATACCATGCAAATTAGCCTTTAAAATGAGCACTTTTGATTTCGAACGTTCGAGTCCCATAGACGTCAATGGGGTTCTAACGTTCGTGCGAACTTTCGGTCCGTTCGCGGGTTCTGGTGCGAACCGAACCGGGGGGTGTTCGGCTCATCCCTAGTAAGGACTATGCAAATATAAATGAGAGCTCCTTTCTATTAAAATATATATGACTTGTTTCACAGTTGGGTGGCTTTTCAAGAAAAATTTGGACGAGTTGCATGACAAGTTGTACCCCATGATTCTCAATGATAACCATTCATATCTGTGCTAATTCAAGTTGCAACAACTTCAAAGTAGTCCTTGTACTACTTTGGTGTGACTTTCATGTGACTTGAGGTATATAGGGTGCAATATTACACAGGCATTCCCAGAAGTTAGGGCCAAGTTGCAGCAGCAAAGTGGCAGCAAAATAGTGTGACTTTCAGGTCGCAGCAGTGTGTGAATGAGATTCATGGATAATACCTTTCAATTAGGCACTATTCTTGTGCATCCTGCAAGTGGGTCAAATTCTTCCCTGCACTACTTTGGTTTGACTTTGATGTGACTTGAGGTCCATATACCGCAAGATTACACAGGCATTGGTCGCACAAGTGCAAATGGGGCCTAATTCAAAGGTGTTATCAATGAATCTCATAGGTTCCTTTCATACTTGGCCAACTTTTCATACAACTTGAGGCCCATAAGGCCCCTTTCACACTTGTGTGACCTGAAAGTCTCACAATGTTGCAGCACTTTTTACCGCAAATTTGATGTGATTTGAAGCAATGCCAGTGTAAGGTCTATGGACGCAGGAGTCGCAGGACAAGTCGCATAAGTGTGAAAGGGGCTGGTTCACACTTGTGCTGTCCGACATTGGATGTGATTTTCCCCGCACTGCAAATCACATGCGATGTCTGTGTGATGCAAACTCAGCCATACGGATTGTATGGTTAAATTTGCAACGCATTAGGACCAAACTCGCACAGGACCCTTTTTTTGGTCTGCAACAGAATTGGATCGCATGGGTGTTCTCCAGAATTGGATCGCATGGGTGCTCCAAGTGACAATCTGCATCTGGTGACAGGTGACGTGGCAAGTGACACACTCGGGGCTCCCACTGATTCTGCATTATGGTGAGTTAAACTATTTAATTTTTTTATAACAATGTAATTATAGTAATAACGCGATATGCAAACTGATTTGGGGGTGTCAATAGCTTTCTACTGACACTCCCAGCAGTTCGCATATGGCAGTGTGAACTGCCTGCGAGTTGTATGCGATGTGGGAACCCGCACTAGATTCGCAGGGTTCCCGCATGGCTCTAGTGTGAACTGGCCCTGACCCTAGGCAGGGGCGGATCCAGGGGGGGGCAACGGGGCAATTGCCCCCTCCGAGAAATGTGGGTGACTGTGAGAGCAGGGTGTGAGAGAGAGACCGCCGGCGGGCGGCTCCGTTAGTGAGAGAGCCGCCGGGCGGCTCCGTGAGTGAAAGAGCCGCCGGGCGGCTCCGTGAGTGAAGGAGGAGCCGGGCGGCTCCGTGACTGAGAGAGCCGCTGAGCGCCTCCGTGAGTGAAGGTGGAGCCGGGCGGCTCCGTGACTGAGAGAGCCGCTGAGCGGCTCCATGAGTGAAGGAGGAGCCGGGCGGCTCCGTGACTGAGAGAGCCGCTGAGCGGCTCCATGAGTGATGGTGACAAGGGCCTCATCCCCACAACCCTTACCCGGTGGTTGTGGGGGTCTGCGGGTGGGGGGCTTATCGGAATATGGAAGCCCCCTTTAACAAGAGGGCCCCCAGATCCTGTCCTCCCCATGTGAATGGGTATCAGGTACATTGTATCGCTACCCATTAACCAAAAAAAAGCAGTGTAATGTGACAAAAAACAATAGCCGTTTTTTTAAAAATTCCTTTATTGTAAAATAGCTCTGAGTGGTCTTCTCCCCCAAGCCGTGTCTCCCACCATCATCTTTTCCTGGTGCTGTCTCTCTTGTCGCCATCTTCTGTCGCCATCTCTCCCGCCACCACCTATTTCTCCCGCTGCTGTGTTCTACCTCACTGCCATGTTCTTCCTTGTCGTTGTCTTCCTCCATTGTGTTGTCACCCGCTGTCTGGCGTCTCTTTCACAGCCATGGGGCGTGACCATCCATTGATGTCACGCGGAAAGCCCATCCCCTTTATTTTTTAAAAAGGAGACGGCCTTTACCAGACAAGGGTTGTGAGGATGAGGCCCTTGTCCCCATCAACATGGGGACAAAGTGTTTTGGGGGGGACTCCAAAGTACCCTCCCCATGTTGAGGGCATGTGGCCTGGTATGGTTCAGGAGGAGGGGCACTCTCTCATCCCCCCTCTTTTCCTGCAGCCTGCCAGGTTGCTTGCTCAGATAAGGATCTGGTATGTATTTTGGGGTACCCCCATGCAATTTTTTTTTTCGTGCGGGGTTCCCCTTAATATTTATACCAGACCCAAAGGGCCTGGTAATGGACTGGGGGGAACTCACGCCATTTTTATTCAATGAGTTTTATCCATATTGCCGGGATCCGACAATACATTACAGCTGCGAGCAGTTTTAAAATACATTTTTTTGCATTGATACATGTCCCCCGGGGCAGGACCTGGGTCCCCATACACTTTTTATGGCACTTGCATATAAGCCTTTAAAATGAGCACTTTTGATTTTTCACGTTCATAGACTTTAACGGTGTTCGCACAAATTTTTTGCCTGTTCGCAAGTTCTGGTGCGAACCGAACCGGGGGTGTTCAGCTCATCCCTACCCAATAGCCAATGGCACATGAGGATTGTTGGTACCATAATAGTAATGCCTCAAAAGCAAAACATTATTGTATAGATTGAAAAGAATCAAACATTAGTAATAGTATTTTCTATGGATGATTGTGCTGAGCTCTATAGCGTAGTGGTGTGCCCTGCTACCTTCAAAGGTTCAAGCCATGGGTTTGAATCCCACCAATGGTATCACCTCCTGAAAACATACATTGTACTCAGCAGCATAATTAGCGAATGCACATCAAATTGGTTTATTCCATAATTTTAACTCTTCAAATGCATGCAATGGTATGTAATTATTCAAAAATATTATAGTGTGGAATTCTAAAAATCCAGCTATTCAAAAATCAGGGAAAAAAAACAGCGTAGGAACCCCCCCCCAGTGCTTACCAGGCCCTCCGGATCTGGTATGGACTTTAAGGGGAACCCCGTGGAAAATTAAAAAAAAAAAATTACACGGGGTCCCCCCAAAATTCATACCAGGCCCTTCAGGTCTTGTATGGATTTTAAGGGGAACCCTGCGCCAAAATAAAAAAAATGGCATAGGGGTCCCCCCAAAATCCATACCAGACCCTTATCTGAGCACACAACCTGCCAGGTCAGGAAAGGGGGGGACGAACAACGACCACCCCCCTCCTGAACCATACCAGGCCACATGCCCTCAACATGGGGAGGGTGCACCTAAGGGCCTCATCCTCACAACCCTTGCCCGGTGGTTGTGGGGGTCTGTGGGCAGGGGGCTTATCAGAGTCTGGAAGCCCCCTTTACCAAGGGGGCCCCAGATCCCGGCCCCCCTATGTGAATGGGTATTGGGTACATTGTACCCCTACTCATTCACCTAAAAAATCAGTGAAATGTGGCAAAAGACAATAGCCGGTTTTTGACTATTCCTATATTAAAAATGTCTTCTTCTTTGCCCCGCTTCTTTCTCCATCTTCCTCCGGTCTTCCTTTGTTTTTTCCCTTCTTCCTCTGGCTTCTTTTTCCCCCACTTCTTCCTCCATCTTCCACCGGTCTTCTCCATCTTCCTCCGGCTTGTTCTTCCACCACTTCGTCCTCCGATCTTTCTCTTCCGCTACTCCCGACCCACTGAACATGAAAACAATGACCCTCCTTCGACACTGCGGCCAGCTGATCTGTCCATTTCCATAGCGCACATTTCATATATAACTATGGGGCATGGCCGCCGGATGATGTCAGCAGGAGCCCCTGCCCCCTTGTGACATCACTGACCCATCATACCCCAGGCTGTGAAGTCACAAGGGGCGGGGTCTAGGAGTAATGTCATGCACCCCATCGCAGCATCAGAGGAGGTTTGATTTTTGAATGTTCAGTGGGAGCGGTGGATGAGAAAGACCGGAGGATGAAGCGGGGAAGAAGGAGGAAGAAGCGGGGGAAGAAGCAGCTGGAGGAAGAAGGAGAAAACCGAAGGAAGACCGGAGGAAGAAGTGGGGGAAAGAAGAAGACATTTTTAATAAAGGAGTTGTCAAAAACCGGCTATTGTCTTTTGTCACATTTCACTGCTTTTTTAGGTGAATGGATAGGTGTACAATGTACCCCATACCCATTCATGTGGGGAGCGGGGATCTGGGGGCCCCTTTGTTAAAGGGGACTTCCAGATTTCGATAAGCCCCCCCACCCGCAGACCCCTGGTGAGGCCCAGGTGAGGCCCTTGTTCCCATCAACATGGGGACAAGATGTTTTGGGGGGGACCCCAAAGCACCCTCCCCATTTTGAGGGCATGTGGTCTGGTATGGTTCAGGAGGGGGGTGCCGCTCGCTCGTCCCCCCCACCCTTTCCTGACCTGCCAGATTGCGTGCTCTGGAAAGGATCTCGTAAGGATTTGGGGGGGGACCCTACGCCATTTTTAAAAAAATTTTGTTGTGGAGTTCCCCTTAATATCCATACCAGACTCGAAGGACCTGGTATGCACTAGCGGGGAGAACCTACACCGTTTTTTTCTTTGATTTTTACTCTATATTGCCGGGAACCGGCAATTCATTACAGCCGCAAACAATTTTACATGACATTTTTTCCTTTAGAAATGTCATTTTGCTGCGGTACAGTAATAAACACGGGAAAGATGAGCTACTTTACAGCCATACTATAGACACCCGTAAAATAAAACCAAAGAATTATTTATTTTACATGCGTTTGCCCTTCCAGTGCTCCTTGCTATGAAGACCAGTTATAGGTGGGGGCAGTGACCTTTTTTTTTGTATACTATAGACACCCTCCAGGCACGATATTTAGAGGAATTTTTTATTTTTATTGTTTCACTTTAAGCATTTTTAAAATCACTGCTCCTTAAAAAATGTCCCTTTTAAAAACATTTTTTCCAATTGATACATGTCCCCTGGGGCAGGACCCAGGTCCCCATACACTTTTTTTGCAAAGTACTTGCATATGAGCCTTCAGTGAGAACTTTGGATTTTACAGGTTCGAGCCCGATTGACTTCCATTAGTCCCGCATATGTGATCTGACAAGCATGTTCGCCGGCAATAGCGCTGCTTTCCATTTGCATTAGCGCCCAGTTTCTGAGAGTTGAAGTCTTAATTGGCCTTAATTGGGTGCTATTTTCCGGGACTGCAGGATCATTTATTGGCGCTATAGTAAATGACCCCCATTGTGTGGAACTATTCGCTGTATTCTTTTTTGGCATGACTTTTAATGTGTTTTTCACTTCTATGATTGTAGTTTTCAATTCTTATTTCCTCCATTGCCTGAATTTTCCCACTGTTTGAGGAATTAAAGTGATTGTAAAGTTAAATTTTTTTGTTATTTAAATTATCCCAACACCAGAGATAAAATTGTGATGGTGAGGAGAGCTCAGCACACAGCTTGTCTATAGGCAACACAGCTCTGCATTATTCCTTCGTTCCTGTGCCATGTGTGAAAGGGGAGGGCTGTTCCTTTCCTCCAATCAGCTCTCAGACACTGTACAAGAGCTCTAACTGCAGCTCCCCGCCCCCTCCTCTGTGTTCCTGGCAGATGAACAAGGATTTTTATCGAAATTCATCACTTTTGAAGGGATGTAAAAAATAGAAGGCTGCAGATAAACAAGTAAAACTTATGTAGGGAGATTTGTTTCATCCCTGTGTATCATCTGAGGCTTTTCACTCAACTCGGTATATGTGAGGGTTTACAACCACTTTAATACATAGAATGCATTGACCACTTCCGGCTTGCAGCCGTGGTTTTACGCTACTTTGAAGAGGAATACCGTTGTTATGATAGCAGCTAGCTACCATAACCCTGGTATCCTCTTCTTCAGTGGGCCGTCCACTTGAAGATAAAAGTGGTCTCTGCAGCGGATTCACAGCGATATCACTTTTATCGACGGCAGAGGGCCCCCCTTCCGCCACTCTCCGGTGCCCTTGCTGCTTACTGGAGTCGTTGGTAGCGGTGGAGGCGATCAGATCCTCTCCCTAGCCTGACATGGAGACAAGTGAGAGACTCCATATCATTGCAGGGTGGAAGCGATGTCAAAACGTCACTTCCACTCAATGCTCTTAAAGGGACATTTTTTTTTTGAAATGACATTACATTTTGTTTTTATTGCATTTTAGTGTAAATATGAGATCTGAGGTCTTTTTGGGTAATGCCTATATATCAAAAATAATGTACAAGTGAATGTGAGAGATGACATCATTAAGGGAGCAAGGGAGGAGGTGGAATCCTTATGGGTAGAGCTATAAAGGGTGGAAACTATGGGGAAATAAATACTGGGAGTATGCTATAGGCCCCCTAACCAGAGGGAGGAGACGGAGGCAGACCTGCTATCACAATTTGGATTAGCGACAAGAATGGGAAGTGTCGGGGGGCGTGGCCGGCCGGAGAAGCAGATGGACGCCTAAGCACATAGCTCGCCAGCCAGGGGACACAATCCAGCACAATCGGCCGCCCTTATAACACCATCCACACCCATCCTTGCTCCACACATCCAGGGGGATGACGATGCAGCCATCCAGGAAAAGATTTACCGACCACAGGCCTCAGAAATTGACGGAATTTGCCTACAAGCTGGCAGGATGGGATATCCAAGATGGTGCCGACCAGACCGCACCACGAGAGCCATACACAGACCTCCCGGATGCCATCACGGATGAACGCACAGACCCAGGTACCGTTGATGACCCATCCCAGACACTGGAGGGTGACCCCCTCCCTAGCAGCCCAGCCAAAGCTAAGATGTGGCTAGATACGCCGCCGCACCGGACACAGCACCAGAAAATTGAGGCCCAGGCTCCTATTCCCTTCTCCCTAGACCAGGCCCTGCACTCCTCTATGGCCTCCTTCCCTACCTCAGGCCAGCCAGTCATGGACACTACCCTGAAGGACATGCTGATCTCCCTCCAGACTTCCCTCATGACTGACCTCTCATCCATGTTCCACAGAATCACCTCTGATATCGACCTACTAGATGATAGGGTGACTAATACTGAGAGAGGGATACATGCATGCACTACCACAGTGAATGTAGTCATTGACGCTTATGACACAGTTAAAGAAGAACAGGCATGGATGCGGGCCAAGCTGGCCGATTTAGAAGACAGGTCCCGCAGGAACAACATTAAGCTGAGAGGCGTCCCTGAGACCATACTCCCCGCGGACCTGCCACGATATGCCAAAGAATTGATGCACATAGTGATTCCTGAAGCGTCTCCGCGCGATGTAATAATAGACAGGATTCACAGAATTGCCAAGCCATCCCACCTCGCAACCTCGGTCCCCAGAGATGTCCTGATGAGGGTCCATTTCTATCATATCAAAGAGAAACTTCTCATGGGACTCAGAGCTAAATCACCCTTACCTGCTCCCTACACTGGCATCCAACTCTTTCCCGACCTGTCCAAGTACACCCTCCAAATGCGACGACAACTCAACCCGATAACCAAAGGCCTGCAAAACCATAAGCTGCAATACAAATGGCGCTACCCCGCAACAATCCTCATTGCGCACGCCATTGGCCAAATGCCAATGGCCAAACGCACGCCATTGGAGATCTAGACAAGGGCCTGAAACTCCTCCACTCCTGGCGGATAATCCCTGAGTTACCCAAACCAACTCCTCAAGACAGAGGATCAAATACGTCCCACAGCTTACAAAACCGCAATCTTAACTGAAGGATGCACCTTTCATTACTACACTTGGCCACTAACATTTAATATGGCTCCCCTGAGCTCTGGCAACCTGCTACTCCTGCCTTCTCCTCCCGGTGTTACTAACTCTTTGTACCCCCACATAGAGGTCTACACGGTGTTGAACACCCCCTCTAGATTTTCTTTTATTACTAGAACCACCTCCAACAACTGCACCGAATCTCCCACTACTGGATCACTTCGCCAATTTCTACCAGTTGCCCTATATATTTTATGCTAATGTTATTTCTTTGACTTTTTTTTTTTTTGTTACCTGATAACTAACACATTGCTCTATTCGCAGTATTCTAGTCCACTCTACTTTCAGACCCTAGGATAGCCACGAATCTACTACCAACTCCTAGACCCAGGATTCTCCAGAACCAACCTCCAATACCTGCCTCCTACCACTTCAATCTACACTCAAGCCTCAAACTTTCGCTTTTCTACGGCTGAATCTCACTCCCAGGTACCTCCGGATCAAATCTTCAGCGTCTAACTGTAAGTGCTACGCACAACACCCACCAACCCCACAACCGCAAGATGCCGTTCACCATACTCTCTTTGAATGCCAACGGGCTGAATCATTCCGCCAAATGACCGCTACGGCCCTCCACGGTGATGTACTATGTATCCAAGAAACTCACCTACTGTCTTCCAATACATCTTTATGCAACAATCACCAATATCCCCATATCTATCATGCCACGCACCCCACTAAAACAAGAGGAGTCATGATAGCGATCCGGAACACTATAGACTTCCAACTCCTAGACGTAGTGTCAGACCCCGAAGGTCGTTTTCTTATCCTTACCTGCACGATCAATAAAGCGACCTATACTTTAATCAATATATACGCCCCGAACTCCCGCCAAATGAGCTTCTTCCACAGAGTCCTACGATCTGCCAAACCCACCCAAAAAGGCCACAGAATACTATGTAGTGACTTCAACCTGGTCCCAGACGTATCGATGGATTCCACCTCAGCGGCAAAACGCCGTGAATCACCATTGAAAAAATTCCTCACCTCCCAGGACCTATATGATGTCTGGAGATGCCACCATGGCTCTGAACGTGACTACACTTTTTTTTCATCCAGACACCGCTCGTACTCGAGAATAGACTTTAGAATATTTATAGAATCTTTAGCAGAACATATCCGCTCTAACCCCAACATCTCTGGCCTACAGATTGGTCCTTATCACCACAAAATTAGCCTGTTTGCGGATGATGTAATCCTCATCCTCACCAACCCGACTCTTTCCCTGGCAGAAGTACAAAAGATGCTAAATTGGTTTAGCTCAGTCTCATACTACAAAATCAACACGACTAAATCCTTCCTACTAGACATCAATGTAGACGCTACCATGAAGAACTCTGACATATCATATCTAGGCATCCAACTACCGAAGACGACTAAAAAACTCTATTCATGCAACTACCTTCCACTCCTCCAAAACATTCAAGCGACTTCACAAAATATAGCGAAACATGAATTATCCTGGACAGGTAGGCTTGCAGCCTTTAAAATGATCTGCCTTCCCCAAATACTCTACTACTTTAGAACCCTACCCATCCCCCTGCCCGCCACATTCTTCAGATCCCTCCAGACGTTATTTAATAAATTCCTCTGGCATGGGAAACGACCCAGATGCACCCATACAAAACTGGTAATACACAGACTGGTGGGAGGCACTGGCTCTATAGACTTTGAAGACTACCACTTAGCGGCTATCCTAGCCCAATTACCCTGCTGGTTTCAACCATCCCCGACCACGCTGTGGGGCCACATCGAACACTCTTCACTTACAAGACCCAACCTGAAATCCTGGCTACTAAGCATACCGCTAGGCACCTCAGTCCCAAAGTCCCTCTCTCCTACCATGAAAGCCTCAGCACACGCTTGGAAAAAAGCATCAGTCCTAATGACATACACTCCAAACATGCCACAATCCCGCATTCCTATACAATCCTTGCTCCATCTAATGCCTGAAATCTCACTCTCATTATGGATCCTTAAAGGCATACACTCCATACAAGACCTATTACAAGACAACCACATCAAAACTTTCCCCCAACTACAAGCCGCATTTGCCTTACCGGCATCCGAATACTTCACCTATCTCCGTATACATCACTGCCTGAAAACTATATCACTCCCCATCTATAATATCCACCCCAAGACATGGGAGTACCTCACCAACCCCGAAACGAAAGTTAAAGGTATCTCTTATTTTTATAATAGCCTCCACCACAAACGTACCTTTACCAAACTAACACCTCACCACACCTGGGAAAAAGATCTTGCCAAAAATTTTACCGACACACAATGGCAACAAGCCCACAAGTCTATTAACAAATCCACCAAATGCGCGGCCCTATGGGAACTCGCACAGAAGATTGCACTACGATGGTATTTGACCCCAGCCCGAATAACATCCTTTAACCCTCAAATCCCCAATACTTGCTGGAGATGTAAATCTTCCACAAGCGACTTGCTACACGTTTTCTGGTCTTGCTCCAAATTACAACATTACTGGGACAGTACCTTCCATTTAATCTCGACCATTATCCAAATCAAAACCCCTCCATCACCGGCACTTGCGATTCTCAACCTCACCATTGAGGACACTCCTCATCCTTTCAGATTCGTAACCACCCATATTCTCATGGCAGCCAGACTAAATATAACCAGACATTGGAAGTCTGACACACATCTGACACCCAAGTCACTGACTTGGTTTCACTACATTACAGCTACGAGACTACCACAGCCGCACACTCTGGCCAAGCCACAAAACTACACACAGCATGGCAACCGTGGATTGACTGGACTAAAAACTGCGCACCCCACGTAAAAACTAACTGATCTACTGACCCTTCTTCTTGACCGAGCAATACCACTCACTTTTTGAAAATGTTATGTTACTAATATAGTTGGTAATTTTATGCTAGATGTAAATTTCGTATCTCTCAGCAAAAGGTCCCCTTTGCTCCTGTGCCACTAGAGCTCCCATATGGGGTAGCACACCAGTGAAGTGGACCAATCACGCTTTTAGCACTGTATGCAGAGATACGGTTATTACTTGTTTTATCAGATCCCTGTTTGTGGATAGAAGTTCATACTTTTAAATTGTTATACAGACGTCGTTGCATGATGTACAATGCTCAGTTGTACATTGTATTGTTTCTGAAATCTAATAAAAATATGGAATTAAAAAAAGAATGGGAAGTGTCATTATAATGGGGGATTTTAAGTATCCAGACATAGACTGGGTGGAAGGAACCGTGCGCTATAAGCCTCGCCAGTTCATAAATGTCTTGCAGGACAATTTCATGGGTCAGATGGTAATTGCACCAACTAGAAACAAAGCGTTACTAGACCTACTGATTACCAACAATACAGACCTGATCATGGATGTGGGCAATTTAGGAAACCGTGATCACAGGTCAATTAGTTTCAGTATAAATCACACAAATAGGAAACATAAGGGGAATACAAAGACACTGAATTTCAAAAGAGCCAACCTCCGTAAACTACGATCCTTGATAGAAGATACTAATTGAGATAAAATCTTAGGAACAAAGAACACGGATGAAAAATGGGTATGCTTTAAGAGCATATTAAATAAGGGCATTAGCCAGTGCATTCCAATGGGAAATACATTTAAAAGAGCTAATAAAAGTCCTGGGTGGGTTAGCTCCAACATTAAAATGCATATAAAGGCAAAGGAGAAGGCCTTCAAAAAATACAAGGCTGAGGGATCATCATAAGCATTCCAACTTTACAAAGAATGCAACAAGAAATGTAAGGGTGTAATCAGGGCAGCTAAGATAGAGCATGAAACGCACACAGCAGAGGAGGGTAAGAAAAATCCCAAGAAATTCTTTAAGAACATAAATAGTACGAAAGGGAGGTCAGATCATATTGGTCCCATAAAGAATGATAAATGGAATTTGGTTACTAAGGATGAAGAGATGGCAAAGGTATTGAATTTATGCTTCTCCCCAGTCTTCACGGGGGAATTGTGGGGCTTCAGTAACCAAAACTGCAATGTTTATCCTCATGACATGTCACAGGAAGCACCCTCATGGATAACAAAGGACAGAATAGAAATAGACTTGAAAAACTTACAATTAATAAGCCACCAGGACCAGATGGCTTGCACCTGAGGGTCAAGTAATTGCCAGACCATTGTTCCTAATTTTTACCAACAGTCTACTGACTGGAATGGTACAAGCTGA
Organism: Aquarana catesbeiana; assembly: GCF_042186555.1. NCBI lineage: Eukaryota > Metazoa > Chordata > Amphibia > Anura > Ranidae > Aquarana > Aquarana catesbeiana. Next base: position 394,170,983 of record NC_133324.1, read on the forward strand.
TTGAAGAAAAGCCAATGTAGCGCCAATATTTAAAAAAGGGCCAAGATACATCCCTGGAAATTACAGACCAGTTAATCTAACATCAATTATATTCAAGCTCTTGGAGGGGATGATAAGGGACTACATACAAGATTTTAGTAATGACAACGATATCATTAGCAGTAATCAGCATGGATTCAAGAAGAATCATTTTTGCCACTATTAACCTTCGATGAGGAGGTGAGCTGCCATCTAGATAAAGGAAAGCCTGTAGATGTGGTGTATCTGGATTTTGCAAAAGCATTTGATACAGTTCCCCATAAACGTTTACTGTACAAAGTAAGGTCCGTTGGCATGAACCATAGGGTGAGTACATTGATTGAAGACTGGCTACAAGGGCGAGTTCAGAGGGTGATGATAAATGGGGAGTACTCTGAATGGTTCGGGTGGAAAGTGGGGTCCCCCAGGGTTCTGTCCTAGGACCAATCCTATTAAATGTATTCATAAACGACCTGGAGGATGGGATAAACCGCTCAATCTCTGTATTTGCGGATGATACTAAGCTAAGCAAGGTAAAAACTTCTGTGGAAACCTTGCAAGAAGATTTAAACAAATTAATTGGGTGGGCAACTACATGGCAAATGAGGTTTAATGTAGATAAAATAATGCATTTGGGTGGCAAAAATATGAATGCAATCTACTCATTAGGGGGAGGACCTCTGGGGGAATCTAGGATGGAAAAGGACCTGGGCCATGATGCTGCACATGTGATCAGTTATGACACCAGCCATTGGTTGATTTGACAGTTTGGTTGAGAGCACAATCGATGGGAGTGTTACATTTCCAGCATGTGCTGTAAATGAAACTGTTTGATGGATGGGTTTTACTTTAAATGTAAACACAAGCTGTGTTTACATTTGTGATTGCTACAATTGACATACAGAGTGTAGAGGTCAGGAGTGAGTGACATACAGGGTGTAGAGGTCAGGATTGAGTGACATACAGAGTGTAGAGGTCAGCAGTGAGTGACATACAGAGTGCAGAGGTCAGGAGTGAGTGACATATAGGGTGTAGAGGTCAGGATTGAATGACATACAGAGTGTAGAGGTCAGGAGTGAGTGACATAGAGTGTAGAGGTTAGGAATGAGTGACATACAGAGTGTAGAGGTCAGGAGTGAGTGACATACAGAGTGTAGAGGTCAGGAGTAAATGACACACAGAGTGCAGAGATCAGATGTAAGTGACACACAGAGTGAAGGGGTCATGAGTAAGTATAACATGGAGAGCAAAGGTTAGTAGTATCACACAGAGAGTAGAGGTCAGGAGTAAATATTATAGAGAGAAGAGAGGTCAGGAATAAGAAACACATGGAAAGGAGAGGTCAGCCATAAGTATAACATGGAGAGCTGAGGTCAAAATCAAATATTACAGGGGTAGGTAACAATAGAAAGTAGTGATATTTTACCCATCCCATAAATCCACCCAAAGTAGGGATCCTTCCTCACACTCCTCGTCCCCAACCATGAGCTGATGTAGTGTAAACATTACACTACACAATCACCTTGTCCAGCCCAAGATGGCACTGTTGAACTCTGTAACCAGAAGCCAGAAAAGGAAAGCTGGCCTGCCACATATGCACAATTGACTGCAGAAGCTAGCAGTACCATTTACAAGTAGCCTATGAGCCTGTGTAGTTAAATGTTTACACTGCACTGCCTGACAGCCAGGGGTGCTTGTTTCACAGGAACAGACCCATAAAAAAGGTGATTGTCTCCAGTAGGGATGAGCCGAACACCCCCCGGTTCGGTTCGCACCAGAACCCGCGAACGGACCGAAAGTTTGCACGAACGTTAGAACCCCATTGACGTCTATGGGACTCGAACGTTCGAAATCAAAAGTGCTCATTTTAAAGGCTAATTTGCATGGTATTGTCCTAAAAAGGGTTTGGGGACCCGGGTCCTACCCCAGGGGACATGTATCAATGCAAAAAAAACTTTTAAAAACGGCCGTTTTTTCGGGAGCAGTGATTTTAATGATGCTTAAAGTAAAAAAAAAAAAGTGAAATATTCCTTTAAATATCGTACCTGGGGGGTGTCTATAGTATGCCTGTAAAGTGACGCGTGTTTCCCATGTTTAGAACAGTCCCTGCACCAAATGTCATTTTTAAAGGAAAAAATCTCATTTAAAACTGCTTGCGGGTTTAATGTCATGTCGGGTCATGGCAATATGGATGAAAATCAGTGAGACAAACGGCATGGGTACCCCCCAGTCCATTACCAGGCCCTTTGGGTCTTGTATGGATATTAAGGGGAACCCCGCACCCAAATTAAAATAAGGAAAGGTGTGGGGCCACCAGGCCCTATATACTCTGAACAGCAGTATACAGGCGGTGCAAACAAGACAGGGACTGTAGGTTTGTTGTTAAGTAGAATCTGTTTGTAATTTTGAACATTTTTAACGTGTTTAGCTCCAGCCAAAAAATCTTTTCTAAGCTTTTTGGAAAACATAGGGAAGGGTTATCACCCCTGTGACATTTGTTTTGCTGTCTTTCCTCCTCTTCAGAAGATTTCACCTCACTTTTTTGTCCCAATGAAAAATGTTTTTTGAAAATTTGGGTTTTTTTGTGGAACAAGGATTGGAAAGCATCAGTGGAAAGGAGAAATTGTTTTCCCATATTAACTCTTACAGGAGAGAATTTCCCTTCCTAGGGGTAGATTTCATCTCCCTTCCTGTTGTCTCCTTCCGTTTGCAAGTAGGAGTCGTTTGTAAGTTAGATGTTTGAAAGTAGGGTCCTGCCCTATATACTCAGCAGAAATTTGGGCCTTAGGTGTTGCTGTGGCCACAACACTGTAAGCCCTCACAGGGCCCTGCTGTGAAATATTAGATCAAGAATTGTAATTACATGCCCCTGTTGAACAGGAGCTGAAAAATTAGGCCTTAGGCACTGGTGCTGGTGCCACAACAATGCAACCCCTCACAGACACTCTAGTTGGAACGCAGGAACGAGCCCTGCTGCAAAGTATTGCTTCAAAAATTGTAATTACACGCCCCTGTTAGACAGGGGCAGAAAAATTGGGCCTTAGGCACTGGTGCTGGTGCCACAACACTGCAACCCCTCACAGACACTCTAGTTGGAACGCAGGAACGAGCCCTGCTGCAAAGTATTGCATCAAAAATTGTAATTACACGCCCCTGTTAGACAGGGGCAGAAAAATTGGGCCTTAGGCACTGGTGCTGGTGCCACAACACTGCAACCCCTTACAGACACTCTAGTTGGAACGCGCCCTGCTGCAAAGTATTGCATCAAAAATTGTAATTACACGCCCCTGTTAGACAGGGGCAGAAAAATTGGGCCTTAGGCACTGGTGCTGGTGCCACAACACTGCAACCCCTCACAGACACTCTAGTTGGAATGCAGGAACGAGCCCTGCTGCAAAGTATTACATCAAAAATTGTAATTACACGCCCCTGTTAAACAGGGGCTGAAAAATTGTGCCTTAGGCACTGGTGGTGGCGCCCAGAACCAAAAATGATGATTGAGGAGGAAGAGGATAATTACTCAGGGATAGTCACTCAGCATCAGCATAGGCAGTCTTTGAAGGGATCTGAGATTTCAAAAAAAATTATTCGGTTACATCAGCATCAGGTGCTTGGTAGCTGGTGGTGATCCAAGACTCATTCATTTTTATGAAGGTCAGCCGATCGACCGAGTCGGTGGACAGACGCACCCTGTGATCAGTTACCACGCCTCCAGCAGCACTGAATGTGCGTTCCGAAAGAACGCTGGATGCAGGACAGGCCAGTAGCTCAATTGCATACTGTGCAAGCTCTGGCCAGTGATCCATCCTCAAGACCCAGTAACCCAGAGGATTTTCGGTGGGAAAGGTGTCCAAGTCTGATCTTGCCCCTAGGTATTCCTGCACCATGTAAAACAGACGCTGGCGATGGTTGCTGGAACCGATCATACCTTAGGGCTGCGGACCAAAAAATTGTCTGAACGCATCGGTCAGACGGCCACCTTCTCCACTGCTCCTTCTTTGACTGACCGAAGCCTCAGCAACACGTTGTCCAGAAACAGGAGTTTGTAACCTCCCAGTCTCTGGGAACGCGTTGCACAGACCTTTCTGCAAGGCCTCCCGAAGATGTTTCATCCTCTGCTCCCTCTGCGATGGCAAGATAAGGTCCGCAACCTTACCCTTGTAACGTGGATCAAGGAGGGTTGCCAGCCAGTATTGGTCCTTCTCCTTGATACCACGAATACGAGGATCCTTACGCAGGCTTTGCAGGATCAGGGAGGCCATGCAGCGTAGGTTTGCTGAGGCATTCGGTCCGGAGTCCTCTGGGTCACTAAGAACGACATGGTCCGCAGCCACCTCCTCCCAGCCACGTACAAGTCCATGTGTTTCTTGGGACTGATCCGTTAAAGACTGCTGCTGATGCTGAGTGCCAGGCTCCACCTCCATACTGACACAATCTTCCTCCTCCTCCTCCTCCTCTTCCTCCTCGTCCTCTTCCTGTGTGATCGGCGGGCACGCAGGAACACTGTCTGGATAAAGGGGGCCTTGAGAGCTAAGGAAGTCCTCCTCTTCCTGCCTCTGTTCTGCCTCAAGTGCCCTGTCCATTATTCCACGCAGCGTGTGCTCCAACAGGTGGACAAGGGGGACAGTGTCACTGATGCATGCACTGTCACTGCTCACCATCCTCGTGGCCTCCTCGAATGGTGACAGGACAGTGCATGCATCCCTGATCATGGCCCACTGGCGTGGGGAAAAAAAACCAAGCTCCCCTGACCCTGTCCTGGTGCCATAGTCGCACAGGTACTCATTGATGGCCCTCTGCTGCGTGTGCAGCCGCTGCAGCATGGCCAACGTTGAGTTCCACCTGGTGGGCATGTCACAGATTAGGCGGTTCTTGGGCAGGTTAAACTCCTTTTGGAGGTCCGTCAGCCGAGCACTGGCATTATATGACCGGCGGAAATGCACACAGACTTTCCTGGCCTGCCTCAGGACATCCTGTAAGCCCGGGTACCTGCCCAAGAACCGCTGCACCACCAAGTTAAGGACGTGAGCCAAACAGGGCACATGGGTCATTTGTCCCTGTCGGAGGGCAGAGAGGAGGTTGGTGCCATTGTCGCAAACCACCATTCCTGCCTTAAGTTGGCGTGGCGTCAACCACCTCTGAACCTGCCCCTGCAGAGCTGACAGAACCTCTGCCCCAGTGTGGCTCCTGTCCCCCAAGCACACCAGCTCAAGCACCGCATGGCATCTTTTGGCCTGCGTACTTGCGTAGCCCCTTGAACGCCTACGGAGCACCGCTAGTTCCGAGGAAGAGGCCATGGAGGAAGAAGAAGAGGAGGGGGTGGAGGAGAGAGGTGTGTCACAATCAGCATTTTGGAGGCGTGGTGGCGGAACAACCTCCAACACTACTGCACCTTGTCCTGCATCCTTCCCAGCTGCCAGCAGAGTCACCCAATGCGCCGTGAAACTTAGGTAACGTCCCTGTCCATGCCTGCTGGACCATGAGTCAGCGGTAATATGCACCTTACCGCTGACCGCCCTGTCCAGCGGGGCATGGACATTGCCTTCCACATGCCGGTAGAGAGCCGGAATCGCCTTCCGTGAGAAAAAGTGGCGTTTGGGTACCTGCCACTGAGGAACCGCACATTCCACAAACTCACGGAAGGGGGCAGAGTCTACCAACTGAAAAGGCAGCAGTTGAAGTGCTAGCAATTTTGCCAAGCTAGCATTCAACCGCTGGGCATGTGGATGGCTGGGAGCAAACTTCTTTCGGCGGTGCAGCAGCTGGGGCAGGGAAATTTGCCTGGTACAATCTGACGTCGGTGTACCAAAAGCAGATTGCCCACAAGTACTTGGCTGTGACACACCTAATTCTACACCTTCATTCCTCTCACTGCAGGTCTCAGAGAGGACTGAAGGTCTAGTGGGGTTGGAAATCTCAGCTGATGAGGAGCAAGGAGAGATCCTCTTTGTTCTTTGGTGTGGGTCTTTTAGATACGCTTGCCAACGAACTGCATGGCAGGTCAACATATGTCTGGTCAAGCATGTGGTACCCAAGCGGGAGATGTTTTGGCCACGCGAGATACGCTTGAGACATATGTTGCAAATAGCAGCGGTGCGATCTGATGCACTCGTCTCAAAAAAGGCCCACACCAAAGAACTTTTTGAATAACGCGCAGAGACTGCAGCGCCCTGCACATGTGGAGCTTTGGGGTGTGATGCAGTCAATGTGCTGCCCTTAGGCTGGCCCCTGGAGGGCATCCTGCCTCGTTGGTGATGTGCCGCCGCCTCCTCCTCCTCCTCCTCCTCCTCCTCCTCCTCCTCTCTCCTATCAGGCACCCACGTTGAGTCAGTGACCTCATCATCCCCTCCCTCCTCATCACTGGAGCAAACCTGGCAGTATGCTGCAGCAGGGGGAGCATGACTGCCAGATTGCTGTCCTTCTTGGGCACCCCCTCTGTCCGTGCTCATGTTACTGCCTTCATCGAGCTCAGTATCGTCATCAGAGCCTTCCAAACGCTGGGCATCCTCCTGGAGCATGTACCCAACACTGTGGTCAAACAGTTCGAGGGAATCCTCATGAGGACATGGTGGAGCTAGGGAAGGAGTCACTGATGACATTGAGCTGAGGGAAGAGGCCGCTGCTTTGCCAGACAAAGCACCCTGGGCATGGGTGAGAGAGGATGAGGAGGATGAGGACGGCTTGGTCATCCACTCGACCAAGTCTTCCGCATGTTGCGGCTCAACACGGCCAGCTGCCGAAAAAAAGGCCAAGCGTGTCCCATGGCCACGTGCTGATGAGGATGCACCGTCTCCACGACCAGCACTAGACACAGAGCCTGCTTGCCCTCTCTTATTGGCTTGTGACTGTCTGCCTCTCCTTCTTGGCCTTCCAGACATACTAATGGCCTGTAGCTGCACTAAGCTGGGATAGAACACCTGTAATTTTCTTCAGGTAGCTTTATATACTGTAACCAGACAAGCCTGCCTGTCAGTAGGAAGATAACAGGAACGGATCTAGCTGAACACTGTGAGCAGGACGCACTGTACTAAATGTAAATAGTCTAGCTGCCTGACCGTGGTACTAATAGGATCAAATAGAACACCTGTAATTTTCTTCAGGTAGCTTTATATACTGTAACCAGACAAGCCTGCCTGTCAGTAGGAAGATAACAGGAACGGATCTAGCTGAACACTGTGAGCAGGACGCACTGTACTAAATGTAAATAGTCTAGCTGCCTGACCGTGGTACTAATAGGATCAAATAGAACACCTGTAATTTTCTTCAGGTAGCTTTATATACTGTAACCAGACAAGCCTGCCTGTCAGTAGGAAGATAACAGGAACGGCTCTAGCTGAACACTGTGAGCAGGACGCACTGCACTAAATGTAAATAGCAGGAACGGATCTAGCTGAACACTGTGAGCAGGACGCACTGCACTAAATGTAAATAGCAGGAACGGATCTAGCTGAACACTGTGAGCAGGACGCACTGCACTAAATGTAAATAGCAGGAACGGATCTAGCTGAACACTGTGAGCAGGACGCACTGCACTAAATGTAAATAACAGGAACGGATCTAGCTGAACACTGTGAGCAGGACGCACTGCACTAAATGTAAATAGCAGGAACGGATCTAGCTGAACACTGTGAGCAGGACGCACTGCACTAAATGTAAATAGTCTAGCTGCCTCACCGTGGTACTAATAGGATCAAATAGAACACCTGTAATTTTCTTCAGGTAGCTTTATATACTGTAACCAGACAAGCCTGCCTGTCAGTAGGAAGAAAACAGGAACGGATCTAGCTGAACACTGTGAGCAGGACGCACTGCACTAAATGTAAATAGTCTAGCTGCCTGACCGTGGTACTAATAGGATCAAAGATAAAACACCTGTAATTTTCTTCAGGTAGCTTTATATACTGTAACCAGACAAGCCTGCCTGTCAGTAGGAAGATAACAGGAACGGATCTAGCTGAACACTGTGAGCAGGACGCACTGCACTAAATGTAAATAGTCTAGAAGATAACAGGAACGGATCTAGCTGAACACTGTGAGCAGGACGCACTGCACTAAATGTAAATAGCAGGAACGGCTCTAGCTGAACACTGTGAGCAGGACGCACTGCACTAAATGTAAATAGCAGGAACGGCTCTAGCTGAACACTGTGAGCAGGACGCACTGCACTAAATGTAAATAGCAGGAACGGATCTAGCTGAACACTGTGAGCAGGACGCACTGCACTAAATGTAAATAGCAGGAACGGATCTAGCTGAACACTGTGAGCAGGACGCACTGCACTAAATGTAAATAGCAGGAACGGATCTAGCTGAACACTGTGAGCAGGACGCACTGCACTAAATGTAAATAGCAGGAACGGATCTAGCTGAACACTGTGAGCAGGACGCACTGCACTAAATGTAAATAGCAGGAACGGCTCTAGCTGAACACTGTGAGCAGGACGCACTGCACTAAATGTAAATAGCAGGAACGGCTCTAGCTGAACACTGTGAGCAGGACGCACTGCACTAAATGTAAATAGCAGGAACGGATCTAGCTGAACACTGTGAGCAGGACGCACTGCACTAAATGTAAATAGCAGGAACGGATCTAGCTGAACACTGTGAGCAGGACGCACTGCACTAAATGTAAATAGCAGGAACGGCTCTAGCTGAACACTGTGAGCAGGACGCACTGCACTAAATGTAAATAGCAGGAACGGCTCTAGCTGAACACTGTGAGCAGGACGCACTGCACTAAATGTAAATAGCAGGAACGGATCTAGCTGAACACTGTGAGCAGGACGCACTGCACTAAATGTAAATAGCAGGAACGGATCTAGCTGAACACTGTGAGCAGGACGCACTGCACTAAATGTAAATAGCAGGAACGGATCTAGCTGAACACTGTGAGCAGGACGCACTGCACTAAATGTAAATAGCAGGAACGGATCTAGCTGAACACTGTGAGCAGGACGCACTGCACTAAATGTAAATAGCAGGAACGGATCTAGCTGAACACTGTGAGCAGGACGCACTGCACTAAATGTAAATAGCAGGAACGGATCTAGCTGAACACTGTGAGCAGGACGCACTGCACTAAATGTAAATTGCAGGAACGGATCTAGCTGAACACTGTGAGCAGGACGCACTGCACTAAATGTAAATAGCAGGAACGGATCTAGCTGAACACTGTGAGCAGGACGCACTGCACTAAATGTAAATAGCAGGAACGGATCTAGCTGAACACTGTGAGCAGGACGCACTGCACTAAATGTAAATAGCAGGAACGGATCTAGCTGAACACTGTGAGCAGGACGCACTGCACTAAATGTAAATAGCAGGAACGGATCTAGCTGAACACTGTGAGCAGGACGCACTGCACTAAATGTAAATTGCAGGAACGGATCTAGCTGAACACTGTGAGCAGGACGCACTGCACTAAATGTAAATAGCAGGAACGGATCTAGCTGAACACTGTGAGCAGGACGCACTGCACTAAATGTAAATAGCAGGAACGGATCTAGCTGAACACTGTGAGCAGGACGCACTGCATTAAATGTAAATAGTCTAGATAGAAGATAACAGGAACGGATCTAGCTAAACTGAATACAGTGTATATATATATATGCAACACCTGGGATGCATATATATACACAATACACTGTAAGTGCAGCTAACTGACTGACTGTTCTGCCTAATCTATCTAACTCAAATCAAATGACACTGTCTCTCTCTCTCTCTATCTCTCAGCACACCGGAACACACACTACACAGGGCCGCCGTGCAGGCGGCCTTATATAGTGTGGGGTGTGTACTAAATCCCCTGAGCCATAATTGGCCAAAGCCACCCTGGCTTTGGCCAATTACAGCTCTCTCTACTGACGGCGCTGTGATTGGCCAAGCATGCGGGTCATAGTGCATGCTTGGCCAATCATCAGCCAGCAATGCACTGAGATGCCGCAGTGAATTATGGGCCGTGACGCGCCACACGAATTTAGCGCGAACGGCCCATAAAGTTCGGAATTCGGCGAACGGGCGAACAGCCGATGTTCGAGTCGAACATGGGTTCGACTCGAACACGAAGCTCATCCCTAGTCTCCAGGAACCTGGGACAAATGGTAATCTTACCAGGAGCAGGAGATGCAGGGGAAATGCCCTGTGTGCCTGATGCTAATTACGATCCTTTTTAAGAGACATAATTGATAGCTTGCAGTAATAAATGTTTAAACTTGTTGATAATTTTGTACAAGTTACAAGTAAACGGATGAATACAAACTGTTCTGAACACATAACAGTAGTTCACCTTCCCTGACACAATTTCTGTGTGATGTGCTTTTAAAACTCTGAGCCTCTATAGTTCCCACTTCAGGTCATTTAGCAATGTGTTCTGTTCAGCAGTGAGTGGTGTTGAAAGGGCTGTATTTGGATTTAATAGAGGATGCCTTTCAGCTTCTTCTTTTGGAGGATTGCACCTTTTGGCACATGGAAATATCACTGTGCAGTGATAACAGCTTAATGATATGAGTCATCATTAAATAGCACAATTTGTTTAATCTCATGAACTTGTGTAACCCATCAACTTGTTTTCTTTCCATATTTGGACCTGAGCATTCACATCTGTTATGCAAATATCAGTCATTTATAATAATAAATTGGGGTTGTTATTCTGTGTTATGTCTTAAAGAATTTCTCTCCTGTAGACCAGTAAAATCATAAAAGAAGTAATGCAGGAAGAATAAAAAGAGCTTACAGTAAAGTATAAAAATGATAAAAGTACAAAATGGTGAAAATTCTAAAAAAAAAGTATAGAAAAAATATATATTAAAAGGTTAAAATTGCATGCTCTTGACTATATGTCAAATCATATAATCCAAATTATATGATATTATTTATTTGAAATCACAGCGGTTTTTCAAGGGTTGGTTGTCCATTCTAGCATAATTGCTTTTGTGTATTCTAATCATTTAATCCTGACACTGGGATCTTGGATGTCCTGCATGCTGTTGGTATAGATAAAGAAGGAGGTGCGTATGCAACAGAATAAAGGTTAGTTAAAGAGGATCTTCACTGCATCTGAGCACCACAAACCAAAATCACTGTTTGATTAATGTTTAACATTCAAAGCAAACTCCCCCATCCATCAATGTCTCTATGTTTTATTTTGTTGAGAAATCACTTTGAAAAACACCCCCTTAGCATTTCTGGCTGTGGCCATCTTGGGTAAGGATAGACGAGTCATGACGCATTTACTTCATGCAATGCATCTGCCCTTAGTTCAAGCATGCATGCAGGAGGGTGTGCTTGGATAAGAAAAACCCTCCTCCTCTCCTCCCCTCCTGAAGACTCCTGGAATGTATGACATCATTTACCTAGGCAAGAAACCAGGAAGTAACTAAAAAAATTTAAAAAATGTAAAAAAAAGTGTTAAATATGATATACTTTCCTATCTATTTACTAATGCTAGCAGCATGTTAATGTTAGGGTTTAAATTACAGGTTGGGCTAATGTGTCAAGTGTTAAGTGACACTTTATTATAGGGTTTACTTTTAGGGTTTAATACAATTCAATTTGAACAAAATAAACTGACTTTGCAATTGTAATAGAAGACATGTCTTAATCTATTGTTTGAAATGTGCTGAATGGGCTGGTATACATACTGTACAACAACTATTACATTTAAACAATAATAAACAACATAAATTGAGGGTCCTGGATATGACAATGAATTTCCCAAGATACATTTGCTTGCTTTGTTAATGTAAAGGATATTCTTTTCATTTGAATTCATGACCATACTGCATTAGTGCCTGCCTTCATACATCATTGTGATAATAATGATAGTTGTAGTGTTGTGACAGGATCTGTGAGAAGCTTTCCAAGTTTTTACCAGTTATGGAATTAAAAGTCTGATATTTGATTTGCAAAAGAAAGCTTTTCTTTAAAAAGTATGACTGAATTCACATTTATTATTAAAGTTGCAAAGTTTTTAGTAGACCTTAATTTGGCAACTGACCACAAGCCTCCTCCATCTCTTGAAAATAATTGGATTGTAAGCTATCTGAACCTAGAAGTAAGCTAATAATAAAATGTTTTTTGATCAGGATCCATGGGTTTTTAAAACTGAATTTTACATTTTTCAAATTTTCCAAATTGCAATTTTTATTATTATAATTTTTTTTTGCTAAATGCTATTGCTATCTACATCAATTATTGTGCAGGATGCTATTGCTATCTACATCAATTATTGTGCAGTCAGCTAGTCCAGGGCCTCATAGCAGTCAGAGGGTCTGCTATGGCTATGCCTACACACTTGGCCATAAGTGTTAGCATATTTTAAATATTTTTTTCTTTATCAGCGGTTATTATCATATTGACTTTACTGTGGACCAGTCCCAAAAGCCAGTTGACTAGAAATAATTACTGCTGTGTGCCGAAGTTCTGGTTTGCTCATGATATAAATTTCCCTGTTGGCATTTATAGGTAATTAGATGTGAGCAGCAGGGCTAAGCAACGATTATCATTGGTAGATACTCTAATCTATTAGGAAACCCACTTGCTTTCTTCCTTAATTAACAGAGTGTGAAAAAGCGCACACAGAGCACTCGTTTTATTGCAGTTTTATTACAGTGTGGCTTTCTTTTCTATGAACTCTGTGAATAATCATTTTTATAAATATATTTTGAATATATATTACAACTAGTTTAATTGAAGAGCCTTGTTTTATTTAGAGGTGTTTTTACATTTTCCTTTTATTTATATACTTTCTGATACAAATTAATAGTGCTCTTCCTGATTGGAGTATTAAAGAGCAAGATATAAAACCTAACCAGAGCTGGCATAATCATACCCTGGCCCACTATTATCTCCCAAAAGCAAGCATCACACATCCGGTACTTACCTTCACTTTACTCCCCTGCCATACACCATCAGAAATGAGAGGAAAACTGTATAAGCATTGACTATTTCTCAACCCCCATGTGATGCCAATTGCTTGCTCAACCAACTGCAAAGTAGCTGTGCTGTCATATGAGAAGAAGGGGAGTAGATGACATTATCCATAAGCCCCCATTTGCACTACTGCAGCTCAATAACGAGTGTCGGTCATATGTGCATTTTCCACATCTCATTTTGCGCATAGGGCAGCCCATTCATTTTAATAGGCTGACCTACAACCAACAAATGCAGCAAAGAAGCCCAATTTTTTTTGAGCTTTGAGCTTTGCCATTAACAATGAATGCCATCACAAGCGCACCACACTTTATGTGCGTTTTCGCAAACTCATGCAGAATTGTGTGGTTATGCACACATTACACAAGTGTAAAAGTAGTCTTAAAGTTACCCTTTCTATATGTGTATTTCCACTGTGCATTTATCTCTTTGCCTAAAGTTCAATACTGCTTTTCTCCATGTAACATTTTATAGCTGGTTCCTCAGATATTCTGAATATATATGATTTTTATTCAGGCTTCATATTGCACAGTGCAAAGCTTCAGAAATACATTTAGCTTATCTATGTGTGTGGTTTGCTTTGCAGCATTCTCAGACCACAGAGCCAGAAATGTTGTAGTATTCTAAATTATGATTATAGATAATTGTCCTAACTTTGGGGAGTACAGTATATAAATGTATTTGTGTACTACTTGAACTACCTGAAACTGATATGTTCTGACATTTATGTTTTGGCATTGCAAGCACTTCCAGATTTTCTATTGTGCTTGCTCAGCAGTTTGTATTTAGTGACATATTGGTTGACTTGTCTGCTATCATGAAACATTCCAAAATTAACACTGATTAAAAAATGTAATTTTGTATTGTTTGTCAAAAAAATACATTACAGACTTCTGCCAACTATCCATTCTGCTAATGGATTAAAAAAAAGTTCTGAGCACAATCCTCTTCGATTCCCACAATGCAATGCCAGATGGCTGAATGAACTCTCACCATGCAGCAGCGGTTATATAGGAAAAATGTTTGTAATGGGTTTTTTGTTGGTGTGGGATTTTTGAGGGGTTACATTGTCAGACAGCTCTCTTAGGGTAGGAGCAAGAGCCATACAGTGCCAGTATATCGTAAGTCTTAGGAGTGTATTGATAAAAATTGTCTCAGCAATTTTCTTAGTCAAAGTGCAAATACATTTGTTCTGTGTGAATGAGTCAAAAAAAGTTATTAGTGGCTGAATGTTTTTTCATTAATTGAAATTCCTTTGATACTAGTATTCTCCATATTAAATCTATCTAATTTGTTATGCAAAATGAACCACCTACTGCTACAGAATACAAAAAAAAAAAAATTAATTGGCCTAAAATGAAATAATACAGTGAAGCTTTATTTCTTCTCCCTTATTTCCTTGTTCTTTAGTCTTCATAATTCTCAGGGTATTGCCTTTGTTAGTTTTCCACTTGGGTTCCAATACCACATTCATTCATACTTCTATGTTTGGTCAAAGACTGCTTGTACACAGAGATATAAACCTACATTAATATATATATATATATATATATATATATATATATATATATATATATATATATATATATATATTATCTCACAAAAGTGAGTACACCCCTCAAATATTTGTAAATATTTTATTATATCTTTTCATGATGTGACAACACTGAAGAAATGAGACTTTGCTACAATGTAAAGTAGTGAGTGTACAGCTTGTATAACAGTCTAAATTTGTTGTCCCCTCAAAATAACTCAACGCACAGCCATTAATGTCTAAACCGCTGGCAACAAAAGAGAGTACACCCCTAATTGAAAATGTCCTAACTGGGCCCAAAGTGTCAATATTTTGTGTGGTCACCATTATTTTCCAGCACTGCCTAAACCCAGAGTTTACCAGAGCTTCACAGGTTGCCACTGGAGTCCTCTTCCACTTCTCCATAATGAAATCACAGAGCTGGTGGATGTTAGAGACCTTACGCTCCTCCACCTTCCATTTTGAGGATGCCCCACAGATGCTTAATAGGGTTTAGGTCCGGAGACATGCTTGGCCAGTCCATCACCTTTACCCTCAGCTTCTTTAGCAAGGCAGTGGCTGTCTTGGAGGTGTATTGGGGTCATTCTCATGTTGGAATATTGCTCTGTGGCCCAGTCCCTGAAGGGAGGGGACCATGCTCTGCTTCAGTATGTCACAGTACATGTTGGCATTCATGGTTCCCTCAATGAACTGTAGCTCCCCATTGGCAGCAGGACTCATGCAGCTCCAGACCATGACACTCCCACCACCATGCTTGACTGTAGGCAAGACACACTTGTCTTTGTACGCCTCACCTGGTTGCTGCCCCACACGCTTGACACCATCTGAACCAAATAAGTTTATCTTGGTCTCATTAGACCACAGGACATGGTTCCAGTAATCCATGTCCTTAGTCTGCTTCTCTTCAGCAAACTGTTTGCGGGCTTTCTTGTGCATCATCTTTAGAAGAGGCTTCCTTCTGGGACGACAGCCATGAAGACCATTTTGATGCAGTGTTAGGTGTATGGTCTGAGCACTAACAAGCTAACCCCCACCCCTTCAACCTCTGCAGCATTGCTGGAAGCACTCATCTTTTTCCCTAAGACAACCTCTGGATATGACGCTGAGCACATGCACTCACCTTCTTTGGTCGATTATGGCGAGGCCTGTTCTGAGTGGAACCTGTCCTGTTAAACCGCTGTATGGTCTTGGCCACCGTGCTGCAGCTGAGTTTCAGGGTCTTAGCAATCTTCTTATAGCCTAGGCCATCTTTATGTAGAGCAACAATTATTTTTTTCAGATCCTCAGAGAGTTCTTTGGCATGAGGTGCCATGTTGAACTTCCAGTGACCAGTATGAAAGAGTGAGAGCGATAACACAAAATTTAACACACCTGCTCCCCATTCACAGCTGAGACATTGTAACATTAATGAGTCACATGACACCGGGGAGGGAAAATGGCTAATTGGGCCCAATTTGGACATTTTCACTTAGGGTTGTACTCACTTTTGTTGTTTAGACATTAATGACTGTGTGTTGCGTTATTTTGAGGGGACAGCAAATTTACACTGTTATACAAGCTGTACACTCACTACTTTACATTGTAGCAAAGTGTCAGTTCTGCAGTGTTGTCACATGAAAAGATGTCATAAAATATTTACAAAGAAGTGTGGGGTGTACTCACTTTGGTATGATACTGATATATATTTACCCACTATATTGCCAAAACCTGCATTTACACGCACATGAACTTTAATGGCATCCCGGTCTTAGTCTGTAGGGTTCAACATTGAGTTGGCCCACTGTTGCAGGCCAGTCAAGTTCCCCCACTCACTCATCCATGTCTTTATGGACCTTGCTTTGTGCACTGGTCCAAATCATTTGGTGGAGGGGGGATTATGATGTGGGGTTGTTTTTCAGGGGTTGGGCTTGGCCCCTTAGTTACAGTGAAGGGAACTCTTAAGGTGTCAGCATACCAAGACATTTTGGACAATTTAATGCTCCCAACTTTGTGGTAACAGTTTGGGAATGGCCCCTTATTATTCCAACATGACTGCACACCAGTGCACAAAGCAAGGTCCATAAAGACATGGATGAGACAGTTTGGGGTGGAGAAACTTAACTGGCCTGCACAGATTCCTGACCTCAACCCAATAGAACACCTGGGATGAATTAGAGCAGATACTGCGAGTCAGACCTTCTTGTCCAACGTTAGTGCCTGACCTCACAAATGCACCTTTGGAAGAATGGTCAAACATTCCCATAGACACACTCCTAAACCTTGTGGACAGCCTTCCCAGAAGAGTTGAAGCTGTTATAGCTGCAAAGGGTGAGCCAACTCAAAATTGAACCCTACGGACTGGGATGCCATTAAAGTTATATACTGTATTTATTGGCGTATAACACTCACTTTTTCACCCTAAAAATTGGGTGCAAATAGCATGTGCGTGTTATACTTCAATTTTAGATGCCTCAGAGGGGACAGGGAGGGGGGGCGGGACGAGCGCTGTCAGATTACATACAGTGAGAATCTCCTTTTTACTTGGCGGCCTCTGTAAAAGGAAGTCCCGTCTCCTGGGCAGCCCCTCTCCCTGTCTCCTCTAGGCTGCAGATGGGCATCGATCAGGCTGCACTGATGGCAATG
Source organism: Aquarana catesbeiana (assembly GCF_042186555.1). Lineage (NCBI taxonomy): Eukaryota > Metazoa > Chordata > Amphibia > Anura > Ranidae > Aquarana > Aquarana catesbeiana. The sequence continues at coordinate 394,188,086 of NC_133324.1, forward strand.
GTGAGGCTGCTGCATTGATGGCAATGGTGAGGCTGCTGCATTGATGGCAATGGTGAGGCTGCTGCATTGATGTGGACTGATGAGGTTGCATTAATGGCACTTGTGAGGCTGCAGATGGGCATTGATGAGGCTGCATTGGTGGCAATGGTGAGGCTGCAGATGGGCATTGATCAGGCTGTATTGATGGCAATGGTGAGACTGCAGATGGGCACTGACCATTATTTTGCTTCAAAGTTCCTTATTTAAAATTAAATTTTTTTTCCCTGAAACTTCCCTCTTAAAATTAATGTGCGTGTTATACACCTGTTGCGTGTTGTACGCCGATAAATACGGTATATATATATATATATATATATATATATATATATATATATATGTATGTGTATATAATACATATATATATATACAGTGGGGGCGGAAAGTATTCAGACCCCCTTAAATTTTTCACTCTATGTTATATTGCAGCCATTTGCTAAAATCATTTAAGTTCATTTTTTTCCTCATTAATGTACACACAGCACCCCATATTGACAGAAAAACACAGAATTGTTGACATTTTTGCAGATTTATTAAAAAAGAAAAACTGAAATATCACATGGTGCTAAGTATTCGGACCCTTTGCTGTGACACTCATATATTTAACTCAGGTGCTGTCCATTTCTTCTGATCAGCCTTGAGATGGTTCTACGCCTTCATTTAAGTCCAACTGTGTTTGATTATACTGATTGGACTTGATTCAAAAAGTCACACACCTGTCTATATAAGACCTTACAGCTCACAGTGCATGTCAGAGCAAATGAGAATTATGAGGTCAAAGGAAGTGCCTGAAGAGCTCAGAGACAGAATTGTGGCAAGGCACAGATCTGGCCAAGGTTACAAAAAAAATTCTGCTGCACTTAAGGTTCCTAAGAGCACAGTGGCCTCCATAATCCTTAAATGGAAGACATTTGGGATGACCAGAACCCTTCCTAGAGCTGGCCGTCTGGCCAAACTGAGCTATCGGGGGAGAAGAGCCTTGGTGAGAGAGGTAAAGAAGAACCCAAAGATCACTGTGGCTGAGCTCCAGAGATGCAGTCGGGAGATGGGAGAAAGTTGTAGAAAGTCAACCATCACTGCAGCCCTCCACCAGTCGGGGCTTTATGGCAGAGTGGCCCGACGGAAGCCTCTCCTCAGTGCAACACACATGAAAGCCCGCATGGAGTTTGCTAAAAAACACCTGAAGGACTCCAAGATGGTGAGAAATAAGATTCTCTGGTCTGATGAGACCAAGATAGAACTTTTTGGCCTTAATTCTAAGCGGTATGTATGGAGAAAACCAGGCACTGCTCATCACCTGTCCAATACAGTCCCAACAGTGAAGCATGGTGGTGGCAGCATCATGCTGTGGGGGTGTTTTTCAGCTGCAGGGACAGGACGACTGGTTGCAATTGAGGGAAAGATTAATATGGCCAAGTACAGGGATATCCTGAATGAAAAAGAGGTCCTGAGCACTTCTTCAGAGTGCTCAGGACCTCAGACTGGGCCAAAGGTTTACCTTCCAACAAGACAATGACCCTAAGCACACAGCTAAAATAACGAAGGAGTGGCTTCACAACAACTCCGTGACTGTTCTTGAATGGCCTAGCCAGAGCCCTGACTTAAACCCAATAGAGCATCTCTGGAGAGACCTAAAAATGGCTGTCCACCAAAGTTTACCATCCAACCACACAGAACTGGAGAGGATCTGCAAGGAGGAATGGCAGAGGATCCCCAAATCCAGGTGTGAAAAACTTGTTGCATCTTTCCCAAAAAGACTCATGGCTGTATTAGATCAAAAGGGTGCTTCTACTAAATACTGAGCAAAGGGTCTGAATACTTAGGACCATGTGATATTTCAGTTTTTCTTTTTTAATAAATTTGTAAAAATGTCAACAATTCTGTGTTTTTTCTGTCAATATGGGGTGCTGTGTGTACATTAATGAGGAAAAAAATGAACTTAAATGATTTCAGCAAATGGCTGCAATATAACAAAGAGTGAAAAATTTAAAGGGGTCTGAATACTTTCCATCCCCACTGTGTGTGTGTATGTGTATATATATATATATATATATATATATATATATATATATATGTATATGTATGTATGTATATATATATATATATATATATATATATATATATATATATACACACACACATATATTGCATGTATTACATGTATATAAATGTAGGAATAGTGATGGAGGGTTAAGTAACTAATAAGAGTTAACTTTTATTAGGTTAGAAAGTTAAAAAAAAAATTAACGCTGACTGCTGATTAATTGCAATGAAGTCTAAATTTAGCTTGTACGAGAATAAGCCCTTATCTGTATCCTAATGATTTGGAACCTTTATCCACAGTTGATGCATTTGGAAGCCCTTTGCATTATGCATCCAGAAAGAGGTGCTTTCAAAGTTTACTTTAGATGGTACACTCTTCTACTTGTATGCTTTAGGCAACCAGGAACTGCTGTCCTTCAAGGCGTGCGACTTCTTCCCTGCTTTACATTGGATATATGGAAGGAACCCGCACTCTGGAATCCATCCAAATTCTTTATTCGATGATCACCAAGTACAAAGTAACTGCTAACATGTTTTGGCGAAGAGTCTTGTTTACAGCATAGTTGAACTATGCCGTGAACAAGGCTCTTTGCCTAAACACGTTAGCAGTTACTTTGTACTTGGTGATCATCGAATAAAGAATTTGGATGGATTCCAGAGTGCAGGTTCTTTCCATATATCCATATTCTGAGTTTGTGAGGAGTGGGAGGTCATCTGAACCTGACACCTGGAGAAAAGGTACCAGTAACCAACACGCATATTTGAAGGTTTTCACAGTTAAAGTTGTGCTACCCTGCCTGCGTTACATTCATGTGTCACACTCATATGACTCTAAAGAATTGTGAATTTGAAGTGCAACTTTGGTCCAACTTTGATGCAACTTTGGATGGGTGCGACTTGGATGTGACTTGTTGTCCCTCTGCAGAGTCAGACCCACTGTTTTACCACTGTTGCATGGAAAAAAATTAAGGTACAACTTTCATGCAACTTTTGAGGGTTAACATTGAAGTCTATGGCCCTCAAGTGGTATGAAAGTCAGACCAAAGTTGTGCATGAACTATGTTGCTGCGACTTTAAAATTGTTGTAAACTGCAGGTGAAAAAAATTCCCTGCATAGCAACATCATAATGTGCTAGTATGCATCGCATACTAGCACATTATGATAGACATACCTGAGAACGAAGCCCTCCAGCGTCATGATGTCACCGATGAGACGGCTGACATCTTCCCCTGGTCTTCCTTTCAGGTTTGCTGCCTCCAGCTACATGAGTGGCCGGGGGCGCTACGATGTCACTCCCACGCATGCACATGGGAGCCAGGTATCTGGGACGGGATCTGAAGGTCCGGCACTGTAAGCCGGACCTTCAGAGTGGATGCACCGATGATGTAATTGGCTGTATGCACTCTGAATATCTCCTAAACTGTGCAAGTTTAGAAGATATTCACAGTACCTACAGGTAAGCTTTATTATAGGCTTGCCTGTAGGTACGAGTAATAGTACATAGTTTACTATCACTTTACGTCACACATATATGAATGGTTATCATTGGAAAACATGGGATACAACTTGTCATGTAACTTTGATGTCAAAAGTCACATGACAAGTTGCACAAGTGCGAATGGGGTTTAACAGGACAGCAGTAAAGAGAACACTGCCTGACTCGTATAACGGGTCAAAGTTTGCACCCAGACCTACAGATATAGTATATACAGAGATATGCATCAACAAATTCAGCAATAAGAGTGAGGAGAAAAGTATACTAAACCAACTAATTTACTTTTCATCAGTTTAGAGTGGTCAGAGGATTGAAAGATGACTGCTGCATATTTTCTATAGGTTAAAGCACTTTTCATATTACCTTGAAAGAGGTCAGAAATGGTAGCCTCTATATTTTTGGTGACTTTTGTGCTTTAAACCTTACCTATCCACCACTTTAACCATGTAAGCAAAATAGATAGTCCTGGGTCTGGTGGGCCAGCCAGGCCAGCAGTCCAAAGGCAACTATTTCCAGCCCTGGATGAGCTGATTTTAGCCCATAGGTGCTAGGTTTGCGAGGTCAAGAAAAAACATTTGTTTTGTATTTATTTGGTACAATGTTCAGCTATACAGCTTTCTGGTGCCTCCTTTCATAATGAAGGATGACTTTTTTTTTCACCGTAAATGGTGATGCTTAAGTGATGTAAAAGTGGCTGGTGTTACATGAATGTCTGTATATTGGATCACCCAGATCTGTGGTCTGTAAAGTGGTGGATTACACCCATAAGATGTTTGCTAAGGGGCTCTATTGTCATAAAAATTTCCTGCATCACCCAAATAGAAAAATGTGCTCATAGGTCATTAAATTTAGTCCTCATTTCTTTGAGAAATGTAGCCCCCAATATTAATGGTAACTGCACCCAGCATATTATGATGTCTGTATTAAGTGTCCTTCTGTGGAAAAGCTATTAAGCCAAGTGTTATCATGGTATAGAGCATAGTATGGATTTAAGACCATTCAATATTTTACGAGCGTGCATAGCTTTAACTATTTCAAACAATGAAAGCTTCATAGTAGGTGATAGCAGGAAATCTTTTGGGATGGAGTGAGGCAGCACTATTTACAAAGGGATATTCTGCGTTTGAAATTAGCTATTTTTAGTCCCAGTTACCCAAAAGTGGGAGAGCAAATGATATTCATTTTATGTTATAAGGACCTGCCTGAGCTGTATATCCACTAAACTATAATATAGTGTTTCAAACAAATCCTTGTGTTATCTGTTTTTGCAATATCATTTGCAAGTATTTCTAGCTGTTAAACGGTTACTAAGTTTTTCCTATTTTCTTTCAAACTATTGCTGTTGGCAAGCAGCCACACATGTCAGAGTTCTTACAGCCCATTTTATTGGCAGCAAAAGTTTCCTTTGTTCAATTATCAGTGCCATAGAAGATAGAGTACTGCCCAACATTCCAAAGAAAGGAATTGGAATACTGACAATATATATCTGGTCTTTCTGCTCTCATGAGGCTTTAACCCAGCCTATCTGAAAGGGAGCAATACTGTTAACTATAAATGTGATCATACATTGACACTTGCCTAGCAAACTGGAGCTTTTCACTACAGACTAACCAGATGCATAAAAGTAACTATCGCTTCTTTATGCTTGCATAATGTAATGCTGATTTACTGTACTTTTGGCTTGTGCTTGAGAACTTGTTGAATTTCATGCTGCAAAAAATGATAGAAAACAGATGTGCTTTTTGAAGAATAGTCACACAAACCTCTTATTCCCTAACATATGTTGTAGGCATCTGGAAAAACTACAATGAAGGCGTGGCAGTTTTTGTGCATAGAGGAATCAAAGATAGAGTATGTTAATGTTGAATGCTATTAATTATGGCAATTATGTTCACAGGGAGGGCTGTAAATCTATGGTTTTACAGTTTATGAACGTGTCTACTTTGAAAACTTAAGGTGAAACTCTACTTTTGGTCAGCATCAAAAAATTTACTCCAGGATATATATATATATATATATATATATATATATATATATATATACAGTCAGGTCCATAAATATTGGGACATTCACATAATTCTAATCTTTTTGGCTCTATACACCACCACAATGGATTTGAAATGAAACAAACAAGATGTGCTTTAACTGCAGACTTTCAGCTTTAATTTGAGGGTATTTACATCCAAATCTGGTGAACGGTGTAGGAATTACAACAATTTATATATGTGCCTCCCACTTTTTAAGGGACCAAAAGTAATGGGACAGATCAACAATCATCCATCAAACTTTCACTTTTTAATACTTGGTTGAAAATCCTTTGCAGTCAACTACAGCCTGAAGTCTGGAACGCATAGACATCACCAGACACTGGGTTTCATCCCTGGTGATGCTCTGCCAGGCCTCTACTGCAACTGTTTTCAGTTCCTGCTTGTTCTTGGGGTATTTCCCCTTCAGTTTTGTCTTCAGCAAGTGAAATGCATGCTCAATAGAATTCAGGTCAGGTGATTGACTTGGCCATTGCCTAACATTCCACTTCTTTCCCTTAAAAAACTCTTTGGTTGCTTTTGCAGTATGCTTCGGGTCATTGTCCATCTGCACTGTGAAGCGCCATCCAATGAGTTCTGAAGCATTTTGCTGAATATGAGCAGATAATATTGCCCAAAACTCTTCAGAATTCATCCTGCTGCTTTTGTCAGCAGTCACATCATCAATAAATACAAGAGAACCAGTTCCATTAGCAGCCATACATGCCCACGCCATGACACTACCAACACCATGCTTCACTGATGAGGTGGTATGCTTTGGATCATGAGCAGTTCCTTTTCTTCTCCATACTCTTCTCTTCCCATAACTCTGGTACAAGTTGATCTTGGTATCATCTGTCCATAGGATGTTGTTCCAGAACTGTGAAGGCTTTTTTAGATGTTGTTTGGCAAACTCTAATCTGGCCTTCCTGTTTTTGAGGCTCACCAATGGTTTACATCTTGGGGTGAACCCTCTGTATTCACTCTGGTGAAATCTTCTCTTGAATGTTGACTGTAACACACATACACCTACCTCCTGGAGAGTGTTCTTTATCTGGCCAACTGTTGTGAAGGGTGTTTTCTTCACCAGGGAAAGAATTCTTCGGTCATCCACCACAGTTGTTTTGCGTGGTCTTCCGGGTCTTTTGGTGTTGCTGAGCTCACGGTGCATTCTTTAGCTTTTTAAGGATGTTCCAAACAGTTGATTTGGCCACACCTAATGTTTTTGCTATATCTCTGATTGGTTTGTTTTGTTTTTTCAGCCTAATGATGGCTTGCTTCACTGATAGTAACAGCTCTTTGGATCTCATATTGAGAGTTGACAGCAACATATTCCAAATGCAAATAGCAGACTTGGAATGAACTCTGGACCTTTTATCTGCTCCTTGTAAATGGGATAATGAGGAAATAACACACACCTGGCCATGAGACAGCTGAGCAGCCAATTGTCCCATTACTTTTGGTCCCTTAAAAAGTGGGAGGCACATATGCAAACTGTTGTAATTCCTACACTGTTCACCTGATTTGGATGTAAATACCCTCAAATTAAAGCTGAAAGTCTGCAGTTAAAGCACATCTTGTTCGTTTCATTTCAAATCCATTGTGGTGGTGTACAGAGCCAAAAAGATAAGAATTGTGTCAATGTCCCAATATTTATGGACCTGGCTGTATATATATATATATATATATATATATATATATATATATATATATATAACACCCCCTTACCTTTGTGAGGCTATTAGGGCCATTAGGGACACCTAGAGGTCAGGTGGGCTTTCATTTCACCCATGGGTGGAGTGTTTTTCCTACAGCAGGGTTGTTAGAAGATGGAAGCCAGTCACTTTAAGGCAATTTAACAGAGTTTATTAAAGACCAATAAACTCCAGGGACAAAGAGTTAGGGCACAGCATACCCAAAAGAAAAAAGTAAACCAGCAATTTTACACTGTGTCTGTATATATATTTCAATTAATCCTGACCAGATCTCCAACTCCATTTGCAGAAATGCAGCCCCAAACTTGCAGAAACCTCCATATGCTTTACTGGAGCCTGCAGGCACTCATTATTGTATGCTTTCCAACCCTTTATGAACACGCTGCCTCCTTCTACAGCCAAATATTTCACATTTTGACTCATCAGTCCTGAGCAACTGCTGACATTTTCTGCACCCCAGTTCCTATGTTTTCCTGCATGGGATGTGGAAACTAGACTAAGCAACTCAACTATGCATGAAAACATAGGATAAGTTGGGTAAGTTAGGGTAGGTTACAATTGCTCCATTTTGGAGGATTTTGACAGGGAAGTGATAATAATGGGTGAGAGGTTCCTAGAGTGAGGCTGTACTAGACCCGTGTAATAAGGGTTTATACAGCAGCTAGAGATACTGTGAGGGAGGCTCTTAAGAAGGAACGTAAGTTGAGAAAACTTTTCCACCAAATACAGTGTGGAATTTGAAAAAATGAGACAAATTATACATAAATACTTACCCATACTGCATGGAGATGAGAACATGAAAGACATTTTATCTCAGGGATTGCATTTTGTGGGGAGAAGGGCACCGATGTTAGGACATTTTCTATCTTAGAGCTTTGTTAATGAATATTCAAGATGTTCTAGAACTACACTTTTGGGAGATTCACATGAAATCCAGTCAAGTTAGGCAGTTTGTGAATTTCTGAACCAAATGTGAAATATATGTAATTTCATGTTTAACAACATAAAAAACAGTATGTAGGTAGGACAACAAGATGCTTGTGTGATCAGATGTGAGACTTTCTCTCAAATATACGAACAAAGATAAAGAACAATGTTGCGAACATTTTGCCGAACATCACGGGTCTAGTATAGACTCTTATAGGGTAAAAAATATATATTAAGGGTACACTGTCTCATTAGAGGAAGAGACCCCTTCTCTCTTTTGGCTACATGAGAAGTGTTTTGGATTTTTTAATTCAAAGAAAAAAGGGAATATTTTTGGTACTTTAAATGAGACGCAACGGGGAATATTGCGCCTCCATTCCTGGTTGCTTTTGCAAAAAAGAGGGGGGAGGGGGGATTTTAGATGAGGTGCGTGGGGTAGAGCCAGACAAAACCATATACATATGTAATAAAATTGTATTCCTTATTAGACCAAAGATAGGGCATGGATCAACCCATATAAACGCATAATAGCACATTGGCATATAAAATAAAAAGTATCAACATACATATTAAGGATAGTCACCAACATGACACAGAAAGTAAATATTATACATCATAGTCCCTCAAATAGAGTAGGCATAACATTATGTCAGGGTGGTAGAGCAATAAAAACCATCTGGAATCATAAATATGAAATGGATGCATCAAAATAAGCTCGACAACGTTTCATGGACTTCTATCCACTCATCTTGAGCAAGTGCATCCATGTACTAAAAGGGGATAAAAAAAAAAAAAATCACCATTATAGTTTCATATAACCACAGACTGGAGGGGTAGAGGGATTAAAGATGATGATGAACAAATAAACGGTCATAACTGAAAGTACTCACATAAGAGTTGATACTAGGCCATGCGATACCACCTGCCGGAGGTCAGCCAGATAATTATGTCCAGCACAGGAGCTGAGGAAAGGACCCAAGCATGGATCAGGAGCACACACGCAGTCCCCCAAGAAAAGTGTGTATAGAAAAATCTTGATGTAACTGTAGATGGGATTTCTGTATTGTATACAATAAAGTAAGTGGTTTGTGTCCATATTGGTATAAATAAAAAGAAATGTCATATAGAGTAAACCCATCACCACAATACAGAAGTAAATTGTGGAGCATATCAACAAAGTGAACAGAATCAAAAAATAGGGTGTCCATATAGTAAGAATAGGGAAAAGGAGAAGAAATTCCTGAAATCAGGAAAAATGAATGAAAACTGGAGTAAAGAAATATTAGTAATGCTTGTTATAGAGGAATTTAAGAATAAATCAAGAGCTTGCTATGCATTTACCCATGTAGGTCCTAATGGGATATGAACCAAAAATGGAGTGCAATGTGGGACTGCTGAGAAAAGGTCACTGAGGGGGAACTGCAGGGTGAACCCAATGGCCAGGGTCCCATCTAGCGTCACACTGGCATGACAAGGGAGAGACAGCACGGTAGCAGCCAGATTGGACACTTGCATCCTAAGGGGCATGAACCATAAGTGGGATGGGACCCATTATTATGAATAAGAAAGATGAACCCCTTCCCGATGGGCGTATATGCAACCTCACGGAAGTAGGTCTTTATTTCTGGGCTGCATATATGTGACACTGTGTTTGTGCTGGGAGTGCACTGTGCAGCCTGCTCCTAGCACAAGGACAGAGCTGTCACCAAAAGCTCTCCTTCTAAGTCCCCTTTCACACTGGGGCACTTTTCAGGCGTTTTAGTGCTAAAAATAGCACCTGTAAAGCACCTGAAAAGCACCTCTCAAGCCACCACAGTGTGAAAGCCCAAGTGCTTTCACACTGGAGAGGTGAGCTTGCAGGACGGGAAAAACAGTCCTTCAAGCAGCATCTTTGGGGCGGTGCGAGAGTGGTGTATACACCGATCCTCCACCGCCCCTGCCGAAGCGCCTGCAAAGTGCTTCGTTAGTGCCGCCACACGCGCGCTTTTAACCTTTCATTCAGCCACTAGCGGGGGTTAAAAGTGCTCTGCTAACAGCCAAAAAATGCCTCTATAACATCTGTAAATCCCCGCCAAAACTGATGGCACTTTAGCGCTAACGTCCCCCCAGTGCGAAAGGGGTATCGATTTCAAGAACCAGGAGACCTGGTTCCTCCCGATTACCTGGTTGCTGTGATGATTATCACAGTGATTAATCATTATACAGCTTGCTCGTTTTGATACATTGTATCTTTTTTTCCTTGTTAGAAGTGAAGTGTAAACAAAGAAGTGTGTGTAAAAAAAAAAAAAAGTAATTGTACAGCCAGACCCTGTGTTGTTTCTCCTCTTGAATGTAGAAAAAGATACATTGTATCTTTTTTTCTTTGACAGAGGAGAAAAGTGTAAACAAGGAAATGTGTGTTAGGGCCTGTTCACACTGCTGGGATGCAGTTATCCTGTAAATCCACTGCGGGTTCCCGCATCGCATGTCTCCCGGCGGCAGTTCACACTGCCCTACGCGAACTGCTGGGAGTGTCAATTAAAAGTTAATGACACCCCCAAATCAGTTCATATATCGCAGTGCGATCTGCAAATTCGGACAGGAATTGGATCGCATGGGTGTGAACATCCATGCGATCCAATTTTGCTGCGGACCAAGAAAGGGTCCTGTGTGAGTTTGGTTTGAATGTGATGCAAATTCGGCCATACTTTCTGTATGGCTGAATTCGCATCACACGAACATCGCAGTGCGGTGCGAATCACATATGATCTCGCACCACGCAGCAGTATGAACGGCCCTAAAAATCAATCAACAAAAATAGCTAGATCAGGGTTTGATCTAGGTCAATGTCAGGGTTAGAGTTAGGGTCAGTGATAGGGTCAAAGGTTATGATCAGAGTCAAATGTCAGAGTCAGTGGTCAGTTTGGTAGGATTAAAAAAAGCATTTTTTTAATTAGCATCAGTGTCAGTGTTTTAGGTACGATAAAAAAGCAAAAGGCCCTACTATGGGTACAAATAACATATACATACAGTATGTGGTATTGTTGTGATCATCAGGTGCAGGAGAATTAATTTTGGATTTTTCCTTGGTGGTAGGTTATGGTAATACCAGGAAATATACAGCTACATACATTTAGAAAATGTTTTTTTTTTTTTTTTACTATTTTGTGTCAGTTTTCTTTGATGATAAATAAAAAAAATCTGGAGATATCCATTACCATTCACCTCCAAATGAAAGCCTAATTTGTCCTGAAAAAAATGCAGCATAATTCACCTGGACACACTAACTCGTCGTGATGATATGTACAGTTTTACTAACACGTCAAAGTTGTAAAAGTGGTTACTTACTAGCATTAAGATTTGTTTTACCATAAAGATCTCTACTGTCAGAGAGACTGCTACCAAACCTTTTACTAGATGGTACTATACGCCCACTAAGCTACATGCCATCTTTCCTACAGTACCCAAAACGAGCTTTAGGGGATGCAACTCCCCAGTTTCATTTTGACACATATTTTGGGAATGTGAAAACATTTCCCAAATATGGAAAACAGTTAGAAAATTTTGCCTCAGCTATCTCGGGTTCCCAAATAAATCTCACACTCCCTAATTGCCTATTATTCACACAAATTATTGGTATATCCTTACCACACAAGAGACTTGTCATACTATCTGTGTTTCCATACATTGGCTTATAGCCTACCATTGGAAATCCACATCTGTTCCGACAGCCCAATTGAAAACAAGAATAAATACTATCAACTTAATGGAAAAATATTTCACACACTATACAACACAATGCAATTCTATATAAAAAAAAAAAAGGGATAGAAATATATAATTACTGCTCCATCCTATATTCATTTTGTACGGTCCTATTCTGTGTAAAAAACCTACCAAAATAGCACCTATATACCTTTTGTATGTCAGTTATAAACAATTTACAATGATGTAAGATTTTTCTTCATAATGTTTGAAATCTCTTTTTGTACCAATATTTTACACCAAATAAATGAGTTTGTAAACAAACAAACAAAAAAAAGATTTGTTTTACCATCCTTTATGAAAGGGTTAAGAAGCTTCCTTTTTCTTTGCCCACGTCGCTCCCCCTCCCTTTTCCCTCTTCATTCCTGTTCTTGTTCTGTTAAAGATTTACAGAAAATTCAATTTTTTTCTTCATACTTACCTGTAAAATCCATTTCTTTGAGTTCATCATGGGACACAGAGCAGCCATATACATTACTACATGGGTTATGCGCCACCTATAGGTAAATGGACACTGGTAGAATAACAAAAACCTCTCACATACAGGAAGTACTCCAGTTTTGTAGCAAGCAATGAACTCCCAAAAAGAGAGGGACCTCTGTGTCCCATGATTTACTCAAAGAAATGGATTTTACAGGTAAGTATGAAGAAAAAAATTAAATTTTCTTTCTCATACATCACAGAACACAGAGCAGCCATATACATTACTACCTGGGATGTTCCAGAGCAATAGCCTTGAGGGGAGGGAGACACACTGTATGAAAACACCATCAGATTTATACAGCAGCCTGTAAGACACTACGGCTAAAAGCCGAGTCCGCTGCTGCCCTAACATCCACCTCATAAAATCTTGTGAACGTATGTACCGAAGACCAAGTAGCGGCCTTGCAAATCTGTGCCGCTGACGCCTGATAGAGAAAAGCCCAGGAGGTTCACCACCCCTGGTAGAATGAGCTCTAACCCCAAAGGGAGGAGCTTTACCTTTCAGGCCATATACCTGAGTGATCAACTGGTGAATCCAAAGTGAAATGGACACCTTAGAAGCCGCTTGACCCCTCTTGGTGCCTTCCGGCAAAACAAAAAATGTATCAGAGCTTCTGATGCTAGCAGACCCTTTCAGGTTCTGACAGCCCGCACCACATCCAAAAGGTGCAACTGCTTCTCTTCTGGTGAGCCAGGCTGAGAGCAAAAAGAAGTTTAGAACAATGAAAATCAAAAACTACCTTGGGTAAAAAGGACGGAAGAGGACGTAGCACCACCTTATCATGATGCAAAATTAAATATGGCTCATTACAGGAAAGGGCCGCCAGTTCGGAGACCCTTCTAGCCAAATTAATTGCAAAAAGAAAAGCCAACTTCCATGTCAAAAGAACTAATGGAATCTCTTTGATCAGTTCAAAAGGTTTCTCCTGTATCACCGACAGAATCAAGTTCAAATCCCAAGAACAAAGAGGAATCTTCACGGGAGGTAATAAATGAGTCACTCCTTGAAGAAAAGTTCAGATCAGGGAATGTGAAGCCAGAGGCTTCTGGAAGTACACTGATAAGGTGAGAATCCTTCCCACCAAGTGCTTGTGAGGATGCAAACCTCTGGCCTCACACCAAGCAATGTAGGCCTTCTAAACCCTGTGATAGATCTTCCTGGTGACCACCTTTCTGGCATTTACCAATGTAGACATCACTGGTCCTGAGATCCCACGAACTACTAGCATCCTGGCTTCAATAGCCATGCTGTCAAATTCAGCGAGTGTAAATTTGGGTGGAATATAGGCCCCTGTGACAGTAGATCGAGCCGGAGAGGAAGCGTCCAAGACTCGCCTACTGCTAATCTCACTATCTCCGGGTACCAGGGCCTCCTGATCCAGACCAGAGCTACCAAGACGACTGATGTTATCTCCTCTCAGATCCTGTGCAAAAGATGTGGCAGGAGAGGAATCGGGGGAATGCATAGATTAGAGAGAACTGAGCCCAGAGAACTACCAGTGGATCTATCCCGATCTCAAGGGGATCTCTTGCTCTGGATACAAACTGCTACATCTTGCAGTTGAACATGGATGCCAACAGATGTACATCTGGTGTTCCCCAATGCTGGCAAATCTGTATAAACACCTGTGGGTACAGAGACCATTCTCCTGGATGTATCTGTTGGCGGTTAAGATAGTCCGCCTTCCAGTTCTCTACCCCTGGAATGTGGCTGTGGACTGCAGACAGCACTGGCGCATGTGTTTCTGCCCAAGACAGTACATGACTGACCTCCATGTGAGCCAGACGACTCCTGGTGCTGCCCTGGTGGTTGATATAGGCCACAGCTATGGCATTGTCCAGTTTGCACCCTTACCGAATGAACCTGTAACCTTGCTATTCAATAATTCAGTGTGAGGCGTATTGCCCGCAGCTCTAGAATATTGATGGGCAATCCCTATTCCTTCAGAGTCCATAACTGCGCACCAGCCAAAGAGACTGGCATCTGTGGTCACTACCCTCCATGACAGTGGATGAAAAGACCTTTTTTGTACCAGATTCTGGTCTACTAACCACCAGGCAAGACTTCCTCGAGCTCTGGGGGTTATAATCATACAGGAATCCAAAGCCTGCATCTTCCTGCTCCATGCAGACAGAATGTTCTGCTGAAATGCCCTGGAATGGAACTGGGCATACGGAAACCATCCTTCCCAGACTCATACAGAGTCGGACAGACGGGCGTCTCTTTCGACTTACTTACCGAACTTGATCCTTTAGAGCCTCGTCCCTTCTTGGAGGCAAGAACACTCTTGCCTGGACTGTATCCATAACAAAGCCTAAGTATTCCAGACTTTGAAAAGGTGTTAAGGCCAATTTCTCTGAATTTATGATCCATCCGAGATGTTCCAGGAATTGGACCATAAAGGCCACGTTCATCACCAAAACCTGCAGCGATTGATCCCTGAGTAGGAGATCATCTAAATAGCCTGCAATCAAGATCCCCCGCGATCTTAGAAGATGCAGCACTGGTGCCAGGACCTTTGTGAAAACTTGGGGGGCGGTTGCGAGCCCAAAGGGCAGAGCCACAAACTGAAAATGCTGCTCCTCTATGACAAAGCGCAAAAGCCTTTAAAGAGGTTGAAAAATTGGCACATGCAGGCATGCATCCCTGATATCTATGGATGCCAGGAAATCTTCTTCTTGGAGAGAGGCCACTACAGAGTGGACTGATTCCATCCAAAAGGGCCGCACTGAGAGATAATGGTTCAGTGCTCTTAGATCCAGAATTGGTCTTATGTCCCCATTTGGTTTTGGAACCGTGAACAGGTTTGAATAAAACCCAGTACCCCTTTTGGGAACTGGGAGCTCCATAATCACTCCCTACTGCCTTAAATGGTCTAGTGCTTGGAGTAATAAGCCCCTTCTTCAAAGACCTGGGAAAGCTGGACCTCACAAATCTTTGAGGAGGGTAGGAGTGTAACTCCAGCTTATAGCCTTGAGACACTGTGGAGATGACCCACTTGTACTGAACCAGCGTTATCTCCACACTCCCGCAAACTGCAGCAACCTTCCCCCCCACCCGCAGGAGTGGGGGTGTCCCTTCACAGGGAAGGTTTGGTGCCAGTATTAGCGGACTTTTAGACCCATGGCCTTTTTTTGGCCTTGGCCTTGTTGTTTACCTTTGGCAGCAGATCCCTGGTGCCATCGAAACTGCCTAGGGCCTGAAAAACCTGAGGAAGTAGCGCGTGGCACCTTAAAAGAGGGTCGATATCTTTTGGATGTACTTATCAAGATCATCCCCAAACAAACATTCTCCTTGGAAAGGTAAATGAGCTAGCATCCTTTTTTACAAGGGAGCTCTGCTGACCAGCTTTTTAACCAAAAAATTCTGCGCATGTGCCCAGGCAGAAGAGCCATACAGGAAATCTGCTGTATGGGTCTTTGAGGGCATCTATAACAAAGCAAAGAACCTGAAGAAAGATCTGCTCTGTCCTGAGCAGAATCCTCTGCTCTATTGGGCCATCTAACCTGATCCTTCAAGGCTTAACACAGTGGTCATCAACCCTGTCCTCAGGGCCCACTAACAGGCCAGGTTTGCAAGATAACTGAAATACATCACAGGTAATATTATTTGCTGCTCAGTGATTGCAGTATTTTAGTCTCCCCAAGGTAATACATAAAACCTGGTCTGTTAGTGGGCCCTGAGGACAAGGTTGATGACCACTGGCTTAACAGACCCCAATTGCCGCTACTGTGGGGTGAATAGCGGAACCTGCCAGGGTAACACATGCCTTTAACAAGACTTCCAGCTTCTTATCCACAGAATCCTTAAAGACCTGTGCATTATCCACTGGACAAGTTAAGGTCTTACTGAGGGAAGAAACCGCTGCATCTTCAATCGGTATGCTCCACTTCTTACTAAAGCTTTCCTCCATAGGATATAAGAGGTAAAATCTCATTGGAGGCACAAACTTTCTGCTTGGGTGCTCCCAGTCCGAATATACCATCTGCTCCAAGAGTGGGTGAAAAGGAAACGCCTGTGTACCCTGCTATGGTTTCAAAGAACAGAGGGAAGAACAAGGTGTTTCAGGTAACTTAAAAGCTGTACGAACCATCTGCATAAGAGAATAGACAAGAAACTTTTGTGATTGAGAGGCTGATATAATCTGAGCCTTTTCAGGCTCTGAATCACTTGAGGCAAATTCCTCTGTTTGGATATAAACTGCCTCTTCTACCTCATCAACCCAGTCTTTCTCCAATATAGGAGGAATAGGGGAAGGGGATCTAAAATGCTTTCTGATACTCTACATGACAGACGTGATCATTCCAGCAATCTTGCTTTAAGACCAGCCAAAGCTGATGATAGATCCTCCTTAGTAATATACTCTGAGGTAGAAGCATTGGTAGCAGGTACAACACAGAATAGACGCAGCGACTCAGATTGCCCAGTGTCATCCTGTCTTTTTAGGGGAGGCCAATACAGCAGAGTTCAATTTAGCTTCTACAGGAGCCACCGATGGAACACATGTGTCCCTTGCTGCAGCACTCCCCCCAGAGCGCTTCTTGAAAGACATAGCTTGCTGAAGCAAATGGTAACTTGAAAGACTCTTGTATAAATGCCATGGTCTTCCTGTCAGTGCATAACTAGGCTGCCACTTGCCAGCCGTCAAGTGACAGCGGGGCGGTGTGGCTCTCATTCTGGGACAACGTCATATGACGGTGTCCCTGAACGGCCGCTATCTCGTGCACCCGCAGGGGCGCACAGAGTGGCGATCACAGCCGCGCCGTGTTGCTAGGACAGGGCGCGCCCCCGATCTCTGTAAAGAGCCATGTCCGCGGCTCCTTAACCATGTGATTGGCTGTGTCCAAACACAGCCAGTCACATGTAAACAAGAAAGTGCCGTAATCGTCTCTCCTCGCCTCACACTGACAGAGTGTGTGGTGAGGAGAGCCGATCAGCGGCACCTCCATGCAGGGGGACATCTAGGAATGTAATCAGGGCACTGATCATCAGTGCCCTGATTACAATATTGCAATATAGTGTCACAAATCAGTGCCCACCATTGCCCACCAATGCCAGCTATCAGTGCCCACCAGTGGCACCAATCAGTGCCCATAACTGACCACATGTGCCACCAATCAGTGCCCATTAGCGATGCCAGTCAGTGCTGGCAGTGCCACCTATCAGTGCTGCCCATCAATGCCCATCACTGCTGTCAATCAATGCCCATCAGTAATGCCCATCGGTGTCGCACATCAGTGCCACCCATCAATGCCCATCAGTGCCCATCAGTACCGCCTATCTGTGCCGCCTATCAGTGCCTACCAGTGCCGCCTATTAGTGCCCATCAGTGCTGCCTATCAGTACTCATCAGTGCCACATAGCAGTGCCAACTATCAGTGCCCATAAGTGCGGCATATTAGTGCCTCCTCATCAGTGCCACCTAATCAGTGCCCATAAGTGCTGCCTCATCAGTGCCCATAAGTGCCACCTCATCAATGCCCACCAGTTCAGCCTACCAGTGCCCATCAGTGCTGCCTCATCAGCGCACATCAGTGAAGGTGAAAAATTACTTAAAATTTACTGATAGAAAAAAGTAAAAAAACTTTTTTTTCAAAATTTTGGTCTTTATTTTTGTAAAAAATAAAAAACACAGCAGTGATTAAATACCACAAAAAGAAAGCTCTATTTGTGTGAAAATGATAAAAAATTTGTTTGGGTACAGTATAGCAGGACCTCGCAATTGTCATTCAAATTGTGACAGCGCTGAAAGCTGAAAAATGGCTTAGGCAGGAAGGGGGTGTAAGTGCCCTGTAGGCAAGTGGTTAAATACCAGCAAAAGAAAGCTCTGTCTGTCTAAAAAAAAATTACAAAAAAGGTAGTTTGGGTACAGCATTGCATGACCACACTATTGTCATTCAAAGCACTCATTGGCAGAATGAAGAGTTGCTGACTGGCAGGGCTGGGACAAGGGGGAGGGGTGGCTGCCCTGGGCACTGGGGTATCATGTGAGGTAGGGGAGGGGATATACGTTGGAGGGGAGAATTTGGAGGATGGCAGCGAGTAAATATTGTTCTAGGAGGGGAAATTGTTGTGTGTGTGTGTGGGGGGGTGCTAAGAGTGGTGATTTAAGAGGATTTTTGCTAGGAGGGGGGATTTGGGGGTAGAGGATTTTTGCTAGGATGGGTGAATTTTATTTCAGAGGGGCATTTGAGATGGGCGGATGGGTGGGGGGGCAAAGAGTTGTGCTGAGAGGGGGGATTTCAGCAGGGGGAAGATCTGTACAGCGAGGAGGGGAAATTTATGCTTAAGGGTAAGCATGCCGATTAGTGCTTTTGTTTGGAGAATTTTGCTGACACATAATGCTCATACATCTTGGGGGGCGAGCGTAGTTTGCCATGTTTGCCCTGGGCTCTGGGTGACCTTGTCCCAGCACTGCTAACTGGGTCTATGTTGACGATAAAATTGTTGAATTGAGACTAAAAGTAGGTATATTCCCACCCTGCCTGAACTCAGGAGATGGGAGTTTTATTACTATTATGCAAGAATGTAAGTATTTAAAAGACAACTTCAACTTTTATGAAGCTGACAAGTCCTTATGTACTTGTATAATAGTAATTGTAAAGCGGTGACCTGTAATTTTGTAAATTATTGTACACAGGGATTATATCACTGGAAACTAAAGACAAATAGTTGTCGGAGCCCTTCTATAATTATGATTCATCGAGCATGCTAACTTCCATAATTTTTCTTAAAAACATATTTTCTTGTATTCCGCTCACATCAGCCTTCCATATTATTATGCCTATCTTGTTTTTTAGAAGGTGATTATACAGCAACAACATTAGAACTATGATCTGTAGGAGTGCTTTGAAATAATGAAATGTGTATCTGAGTTCTGCAGTTTAGCACAACTTCAAAACAACCTCCTATATATCCCTATTCTATTTGTGTGCAGAAGGCCATGTAAACGTTTTCATGGTTCGTATTAATGAACTTGTATTCGGCAAAGGTTAGGTTATGAGGAAATCAACTGTGAAGTGGGCAAAGGTAAACTATAAGGGCTCTTTCACACTACAATATATGTGCATGAAAACTGATGTGAACTGATGGGAAAACTGCTCAGATTTCAATTGCAGAGACACCAGTTTACATCAGTTTACCTCAGTTTTCATGGACATCAGTTTTTATGCATGTTGACATCAGTTTTTATGCACGTCAGTTATGTGCTCTATTCACACCAACTGCATACCCGTAGCAGATTCCTTTGCAGAAAAAATCTGCACGGTGTGGTGTGAACAGGGCACATAGAGAAACATTGTTTTTTTTTTAGCCCTTGCAGGATGCGTTCAGAAAAACTGACGTCTCTGCACCATGGTGTGAAGGAGGACTAAGTGTTTCACATCATCAGCCACATTATGTTCTACAAAAAGTAAGGTTTACAAATGTAACCCAAATGTTATTCCAAATACCTATTGTACCAATGAACACTAAAACATCTATATGCACTGTATCTGTTGCGCCAAGAAGTGCTATTCTTGGATTCCCGTTAAAAATGGCTCTAAAGTCTTGCACAAATCTGTATGATCCATAACTCTTTTTAACTGTTTTTTTTATATGATATATGATAGGTCTCAAAATTCCTAATTTTAGAAATCGTTCTATAATGGGTTTAATTCCTTCCTCTTTTTTATCACATACTTGGCTGGGGAAAGTAAATATAATTAAAATGAATATATTGCCTCGCATCCTTTTTATTTTCAAAATGCTTCCATTAGGTGTACCGGTAGGGTTCTTCACTATATTACAAACCATGATTTCCAAATTTATCTGGAAGAATAGACATTCCAGAATATCCAGAGAGCTATTGTTTCACTCCAAATGCTCTGGTGGTCTGGCTCTTCCTAATTTCAAAACATACTATCAAGTGGTTGTTCTTTCCAGATTGGTGGATTGGAAATATGCCCTCAAAACAAAATTATGGGTACAAATTGAATATTTTTTGAGTGGAATGGATCTTTCAATAGCTCCCTGGATTCCCCGCTCTTGCAGAAATCTGGCTCGTAATACTTTGTTTCTTACTATATCCTCTTTAGATATCTGGGATGCACTACACAAAAAATTTTCATGGAACTATAATTCCCCTTTATTGCCCCTTCTCAACCATAAATATTTTTTTACCGGGGCTATTAGATCCAGGTTTTAAATCATGGAGATCTGCGGAACCCCTACTACTACACCATGTTCTCCGTGACAACACACTTAAACTGCTGCGTATGATTCTAGCCCCTAAACCTGCTACATTTCTGGATAAATGTAGATATCACCAATTACAACATTTTTTAAACTCCCTTCCTAATCCGATTAGAGGTATTGAGGATTTACATGCTATAGAAGAAATTTTTTACCCAAAAGATCCACCTCTACATAACATATCTCTATTTTACAAAGCTCTCATTGCT
Organism: Aquarana catesbeiana; assembly: GCF_042186555.1. NCBI lineage: Eukaryota > Metazoa > Chordata > Amphibia > Anura > Ranidae > Aquarana > Aquarana catesbeiana. The sequence continues at coordinate 394,208,996 of NC_133324.1, forward strand.
CTACAAAATCACAACCTTCCCCCTTTCCTTGCTAAATGGGAATCTGATTTAGATTCCTCCCTCACTGACAACCAAAAGGATAAGGTTCTTCAACTAGCCCATACTTCTTCCCTAGCCTCGAAAATGTCAGAGGTTAACTATAAATTGCTGACCAGGTGGCATTACACCCCAGCTAGATTACACCAAATGTTCCCAGCCAGTTCCCCATTATGCTGGAGGAACTGTGGGAACAAAGCTACTCACGCGCACGTCTGGTGGTTTTGTCCACTGATTCGACCTTTTTGGGATGCCATTTGTACTCTGATAACACAGATTTCAGATACTAATACCCAATGACCCTATGACTATCCTCTTCCATTCTACAACTACTTCTATAAGATTATATAAACGATCAATTATCCATTACTTGCTGAACACTGCCAAAGCTTTAATCCCGACTCTATGGGGACAACCAACAATCCCTTCTGTTCGAGTTTGGTTACAAATGGTCGATAATGTACATCTTATGGAAAGTATTACACACAACATCAGAGGTACCTCCAAGAAACATTCTCTAACATGGGATTCTTGGATAAAATTTCAATCCACCTCCACCTATAAAGACATTATAATACAAACCCCTTAAATTGATTGACCAGGCGTAGCTGTTTATATCCTGATGTATAGGCTCTTGTCAATATACTGCCATGTGTGCCAGCAATTCATCCCTTCCCCCCCCTCCCCTTCCTACTTCTTGCTCTCTCTTTTCCTCTATTCTCTCTCCCTATCTATACTCTCTCTTATCCTCTAATTCTCTTATTCTCTCCTTTGCTTCTCTTTCTTATTCTATATTCTTTTTAAACCAATGCAAAGATTTCTCCTCAATATGTTTGAAATACTATGAACCCCCCTTTTTTTTTTTCACTTAGATGCTGCAATAATACTTTTTATAACTCTATAGCTACATGATGGGTTTGTGGTTTATATTTTCTTGTTATAGTTGTTACAGTCTGAAGCCTATGTCTTTCTTTTTTACTTCTAAATACATATCTATTTTGTGCCATATGCTTGTCTTTGCTCTGTTTTTCTTTAATAAAAACTTATTAAACAAAAAAAAGATTCCTTCCTCTTTTTCTTTGGAGAGATGGTATTGTTTATGATAAACTGGGTATGCTCCTTGCCTTGTAGGGGGTGCAAGGGATGTATCCCACATCAATGCTGTCCTTAGCTCAGAGGGGATGATCCCGTGGGAATGGGGAAGGAACTTTAGCTTGGAAAAACAGTGGTGACTCTATAGCTATGCCCCCTCTTCAAGTCAAGAAAATTTCAATTTCCAGAACTCCTATTAAATCTCTTCCCAAAAGATTTACTGGGCATGAGGGTATTATTCTGATTGAGTGATGCAAGAGCACTGTCCCTGTGACAGAATCAGTAATTGGGAGTGGAGGTGTTTTGTAATTTTTATTTGGTATCCCATTAATTCCCATTGAAGGCTCAGCTTCCATTCCATTGTCGGTTCCAGGCTAGGGGATATCTGACCTGTGGTGTGGATTGTATGGGAAGAGCCCCTTGACTGGCAGTTTGTGCCGGGGGGTGGTTGTTTCCCATAAATGGGAGAGTGGGGATGAGGACATTGACCCCTCCAATGCCCCTCCTGTCCACAATTATAACAATTGGTATGCCTTTGGGGTCCAGAGCGGTTGTTAAAATTACCCAGCGCTCCTCGGCCTCTGCCTCTACCTCTCCCCCCATGGCCCCACTGTCTAAAATCACCTGTATCATCCTGGGGTCTAGCATCCAGGGGGTTACAGTGTTGTAATCCCTCTTGATAATGCATTGTAGTGACCCTTTTGAGATCAAAACATCCTGCTGCGTCCCTTTCCATTATTTTCGCAGTGAATCCTTTCACTGTTACTCCAGGCCAGTCTGAGATCAATTGGTTCACTACCAAACCTGCATCATTTCTCAAACTAAAAATTAAGGTCTGGATTAGGGATGAGCTTCGAGTCTGAGTCGAACTCACATTCGACTCGAACATCGGCTGTTCGCCAGTTCGCCGAACAGCAAACAATTTGGGGTGTTTGCGGCAATTCGAAAGCCGCGGGACACCCTTTAAAAGTCTATGGGAGAAATCAAAAGTGCAAATTTTAAAGGCTTATATGCATGGTATTGTCATAAAAAGTGTTTGGGGACCTGGGTCCTGCCCCAGGGGACATGGGTCAATGCAAAAAAAAGTTTTAAAAACGGCTGTTTTTTTTGGGAGCAGTGATTTTAATAATGCTTAAAGTGAAACAATAAAAGTGTAATATTCCTTTAAATTTCGTACCTGGGGGGTGTCTATAGTATGCCTGTAAAGGGGCGCATGTTTCCCGTGTTTACAACAGTCTGACAGCAAAATGAAATTTCAAAGGAAAAAAAGTCATTTAAAACTGCTCGCGGCTATTAATGAATTGCCGGTCCGACAATACACCTAAAAGTTCATTGATAAAAACGGCATGGGAATTCCCCACAGGGGAACCCCGAACCAAAATTTAAAAAAAAAGACGTGGGGGTTCCCCTAAATTCCATACCAGGCCCTTCAGGTCTGGTATGGATATTAAGGGGAACCCCAGTCAAAATTTTAAAAAAAAATGGCGTGGGGTCCCCCCAAAAATCCATACCAGACCCTTATCCGAGCATTCAACCTGGCAGGCCGCAGGAGAAGAGGGAGGATGAGAGAGCAGCCCCCCTCCTGAATACCAGGCCACATGCCCTTAACATTGGGAGGGTGCTTTGGGGTAGCCCCCCAAAACACCTTGTCCCCATGTTCATGGGGACAAGGGCCTCATCCCCACAACCCTTGCCCGGTGGTTGTGGGGGTCTGCGGGTGGGGGGCTTATTGGAATCTGGAAGCCCCCTTTAACAAGGGGACCCCCAGATCCCGGCCCTCCCCCCTGTGTGAAATGGTAAGGGAGTACCCCTACCATTTCACAAAAAAAGTGTCAAAAATGTTAAAAATGACAGGAGACAGTTTTTGACAATTCCTTTATTTAAATCTTCTTTCTTCTATCTTCTATCTTCCTTCGGTTTCTTCCTCCATCTTCTTCTTCTGGTTCTTCTGGTTCTTCCTACGGTGTTCTCGTCTGGCATCTTCCTCTGCGGCATCTTCTTCCCTTCTTCTTCTCGGGACGCTCCGCATCCACCATGATGGGAGGCTCCCGCTGTGTGACGCTTCTCGTCTTCTGACGGTTCTTAAATAATGGAGGGCGGGGCCATCCGTGACCCCGCCCCCTCTGACGCACGGGGACTTGACGGGGACTTCCCTGTGGAAGTCCCCGTCGCCATTTAAAAAAAAAAATTTTGGCCGGGGTTCCCCTTAATATCCATACCAGACCTGAAGGGCCTGGTATGGAATTTAGGGGAATTTTTTTAAATTTTGGTTCAGGGTTCCCCTGTGGGGAATTCCCATGCCGTTTTTATCAATGAACTTTTATGTGTATTGTCGGACCGGCAATTCATTAATAGCCGCAAGTAGTTTTAAATGACTTTTTTTCCTTTGAAATGTCATTTTGCTGTCAGACTGTTCTAAACACGGGAAACATGCGCCCCATTACAGGCATACTATAGACACCCCCCAGGTATGAAATTTAAAGGAATATTACACTTTTATTGTTTCACTTTAAGCATTATTAAAATCACTGCTCCCGAAAAAACGGCCGTTTTTAAAACTTTTTTTTGCATTGATCCATGTCCCCTGGGGCAGGACCCAGATCCCCAAACACTTTTTATGACAATAACTTGCATATAAGCCTTTAAAATTAGAACTTTTGATTATTCATGTTCGTGTCCCATAGACTTTAATGGTGTTCGTGTGTTCGAACAAATTTTTTGCCTGTTCGCATGTTCTGGTGCGAACCGGACAGGGGGGTGTTCGGCTCATCCCTAGTCTGGATAAACAAAGATCCCATTGTTTTCTCTTTGCCTAAACCTGCTTTTTCCTTCCACACTTTCATAAACCTCTTGTAGAACTCTGCTATTTATTCCTTCGGCTTTTGTTTACAAGCTATGGCCATGGGGAAGGAAAATCATTCCTTAAAAACTTTCTTCATTTCTGCCTCTAATTGTGTCCACATTTCAGTACGGCCATTTTCTGTGTTAAGCTTGTAAGCACTGGCTGCCGCCTGCCGTACCAGTGGGCTGTATGTTGTGTGTGCTGTCAACATTTCTCTAGTCCCAGCTACTCTCTTGATCGTAACCCATAATACTATCTATCATCAGCTTCATATCCTCCTGCGTGTAATTTCTACCTTTGCATGCTCTCTTTAAGAAAGCAATGCAAGCCATAGGGTTAACTTGAGGTTTGGGGGCTCTTTTTATTATAGTGGTAAGTTTCTCAAAATCTAATGTTTTCAGGATCATCTGTTCTCCCATACAGAGGATTGGTAGAGTCAGTTTCACTCCATCTGACTCTGGCTCATCCACATCAGGTACTGATGCGCCTAGCGAGGATGAGTCTTCCTCCTCATCCTCACTAGCAGAAACTATGCCTTCCCGGGACGTGGCTCCTTCAGATCATGTTGGAGGATGGATGGGGAGTCCCTGTCTTTGACATTTCGTTTGAGATGTGATGCTGGTGAGTTTATGCATCGCTGTAACTTTTGCCGCTCTAGTTCTGGTGCCTCTTCCGAGGTTACACCTGAGTCTGTTTGTTTTTATCTTAATTCAGTAACTTGATCTGAGATATCTTCTACTCTTTGCATAAGGGTTTCTAATGTCTTCCTTTTAACAATTATTTCTGATCCTGCCTCATTTTCATCAGACTCTAAAGCTTCCTCGACTTGCACCACCACGGGTATCTGTTGTTGGAGTACCGGTGGAGGTGGAGCCACTGCCACCGAAGTAGGGGTGTTTACTGGGTTTTCTAGGTTGCCTGGGTTGCCTATGGCCAGGGCGGCTATTTGGATCAACACGTCATACCCTGAAGCCTTGCACACAGGTATGCTGGGATACAGGCATGTGTAAGCAGGTGGTAGTGGTTGAGGAGGTGCATCAGGCAGTATGGTGAGGAACGGGTTAGAGGGCAAAAGGACAGGGGCGGCTGGCTGTATGTTGGGTCACTTTACTTTTGCTTCCAATAAGTGCAATTGTTCTGCCGTAAAAGGCAGCAAGAAAGGTTTTTTATTCAAACTCTTTTTTCCCCACTTATTCTTTTTACTCCCTTCTGGCTGCGTATCATGCCAAGTTACCCAGTTCTCCCTTGGCTCTCTAATGTACTTTAGGTCCCACTCGGGGTCTCCCATATACAATGGGAAAGCCTGTTTGTCCCCCAGGCAGAGTCCTCTGACCATATCCATATGGAATTCATCGTTGGCACCCGCCCCTGGGAAAGGGGAACTGGGGAACTGCTATGCATACTCTCTGTCCATGTTGTCAGTTCATCTACAAAAGGATTTATTAAAGAATAATCTGTTCCACATACTCTAGCTACATAATCTTTGCATGTTTCCCCGAGATTGGGTGGGGGGTACTGTTGCTACTTGTTTCTCCCATTCCTAATTAGGCCAAAAACAATCTGTGGGCAGTAGCCGTTGTCTTACTGTACAAGGCTCCACCAATCAATTAAATATCATGCAACTTATACTCTATTATTTATACTTATACTCTACTACTTATACTCTATTCAGACTTATACTCTATTATTCAAACATATACTCTATTATTCAGCACGCAGCGATAGAAAGAAAAGAAGCAAAAGAATGGTATGGGAATCACTGGTCATCCACAAGTCCTTCCCAAAAAGACTTCTACAATATAAGTCTACCAAAGACAAACAATATAAGTCTACCAAAGACAGTCTACCAGAGACAAATTTACAGTGCTTACCAAAAACACAATGATTCTGCAAGAATTTCCCCTTATAAACACAGCATACACATACAGTTTTGTCAGAGCCGGGGCAAGGAGAAAAGCTTCAGTAAAATAGACACACTCCACTCACCTCGGATGAACACTGTATCCTGCAAGCTGCCACCATTAACTGAAAGGCTTAATTCTGCCCAGTTCATATGAATGACCAGTGGATTCCTCTGCAGAGCTCTGGGAGCAAACAAATGAAGAAGACACAAAATGGTCTCAAAGTATGCTCCGGTTTAATGGTAGCTTGGCTCGAGTTTTTATAAAAACTCAGAACAAAAGGCGTCACGTAGCACAAGGGGGAGGAACAAGACATCAAGCATATACATGTATATAGTATGACATTTTAGACATATAGTTCAAACTAGCAAGTAGCAACATGCATCACAGGATATTGATGGTCAGCCTGTCTGAGGACATAGTCTCACATTCAGTTATTTATGTGGCTCGTTTGGCCTGCGGTTATGCTATGTGTGAAAGTACAGCAGAAGGACACTTTGTTTCTCAAACATTTAATGTTACAGTGCATTAACACTTTCTAACCCTTCAGGAGTGACTAAATTTAGTCCTGCCTGGTGGTAGAGAAGCCAGGTTGATTTATAGTCTATTTGCTGATTTTGGTTTTCCCCCTAAACGCAGCATTGCTGTTGTTTCTCTCTGCTGCCAGTAGGTGTCACTGGGATATGAATATTTATGTTTTTTCTGGCCAACCAGTAGGAGGTTTATTGCCACTGCTGCATGCTGGGTATCATGTACCAGATGCTGGAGGCCAATAGAGAGAGGGCTTCCCTTGCAGCTAAGTTCCAGACTCCCCTGAAGGTGAGACAGGAGTTGTTGGGCACAAAGTAGCACAGGTCGCCTGTGAAGTTGCTTGCAGAAAGCTCAGGAATGCTGCTGTTGTAATGAACAGAGTCTGCAGGCAGGTGGCACCTATGAGGTGAGACAGGTCTGTAAAGTCACTGAGATAATAGAGTAGTCAACACAAGCAAAGATCAGAACCAGAATTAAAGCAGAGCAGACGAAGTCAGGTGGAAGCCGGGTCAAACACGAGAAGCAGGCAGATGGTATCCGGGAGACGAGCCAGGGTCAGGAACTGGAGATAGGCAGACAGGTCGGGAACAAGCTGGGTCAGAAACTAGGGAACACAGGAGCAAAGAATCACAGGAACACAGGTAACAAGCTGAGATCAGTCAGCAACTTCAAGAACTGATACACTTCCTTATAAAGGCCCATGTGATGTGCTGCTTGGGATGCTGGGTCCTAGAGCCCTTCTCCTGTTGTTGGTGCCCTGACAGATGCTGGGTCCAAAAGACCTTCTTCTGCTGTCAGTGCCCTGACAGTGCCCCCCCGGGAGCAATTTTCTCTGGGTATTTGGCCCGAAACTCTTGGAGGAATCTGGGGGCATGGGAGCTTTCTTCAGGTCTATATCCTTTCCACTTGATTAAGTATTGGATCTGCCTACCTCGTTTTCTGCAATCTAGAACAGATTCTATCTCGTATTCTGTTTCCCTTTCAATAGTTACCGATGATGGAGGTGGTTCCACTCTACCTGGAAAAGGATTCAGAATGGCTGGCTTGAGGAGAGAGGAGTGAAAGACTGGGTGCATTTTGTATGGATCGGGCAGAAATAACTCGAAGGCCACCAGGTTTATTTCACGTTTAATTGGAAAAAGGCCAATATATATCTGCCCCAACTTCTTTGAAGTGCACGGTAACTTTAGGTTGGCTGTTGATAGATACTTTATCACCAGCATTAAGGGAGAGATTCCCTCTTTGTTTCCTGTCAAAGAACCTCTTATAGTTGGACTGAGCCTTTTCTATACATTCTTGGAGGGATTGGTAATTCCGTTGTATGAAGGCAAGTCTGTCCTGTACAGCAGGCACTGCTGATTCAGGTATAGTCTCTGGTATAGTGGAAGGGTGGAATCCATAGTTGGCCCAGAATGGGGACTGGTTGGTAGCAGAGTGTAGCGAGTTGTTATATGCAAATTCCACCAGTGAAAGCAGGGAAGCCCAATTGTCTTGGGAAAAGGCTGCGAAGCAACGTAGGTACTGCTCCAAGGTTTGATCTGCACGCTCGGTTTGCCTGTTACTCTGGGGGTAGTAGGCTGAAGAAAGGTAGAGTTCCACACTCAGGGCTTTACAAATAGCTCTCCAGAATCTGGAGGTAAACTGTACCCCTCGATCCGAGACAATGTTGTTGGGCAAACCATGGAGTCTCACAAGCTCTCTGATGAACATGAGCTGTCTCTGTAGCTGAAGGTGTGTCTACCATGGGCAAAAATGGGTTATCTTTGACAGGTGATCCACCACCACCAGGATGGTAGTGAATCCTTCAGAGGGCGGAAGATCAACAATAAAGTCCGTGGAAATCATCTCCCATGGACGGTTAGGGACATTTAAGGCTTAGTCTTGTCACCTTTGCTGCGCAGGCACACCATGCAGGTTCTAACATAGACTCTACAGTCTCGACCAAGGTTGGGCCACCAGAAGGACCATTGGATAAGCTCACTAGTTTTATGGGCTCCAAAGTGGCCAGCTAATTGGTGATCATGGAATGTTTTGAGAACTGAAAGCCTTGCCTACTGGGGTATGAAGATCTTGTCTTGATGCCAGAGTAATCCATCCTGTCTCCTTAGAGAATCATGCTCTGTTTCAGGGCAAGATGCAGAGGCCTTTTCAATAGTCGATCTCAAGCTAGGCAGAATAAACAAAAAGTTCTGGGCAGAGAGAATGGTGCTCAGGGGAGCAGGTTCAGCAGATTCAGGGAACATCTGGGATAGGGCGTCTGCCTTCCCATTCTTAGATCCGGGTCTATATGTCAAATGGAAGTTAAATCTTAAAAAAACAAGGCCCATCTGGCCTGCCGGGGCCTTATGCGCTTAGCGGATCTCAAATATTCTAAGTTCTTATGGTCAGTAAAGATCATGAGTGAGTAGCGCCCTCCAACAGATACCTCCACTCTTCAAATGCTACTTTAACCACTTGACCACTGGGCACTTAAACCCCCTTAATAACCAGACCAATTTTCAGCTTTTGGTGCTCTCACATTTTGAATGACAATTACTCAGTCATGCAACACTGTATCTATATGAATTTTTTGTCCTTTTTTTCACACAAATAGAGCTTTCTTTTGGTGGTATTTAATCACCGCTGGGTTCTTTATTTTTTGCGCTATAAAAGAAAAAAGACAGAAAAATCTGTAAAAAAATAAATTTTTCTTCGTTTCTGTTATAAAATTTTGAAAATTAGTAATTTTTCTTCATATATTTTGGCCAAAATTTATACCGCTACATATCTTTGGTAAAAATAACCCAAATTAGTGTATATTATTTGGTCTTTGTGAAAGTTATAGCGTCCACAAGCTATGGTGCCAATATCTGAAAATTGATCACACCTGAAGTACTGACGGCCTATCTCATTTCTTGAGACCCTAACATGCCAGAAAAGTATAAATACCCCCAAATGACCCCTTTTTGGAAAGAAGACATTCCAATGTATTTAGAAAGATGCATGGTGAGTTTTTTGAAGTTGTCATTTTTTCCCACAATTCTTTGCAAAATCAAGTTTTTTTTTTCTTTTTTTTTTTTTCACAAAATTGTCATATTAGCAGGTTATTTCTCACACACAGCATATGCATACCACAAATTACACCCCAAAACACATTCTACTATTACTCCTGAGTATGGCGATACCACATGTGTGAGACTTTTACACAGCGTGGCCACATACAGAGGCCCAACATGCACGGAGCACCTTCAGGCATTCTGGAGCACCCATGCCAATTCTGACATTTCTCTCCTACATGTAAAAATCATCATTTATTTGCTAGAAAATTACATAGAACCCCAAAACATTATATATGTTTTTTTAGCAAAGACCCTAGAGAATACAATAGCGGTCATTGCAACTTTTTATCTCGCACGATATTTGCGCAGCAATTTTTCGAACGCGTTTTTTTTGGGAAAAAAAATGTTTTTTGCTTTAAAAAAAAACAAAACAGTAAGGTTAGCCCAATGTTTTTGCATAATATGAAAGATGAAGTTACGCCGAGTAAATAGATACCTAACATGTCACCTTTCAAAATTGCACACGCTTGTGGAATGGCACCAAACTTCGCCACTTAAAAATCCCCATAGGCGATGCTTTAAAATTTTTTACTGGTTACAAATTTTGAGTTACAGAGGAGGTCTAGGGCCAAAATTATTGCTCTCACTCTACCGATCGCAGCAATACCTCACATGTGTGGTTTGAACACCGTTTTCATATGTGGGCGGGACTTACGTATGCTTTCTGCATGCGAGCACATGGACAGGGGCGCTTTATAAAAAATTTTATTTTTTTTTATTGTTCATTTTACTTTATTTATTTTAGTTTGACACTTTTTTCCAAAAAAAAATTTTTTTGATCACTTTTATTCCTATTACAAGGAATGTAAACATCCCTTGTAATAGGAATATGGCATGACAGGTCTTCTTTACAGTGAGATGTGGGGTCAATAAGACCCCACATCTCACCTCTAGGCTGTGCCTGAAATTAAAAAAAAAAAAAAAAAAAAAATCCTGGCTTCGATCATAGCGGTGAGTTGGTAGAAGCACCGGAGGGCGGAGGGAGGGGGGGATGTCCCCTCTCGCCTCCCGTAAGAATGATCAAGCAGTGTAACAGCCGCTATGATCATTCTTATGGTGTAGGGAATCGCCGGCTGAAAAAGATGATATCTGAATGATGCCTGTAGCTGCACCCATCAGTCAGATATCCCCGCACAAAGTCAAGGTCGTCGTATGATGGAAGGCCGGAAGTGGTTAAAACGCTTTTTTTTTTTTTAACACAAAGTTGTCCATTTATACAATATTTCTAACACATAGCATGTACATATCAAAAATGACACCCCAAAATAGATTCTCCTACTCCTCCTGAGTACGGCGATACCACATGTGTGAGACTTCCACGGCCTGGCCACATAGAGAGGCTGGGTATGGCTGAGCATGGCCGAGCATGGCTGAGCATGGCTGGGTATGGCTGGGTATGGCTGAGCATGGGCGGGTAGGGCTGAGCATGGCTGGGTATTGCAGAGTATCGCCGAGTATGACTGGGTATGGCAGAGTATGGCTGGGTATGGCAGAGTATTGCTGGGTATCAACAAGTATTGCAGAGTATGGCAGAGTATTGCGGGTTATGGCAGAGTATTGCAGATTTTTGCGGGGTATTGCAGAGCATGGCTGGGTATGGCAGAGTATTTCAGAGTATGGCTGGGTATCATTGAGTATTGCAGAGTATGGCTGGGTATCCCTGAGTATTGCAGAGTATGGCTGGGTATCACTGAGTATTGCAGAGTATGGCTGGGTATCACTGAGTATTGCAGAGTATGGCTGGGTATTGTGGGGTATGGCAGAGTATTGCGGGATATTGCGGGGTATTGCAGGGTATGGCAGAGTATTGCGGGGTATTTCAGGGTATTGCAGGGTATGGCAGAGTATTGCGGGGTATTGCAGGGTATGGCAGAGTATTGCGGGGTATGGCAGAGTATTGCGGGGTATTCCAGGGTATGGCAGAGTATTGCGGGGTATTGCAGGGTATGGCAGAGTATTGCGGGGTATTGCAGGGTATGGCAGAGTATTGCAGGGGTATTGCAGGGTATGGCAGAGTATTGCGGGGTATTGCAGGATATGGCAGAGTTTTGCGGGGTATTGCGGGGTATTGCAGGGTATGGCAGAGTATTGCGGGGTATGGCAGAGTATTGCGGGGTATGGCAGAGTATTGCGGGGTATGGCAGAGTATTGCAGGGTATGGCAGAGTATTGCGGGGTATGGCAGGGTATTGCGGGGTATTGCAGGGTATGGCAGAGTATTGCGGGGTATTGCAGGGTATGGCAGAGTATTGCGGGGTATTGCAGGGTATGGCAGAGTATTGCAGGGGTATTGCAGGGTATGGCAGAGTATTGCGGGGTATTGCAGGGTATGGCAGAGTTTTGCGGGGTATTGCGGGGTATTGCAGGGTATGGCAGAGTATTGCGGGGTATGGCAGAGTATTGCAGGGTATGGCAGAGTATTGCGGGGTATGGCAGGGTATTGCGGGGTATTGCAGGGTATGTCAGAGTATTGCGGGGTATTGCAGGGTATGGCAGAGTATTGCGGGGTATTGCAGGGTATGGCATAGTATTTCAGGGGTATTGCAGGGTATGGCAGAGTATTGCGGGGTATTGCAGGGTATGGCAGAGTATTGCGGGGTATTGCAGGGTATGGCAGAGTATTGCGGGGTATTGCAGGGTATGGCAGAGTATTGCGGGGTATTGCAGGGTATGGCAGAGTATTGTGGGGCATTGCAGAGGGCATTGCAGAGCATTGCAGGGCATGCAGAGTAGTAGGGATGGCTGAGCATGGATGGATGGATGGCTGGATGTCTCTGTGCAGCGCTGTGGGCACTACACATGCAGCCCACAACGCTGCAGCCATCCATCCATCCCCCTCTCCGCTCACAGTGTACCGATCGGTACACAGGAGGGGAGGAGAGGAACCGGCGTCATCAGATGACGCCAGTTTGTTTACATGTGATCTCTCCGTCATTTGACGGAGCGATCACATGGTAAACGGCCGCGATCAGCGGCCATTTACCGGGATCTGTGATGCGCCGGGTCCTCTGGACCCGGCGGTCACGGATGCTCTCGAGTGCGCGCCCTAGGGGGCGCGCGAGAGCAGAATTCTGGGAGGACGTCCCTGGACGCCCTCCCAGAGTTAAACAACCGCCCTGTAGCCGTCATTTGGCTATGGGCCGGTTGTTAAGTGGTTAATTGCCAGGAGTTCTCTGTTGCCTATGTGATAATTCTTTTCAGCTTGGCTTAGTTTTTTGGAGCAGAAGGCTACTGGGTGCAACAAGGCCCTTGGGCCCAGACGCTGGGAGAGGACAGCACCTGTAGCTATTTCGGAAGCATCAACTTCAAGAACGAAAGGAAGTGCTGGGTCCAGGTGTTGTAATATTGGAGCGGAGGTAAACAAGATCTTCAGATGTTCAAAGGCTGCCTGGGCTTCCTGGTTCCAGAGGAAATGGGTATGAAGGTGAGTAAGCTGAGTTATTGGGGAGATAATGGTCAAGAAGCCTTTAATAAACCTCCGGTAGAAGTTGACGAAACCAACAAATCTTTGGACTCCCTTTCAAATCAGAGGGTGCAGGCCATTCAAGGATTGCTGAGACCTTTTGGGGGTCCATTGAAATCACCTCAGTGGAGATTTTGAGCCCTTAGAACCAGATGAACTGCTTCTCGAATTCACACTTTTCTGCTTTAGCATACAAATTATGACTTTGCAGGGTGTTTAGTACTTTCTTGACGTGGTCCCGGTGGAGTTCAAGTTAGGCTGAAAAGATCAAAATGTCATCCAGGTAAACGATCAGAAACAGGTCAAGGTACTCTCTGAAGATATTATTCATGAGGTTTTGGAAGGTTGCAGGGGAGTTACATAGTGCAAAGGGCATCACGAGGTACTCAAAATGACCGAAGCGTGTTCGGAAAGCCGTCTTTCATTCTTCCCCCTCTCTAATGCGGTCTAGGATGTAGGCCCCTCTCAAGTCCAGCTTAGTGAACACTTGGGCTGCTTGGAACCTCTGGAACAACTCTGGAATGAGGGGAAGAGGGTACCTGTTCTTGACAGTGATCTTGTTGAGCTCCCTGTAGTCAATACACGGCTGAAGGGAGTGGTCCTTCTTCTCAACAAAGGAAATACATGCTTCTGTGGGTGAGGAGGAGGGACGAATGAAACCCTTGGCCAGGTTCTCATCAATATATTGCCTGAGAGCTTCCAACTCAACCTTGGATAATGGGAAGATGCGTCCAAAAGGAATCTCTGCTCCAGGAAGCAACTCGATGGGGCAGTCATAGGGTCGGTGTGGAGGCAGGGTATTGGCTCATATTTTTTCCATACATGCTTTGGATATCTGATTGGATTTGCCCTTGTCATACATACTACCTACAAGTATCCTGGTTACCTTCATTACATCTCCTGGGATCTTCATCTATACAAGCCTATTTGACACAGTGGGTGTACACCCATCTGTTTCCAATTGCTCTGGAAAGCCCCCCACTTTTACATACGGTGGTGGACCTTCTATCAACATCATACTACCTTTCCACACTTCTTGGTGTTAGAAATACACCTCAGCGGATGTTTCGTGGACTTATTTTTCCACACCAGTTTGTGTTAGTTATATACACATTTAAGTGGATGTCTTCTGGACTCAATTTTCAATAAGTGTGTCATTTAAGAATATCTGCAAACCATGTTAATCTTGTATATCTATTAACCAAACCCATGTACACTTTTGGGATATATATTTATATTGTATGTCATGAATCATTGTTAGTTATCACTTACTTTCTAGCGCTGCACTTCCTCCTTACAATCTACATTGGATGTATTAAAGGTTGGAGGAATGGAGGCAGGGACAGCTGGGGCTGGGACTTTGGGTAGTACCCAAGTTGGCCTAAAGTTCTGGGATCGCTCAGCGTTCTGGAGTAGGGACTCTGGGTTCTGGGAGAGGCAGTAACACAGCAGGTGGAGCAGCAGCAGCTGAACTGGAGGGTGCCGTTGCAGAGGCAGAGCTTGTGGCTGGGTCGGGTTCGGCAGGAGTCATTGAAGTAGCCAGGTGCTGGAGGCCAATGGAGAGAGGGCTTCCTTTGCAGCTAAGTTCCAGACTCCCCTGAAGGTGAGACAGGAGGAGTCGGGCACAAAGTAACACAGGTCGCCTGTGAAGTTGCTTGCAGAAAGCTCAGGAATGCTGCTGTTGTGATGAACAGAGTCTGCAGGCTGGTGGCACCTGTGAAGTGAGACAGGTCTATAAAGTCACTGAGATAATACAGTAGTCAACACAAGCCGATATCAGAACCAGGTTTAAAGCAGAGCAGACAAAGTCAGGTGGAAGCCAGGTCAAACACGAGAAGCAGGCAGAGGGTATCCGCGAGACGAGCCAGGGTCAGGAACTGGAGATAGGCAGACAGGTTGGGAACAAGCTGGGTCAGAAACTAGACAACACAGGAGCAAGGAATACAAAACACAGGAACACAGGTAACAAGCTGAGATCAGTCAGAAACTTCAAGCACTGATTCACTTCCTTATAAAGGCCCATGTGATGTGCTGCTGGGGACGCTGGGTCCTAGAGCCCTTCTGTTGTTGGTGTCCTGACAGATGCTGGGTCCTAAAGCCCTTCTTCTGCTGTCAGCGCCCTGACACTGGGAGACATCATAAATATTTGAGGTGGACCTTGGGAGCTTTCTCTTTCCTCTGGCCGTAGCCTCAGAAGCGTGTGTGGTGTGCAATTTTGTGTGATTATGCCTGGGGTCTAGGAGGCCTTTGCATGTGCTTGGTGCAAATGCCTGTAAGCAGAAGAAGCCTGTCTGTCCAGTGTGCTCCTGCTGCTGGAGGTCATGGAGTCAGAGAGCTATACAGAGGAAAGAAATCTGGAAGAAGTGATGCCTGGAATGTAGTACCAGAGATGATTCTGCCACTGAACATCCTGAGAACGAAGAACTTGTGTGAGCATAGAAAACCACCAAATATCATGCTGCTTCTTCAGAAAAAGGTACAGGTTGCTGGTTTTGGCTTAAATGCCCCTTTTGCCAGTACAGAGGTCTATGTATGGAGTATGTGAGTCTGCAATCAGTAAGGGTGTTCTAAATTCCCTAACCCTCTCTCCCACATGTTACAGTAAGTAATAAAAAAAACAGCATTTTAACCCACACTATTTATTTTTAATGATAATTAGTAATACATTTTGTCAGAGAAAAAACAGAAACTGACTTATGAAAATACGAACACTTTTGTGCCTTGGCAAGCCATCTTGTAATCTAACCTTGAATAGCTTTATATATTAGCACGCAGATGATTCAACATAATATAAATATATTGTATGCTTTTTTTTTTTTTTTGGGCAAGTTATGTAATGATGCTATTCCATTATATGATGTGAGATAATGTCCTTTAAAGTGACTGACCCAATTGTTACAAATCCCCATCTTGAAGGCCTTGGACTCATCCCTGGGAAAATGCTAGCGCACTCTGTCTCCAGGGGTACCTTCCATGCCTCTGGTGGTCTATACACTTCTATGAGATATCCAACATACTATAATAAGCAGTTACTGTTTTGTATACTTGAAATAACCCCTTTGTAGATATGATTCATTTTTATATGTAATTTACTAAAAAAATCCTGTTCATTCTGCAAGGGAAAAACCAGCATTTTAACCCACACAATTTATTTTTAATGATAATTAGTAATACATTTTGTCAGTGAAAAAACAGAAACTGACTTATGAAAATACGAACACTTTTGTGCCTTGGCAAGCCATCTTGTAATCTAACCTTGAATAGCTTTATATATTAGCACTAAGATGATTCAACATAATATAAATATATTGTATGTTTTTTTTTTTTGGACAAGTTATGTAATGATGCTATTCCATTATATGATGTGAGATAATGTAATTACTAAGCTATCAAAACGGAGCAGATGTACACAGTGTTTGTGATATATAATACATTTATATTATACATGTCTACCTGGTTTCCAGAGAGCATTAGCTCAAACTCTAATGAATGCTGATTTTATATATGGAATCTCATATACTTGTTTATTTATAGATGAATGCTAAAAAGAAATGTTTTCATCCCTACACCTCATTTATTAAAATGAGAAAAAAGAATACAGGAACAGAACCCATAGAATCAATTCTAGAATGCTGCCATAAAAACAATTCTATACCTTCATGCTGACAAAATGTTGCCCAGAATGTTAATATGTATTCTTAAAAAAAATAACAGCATGTCTTATACGGTGAACAAATTGCAATAACACATACAAAATCTGGCTCAATATAGCAATATAATATCTCCTGTCATAAACAGGTTGGTCTTTTTGCACCGAGGCACCATCAAACACAGAGATTTTTCCAGGGCTCTGAGTTCATGTCCAAAATGAAATGATAGATTATTACTGGCGGTTAGAGCAGTACCGTTAGTGGTAGGCACTGCGGAATTTGCGGTGCTCTTAGCCTCAGCTGCGATTCAAACCTTTGCACTAGATGTGCAATCTACATCAAGAAACTCATGTTCTCCTTTCTAATCGAAACGTTTTTGTGACTAATAGGGATGAGCCAAATACCGAAAAGACAAGGAGAGAGGCGGCTCTAAGTGCAGATGTATAAAACATTTTAATAAACACTTGATACAGGCAACTCACATTTGTGAAGTAAATTCAGGCATGTAAAAATCCCAACAAGGGGAGATGGCATCAGTTGACAGTCTGATGCCATCTCCCCTTGTTGGGATTTTTACATGCCTGAATTTACTTCACAAATGTGAGTTGCCTGTATCAAGTGCTTATTAAAATGTGTTATACGTCTGCACCTAGAGGCGCCTCTCTCCTTGTCTTTTCAGTGTATTGGAACATGGTTCTCTGTTCCCATGTGACAGCAGCCCTGCGTATTGGATTTTTCACCACCTCCCCTTATGGTCATTGGACTTTCTAACACTGTTAATGACCTTAGACTATGTTATTTAATTTATCCATTGGCTCTGATTGTTGTGCTGAACTAATGTTCATGCCATATTACACTATGGGATTCCAAACACGCAACCTGGCAGGCCACAGAAAAAGGGGGGACGAGAGAGCACCCCCCCTTCTGAACCGTACCAGGCCACATGCCCTCAACATGGGGAGGGTGCTTTGGGGTCCCCCCAAAGCACCTTGTCCCCATGTTGATGGGGACAAGGGCCTCATCCCCACAACCCTTGCCCGGGGGTTGTGGAGGTCTGCGGGCGGGGGGCTTATCGGAATCTGGAAGCCCCCTTTAACAAATGGACTTAGCCCCCTGAGTCATGACTGACCAAAGGCACCCTGCCTTTGGCCAATTATGGCTCTCTCAGCAGAGCGTGCTGTGATTGGCCAAAGCACACAGAGACACTGGAGCATTACATTTTGACAACATGTTAATTCGGTTCTGTGGAAAGCTTCTAAAAACCCAGATGAATTAGTAAAATATTTTAGTAAAGATAACATAAAACGTATTAACAGTATTTTTATGTAAAAAAAATGAATGGAAACTTTATAAAGTTGAAGATTACTTGGCTGGTTTACTTACTGTTTTATCTTTCTAGTGCTCTCTTTACTAAACCATGCCACAGAAAACATTCACTGTTAAACAATAATGAATACACCAGAAAAAAAAAGTGTGAGCTCAAGAATACAAATGAAAATGCATAATTGAAGATATCTGTGTCAGGGACCGGTGTGACCAGAAATGTGTGGACTGCAATAGAGTGTACCAAACACAGGTAAAGTGTAAATAATATGATTTATTAAAAGATAAGTCAACAACAAAGAAAACACACCTCCAATACAGTAGATAGTGTAACCCAACCAGTGAACCAACAACCAGTGAACACAAAACAAACGACAGTCTAAATCCAATATGTACAGAGCATGGGATAACCAAATCCTAATCGTACCAGAGCCAGGGACAAACACGGGAGATCAAGCAGAGGGGAGCTGGGAACAAGATAGGTCAGGGAATGGGAACCAGGAGATGGACTGAGCGGGTAGGAAGAAATCAGGCTGCAGGATCAGGGTCAGAGTCCAGGAACAGGAGATGGGATGCAGACTTCAGGAACACAGATCAGGGGCACAACGAGAAAATACCAAGGCAAAGTGTAATAGCATTCACCAGGTTTAAATACATCTCCTGCAGTCAGCATCGGGTGATGTCTGATTACAGGGGATGATGTCAGCTCCTGACTGCCGAGAGACACCCGTTGGTGGACACCGGAACTGCAGCCTATAGATCTGGGAGCACAGTGCCACCAGCAGGTGAATCCTCTCCCGATAGTCAGACTTCGACTGCTGAGAGACACCCGCTGGTGGACACTGGAACTGCAGCCCATAGATCTGGGTGCCACAGTGCCACCAGCATGTCAATCTGACAATCTGGTAATACTAGCAATGACCTAAAATTATAAAATGATACACTTTAATCAAAATTGTCTCATTTTATTCATGCTAAAGCCTCATGTCTGTTTTGCCTTTACATGCAGACTACCTAGTCAAATCTACCCTTTTAATGTGGGGAAGGCCAGTAAAGGCAATCTATAGTAACATTATAAAATATAAAGTTATATTCATTGTCTGTTTCTTCTTGTCTGATAGTGAAGTGCAGTGGCAACACAATTAAATAGTTTAATAGTGCAAATATGGTATGCAGAAGGCGTTCACTGCTGAATCAAATTGAATAGTCACTGGGGATAAGTTCACTGCTAAACCAGATTTGTAAGGATTTGTAAATACTGTATCTATAAATCAAAACTCTATAGCAGTCTTTAAAACAGTCTGGCTAAAAACAGGTTAATCTTATGGTTAGCACTTTGCCAATGGGGTTGATTCATTAAAAAAATAGATACTGTTATTATAGCAAAGTGGGTTTGGAAAATACATTTTTACTATTAAAAGTGAATGTTCACTTAATTTAGCAACGTAAAGCTGGGTTTACTTTAAAAATAATATATTTTTATTATATACAGTATATATATATATATATATATATATATATATATATATATATATATATATATATTAAATAGCAGTGGGCTGAACACTCCCTGATTCCGTTAGCACCAGAACTTTCCAACATCACAAAAGTTCGGAGCCAAAAAACAAACCCCATTGAAGTCTGTGGGACTGTCAGGAAAAACGTCTGCGGCGTACAGCCGCTGTTACCAGGCACACACATGTGCGCAGGCGCCAACCAAGAATGACCAGAACAACCACAGGAGCTTCTGTAGACACACATGCACATGTGCAAACGCGTCTGTGCGTATGTGCACACACCTGTCACCAGAACTGGCGCTAGTCGGCTTATTTAAATGGAGCTTCAACGCTGACTGGTTGCTGCTTGGTCTACAGCGTTTACCTGAATCCTGATTCTTGTGTGTACTGACTTCTGCTACCAATCCGGCTTGTTCCTGACTACACTTCTGCCTGCTGTTTATGCCTGATCTGTCCGTCTGTTGCCAAAACCTGCCTGTGACCTGACTACGCTTCTGCCTGCTGTTTATGCCTGATCTGTCCATCTGTTGCCAGAAACCTGCCTGTGACCTGACTACGCTTCTGCCTGCTGCTTATGCCTGATCTGCCTATCTGTTGTAAAACCTGGCTCGTCTGACCCTGCTTCTAGCCATCCAGCCTGCTACAGTTCCTGCTTCCTGTGGTGCACCTCTGCTTGCCTATTGCCAAGTCTGCCAGAATATCTAAATCTTGCCTGTTACCTGATGGTTCCTGCTTCCTGTTTGTGGGTTCCTGGCTACTACTTGTACAGACTTCTGGACTGATCATAGGCACTCTTACCTTGCTGTGCTCCTGAGTCTGCTGTCCCACTATCAGCGGCTCACGAGCCGGAGCTGTACGAGAGGCCTTCCTCTACATGTCAGGCTCACCACCAGGTACGTGACAGTACCAAGCAGCTATGACGGAGCCTGCAGGAGGAACATCTCTCGTACCTGGAATCTGCCAGAGCATCGCAGGCCTGACAGAAGCATTCAAGACCCTGCAGGAAAAGTTTGTTCAACTCGAGGAAAGTGTGCAGGACCTGCTTTCTCCTACCACTCCTGCGGCTGCATCTTCTGCAATTGTGTCAACCCAGACTGTGTCCAGTACTGGCCCTACCACAGTGATGACATCTCCTGAGCCACGAGTGCCTTGTGCCGAAAGGTTCTCCGGAGACCGGTCCAAGTTTAGAGCATTGTGCAATGCCTGTCAGCTCTATTTTTCACTCCAACCACATACTTTCTCTGCCGAGACTACCAAGATGGGGTTCATCATATCCTTGCTCCAGGGTGAACCCCAAACCTGGGCTCATCGGCTGTTGGAAGTGAAGGACGCACAACCTGATACCAGGTCCTCCTTCTTCCAGGCTATGTTCCGACTGTATGAAGACCCCCAACAGACTGCTACTGCTGAGTCCTCTCTCCATGCACTCCAGCAATGCCACCGAGCAGTCGAGGACTATGTTACGGACTTCAGATGCTGGAATGCAGACACAGGTTGGAACAATGCAGCATTGCAACATCAGTTCCGCCTGGGGTTAGCGGAGGATCTGAAGGATGAGTTAGCTCATGTGGGGGTGCCGAGTTCACTGGAGGACTTAATTTCCTTATCCATCCTGATCGACCATCGTCTTCGAGAACGCAGGTGAGAAAAGTCAACGGGTCCATCTTAGCCTGTGTGGATGATGCCTAAATTATTGTTATTATTATACAGGATTTATATAGCGCCAACAGTTTACGCAGCGCTTTACAATATAAAAGGGAGACAATACAGTTATAATACAATAAAATACAAGAGGATTAAGAGGGCCCTGCTCAGAAGAGCTTACAATCTAATAGGGTGGGGCAGGTGGTACAAAAGGTTGTAACTGTGGGGAAAGAGCTGTTGGAAGTGGTAGGAGATTAGTTGGAGACGTGATAGGCTTTCCTGAAGAGATGAGTTTTCAGGGATCGCCTGTAGGTAGCAAGAGTAGGGGATAGCCAGATAGATGGAGGTAGCCAGTTCCAGAGGATGGGTGAGGCTCTGGAGAAATCCTGGAGACGAGCATGGGAGGAGGAGATGAGAGAGAAGTCCCAGTTCGTGCCCAGCCAACACCTGTTAAGTTGTCTTCCTCCGGACCAGCAACAGTAACATCCACACGACTAGGCCTGATTCGCCCGTCACTCTCCCTTGAAGAACAGTCACGACGCTGTCAGGACAATCTCTGCCTCTACTGTGGAGGGGCCGGCCATTATGTACGGAATTGCCCAGCTAAAAGACGTAGATGTCTACCACTGCTTACACGGTGAGTTCGAGCAACAAAGTATCCAGTTCTTGGGATTAATCATCTCTTCCGGTGGAACTGAGATGGATCCACAGAAAGTCTCAGCAATTCTAACCTGGCCAGCCCCCACTGATAAGAAGGGAATCCAACGATTTGTGGGGTTTGCTAATTTCTACCGCAGATTCATCAAGAACTTTTCGGCTATCATCACACCCATCACACAACTTACCAAGCAGCTTTTTCGTTTCCGCTGGTCCCCCGAAGCCCAGGTTGCCTTTGAGACTCTTAAAGGACTGTTTACGTGTGCTCCTGTACTAAGCCATCCAGACCCAGTGCTGCCCTACATCCTGGAGGCTGGAGGTGGACGCTTCCGAGAGTGCTGTCAGAGGGGTTCTGTCCCAGCACCAAGGTCTCAAGAATCTGATTCATCCGGTAGCCTTTTTCTCTCGGAAGCTCGCCCCTGCTGAGAGAAACTATGATGTCAGTGATCATGAGCTTCTTGCCATAATAGCCGCCCTTGAGGAATGGAGGTATTTGCTAGAGGGAGCAGCACACCCAATACTGATATACACGGATCGTAAGAACCTCGAGTATTTACGGACTGCTAAATGGCTGAAACCTCGCCAGGCCCCTTGGGCACTTTTCTTCTCGAGGTTTCTATTCCGTATCACCTACAGACCTGGGTCTAAAAATGTCAAGCCTGACGCACTGTCGCGCATGCTCGAAGACCCTAAGGACTTGCCAGGGTCAGACACTATCCTGTCAGCAGGAAACTTTCTGTTACTACAGACCGACCTTGTGTCACAACTAAAGCAAGCTTCTACAGTTACCCCTGCTTCCATCGGGGATACCCTTCAGCAAGGGAGGGTCTTCTTTGGAAGGGGGACCGAGTTTTTGTTCCAGAAGGAGCTCAGATGCCGGTGTTGGGTTTCTGCCATGACCATCCTATAGCCGGCCACTTCAGGATTCGCAAGACAACAGAACTGGTGCAACGTACATTCTGGTGGTCTAACCTGGAAATAGACTGTAAAGACTGCGTAAGTGCATGCACCACCTGTATCTGAAATAAAAGCACCCGAAACAAGGCCTGAGGCTTGCTCAGACCTCTGCCTGTGCCCGACAGGCCTTTCTATGGACTTTATAGTAGAATTACCACCTTCTGAAGATTGTACGCCCATCTTTGTTATTGTTGATCGTCTGTCCAAAATAGCCCACTTCTTACCTTTAAAGGGTACACCTTCTGCTGCAAAGACTGCTCGAGTGTTCATCAGGGAAGTTGTGAGACTCCATGGGATACCTGTTGATATCGTATCTGACCGAGGGGTCCAATTTACGTCTAGGTTCTGGAGAACACTCTGCGAGACCCTGAAGATTAAACTCTCTATGTCATACCACCCACAGTCTAACGGACAAACCGAACAGACTACCAGACATTGGAACAATATATCTGTTGCTTCACATCATTTGTCCAGGATGACTGAGTATCTCTCCTACCATTAGCTGAGTTTGCTTATAACAACTCCTGTCATACAGCCACTAAGCAGTCCCCGTTCTTCGTAAGCTATGGATTTCACCCCACCTTCTTGCCCGACCTTATTCCCGAGTCCTCAGTTCCAGTCGTACGGTAGATTTCTTCGGTCGTAACAATAAATTGTTGCAAGAAGGTGTAACTAAAGCGCAGGAAGATAATAAAAAGACTTTCGACAGAAGGAGGAGACGGGAACTGATCCTGCAGCCAGGAGACCAGGTTTGGTTGGCCACAACCAATCTGAGATTGGCTTGTCCATCAAAAAAGCTTGCTCCAAAGTTTCTGGGACCATTTCCTGTAAAGAGGAAGATTAACAACGTTTCCTATGAACTGTCTTTACCGGATTCCTTCAGAATACATCCAGTGTTCCATGTGTCTTTGTTAAAACCCACGGTGCCGGATCCTTTTCCTAATCGGGAGACTAGACCACCTGAATCGGTGATCATCAATGGGGATGAGTTGTTCGAGGTAGAGGCAATTGTAGAAGAAGGGGTCGTCTGCAATACCTAATTAAGTGGAAGGGTTATGGGACAGAGGAGAACTCCTGGGAACCTGAGCAGGATGTACACGCTATGGACTTGGTCCACGCTTTTTTCCGCAGCCACCCCCAGAAGAAGAACCAACTGGGCATCTGGAGGCTGCCTGTAAGGGGGAGCAGTGTCAGGTAAGACGTCTGCGGAGTACAGCTGCTGTTTCCAGGTGCACACCTGTGCGCAGGCGCCAACCAAGAATAAACAGAACAACCACAGTCACTTCTTTAGACGCGCGAACGTGACCGCGCACGTGCACACACCTGTCACCAGAACTGGCGCCAGTTGGCTTATTTAAACAGAGCTTCAACGCTGACTGGTTGCTGCTTGGTCTACAGCGTTTACCTGAATCCTGATTCCTGTGTGTACTGACTTCTGCTACCAATCTGGCTTGTTCCTGACTACGCTTCTGCCTGCTGTTTATGCCTGATCTGCCCGTCTGTTGCCAGAAACCTGCCTGTGACCTGACTATGCTTCTGCCTGCTGCTTATGCCTGATCTGCCTGTCTGTTGTCAAACCCAGGTCGTGTGACCCTGCTTCTAGCCATCCAGCCTGCTACAGTTCCTGCTTCCTGTGGTGCACCTCTGCTTGCCTATTGCCAAGTCTGCCAGCCTATCTACCATCTCGCTTGCCTGTTACCTGCTGGTTCCGGCTTCCTGTTCGTGGGTTCCTGGCTACTACTTGTACAGACTTCTGGACTGATCATAGGCACTCTTACTTCGCCGTGCTCCTGAGTCTGCTGTCCCACTATCAGTGGCTCATGAGCCGGAGCTGTACGAGAGGCCTTCCTCTACACGTCAGGCTCACCACCAGGTACGTGACAGGGACCTGAACTGGAAAAATCAAAAGTGCCAATTTTGAAGCCTTATATGCAAGTTATTGGTCATACAAAGGGTATGGGGGTTTGGGTACTGCCCTGGGGGACATGTATCAATGAAAAAAGTTTGGAAAAAAGATCATTTTTAAATGAGCAGTGATTTACTAATGCTTCAAGTGAAACAATAAAAATGAAAAATTCCTTTAAATAAAGTGCCTGGGTGGTCCCCTGGGCAACAGTCTTGCAGAGATTCCAGATCCAGAAAACACTTATTTGGTGACATCGGCATCAGGGGCTTAATAGCTGCTGCTAATCCAAGAATGATTAATTTTGATAAATGTCAGCCGGTCAACGGAGTCTGTGAACAGACGCATGATTTTATCTGTCACAAAACCTCCGGCAGCACTGAATGCCCATTCAGAAAGCATGCTGGATGCAGGGCAGCCAAGTGTTCAATTGCTTATTGGGCAGTGGTCTATTCTCGTGACCCAGTGGATCGTTAACTGGAAATCTCTCCATGTCTGTTTTCACCCCTAGATAATCTACCACCATATGATTCAGATGCTGATGATGGGATGTGGAAGCTGACAGCTCTGGGCACTGGGGACTAAACAAAATTTGAAATGCATCACTGAGGTGGCACCCTTCTCCACCACTCCTATCTTGACCAACAGAAGCCTCAAAACTAGCTTTTTCATGAGACAGTAACCTACCAGAGTCTGGAAAAGTGTTACATAAACTCTTCTTTAAGGTGTCCTCAAGATCCCTCTGTGGGGATGGGATGAGTTCTGAGACTTTCCCCTTGTAATGGTGGTCAAGGAGGGTTGCCAACCAATAGTGATCCCTCTCTTTGATTCCACAAATTCTCGGGTCCTTTCACAGGTTTTGAAGAATGAGGAAGGTCATGCATCCCAAGTTTGTGGAGGCATGAGAAACAGAGTCCTCGTGGTCACTGAGGATTACAGTATCTGGAACTGGCTCCTCCAGGCCATGTACTACTACCAAGGGTTCTGGGTACTGAAAATCATCTCTTAAGGTTTGACATATGTCTTTGTCTGCTTCAATGCCTCCACAACTACCAGAATCCTCCTCCCTCTCCTCTTGTGTTCTCTGTGGCATCGTAAGAATGGTGTCTGTATAAAGTGGGCCTTGAAAGGAAGTCCTCCTCTTCCTCTTCCTGCTGCTTTGCCTCAAGTGCCCTATCCATAATGCCACACAGAGTCTGCTCCAGCATCTACACAAGAGGTATTGTGTCACTGATGCATGCATTGTCACGGCTCACCATCCTTGTTGCCTCCTCAAATGGTGACAGTACAGTGCACGCATCCTTTATCAGCAGCCATTGGCATGGGGAAAAAAGCTGAGCCGCCCTGAGCCTGTCGTTGTGCCATACTCACACAGGTGCTCGCTGATGACCCCCTGCTGCATGTGCAGCCACAGCAGCATTGTCAAAGTTGCGTTCCACCTGATAGGCATGTCACAAATCAGGCGGTTTATGGGCAGGTGAATTTCATCCAACTGAGCACTGGCTGTATGACCACCTGAAATCGCTACAGACTCTTTTGGCCTGCTTTAGAAGATCTTCCAACCCTGGGTACCTGTTTAAGAAACACTGCACCACCAAATTGAGGACATGTGCCAGGCTTGGCACATGTGTCACTTTTCCCTGTCTAAAAGCAGACAGGAGGATAGTGCCATTATTGCACACCACCATTCCTGGCTCCAGCTGGCATGGCGTGAACCACCTCTGGGCCTGCCCCTGCAGAGCTGCAAGAATCTCTGCTCTGTTGTGTCTTTCCTAGACAGACCAGCTGAAGCACTGCATGGCATCTTTTAGCCTGACTCATTGAATAGCCCCTTTAATGCTTAGGGGGTACTGGTGGTTCATAGGACAATTCAGCAGAGGAGGGCATGGAGGAGGAGGAGGAGGAGGAAGGGGTGGAGCTGACAAACCTTGCATCCTCACCACGAGCTGTATGGAGACATGGCGGCAAAACAAGCTGCAGCACTGAGCCCTGTCCTGCATCCTTCCAAGTTGAAAGCAGAGTTACCCAGTGTGCTGTGAACATAATATAGCGTTCCTGACCATGCTTGCTGGACCACATGTCAGCAGTAATGTACACCTTGTGGCTTACAGCCTTGCTCAACGATGCCACAACATTGCCTTCTCTGTGAGGATACAGAGCTGGAATGGCCTTACGTACAAAGGAATAGCGACTGGGAACCTGCAATTGTGGTACAGCACATTCTACAAAATCAGGGAAGGGGGCAATCTTGAATTTAGATGCTGGGCATATGGGTGGGTGCACTCACTTTTGTGAGATACTGTATATATACGGTCTAGTATATACAGTATCTCACAAATGTGAGTACACCCCTCACATTTTTGTAAATATTTTATTATATCTTTTCATGTGACAACACTGAAGGAATGACACTTTGCTATAATGTACAGTAGTGAGTGTACAGTTTGTATAACAGTATAAATTTGCTGTTCCCTCAAAATAACTCAACACACAGCCATTAATGTCTAAACTACTGGCAACAAAAGTGAGTGCACCCCTAAGTGAAAATGTCAAAACTGGGCCCAATTAGCCATTTTCCCTCCCCAGTGTCATCTGACTCGTTAGTGTCCCAGGGTCTCAGGAGTGACTAGGGAGCAAGTGTGTTAAATTTGGTGTTATCGCTCTCACTCTCTCATACAGGTCACTGGAAGTTCAACATGGCACCTCACGGCAAATAACTCTCTGAGGATCTGAAAAAAAGAATTGTTTCTCTACATAAAGATGGCCTAGGCTATAAGAATATTGTCAAGACCCTGAAACTGAGCTGCAGCAAGGTGGCCAAGACCATACAGCAGTTTAACAGGACAGGTTCCCCTCAGAACAGGCCTCCTTATTGTGCATCTTGAAACAGCCACACCACATGTTTTCAGAGAGTCCTGTATTTTACCTGAAGTTATTTGTGGGTTTTTCTTTGCATCCCGAACAATTTTCCTGGCAGTTGTGGCTGACATGTTAGTTGGTCTACCTGACCATGATTTGGTTTCAACTGAACCCCTCGTTTTCCACTTCTTGATTAGAGTTTGAACACTGCTGATTCTCAATTCCTTGGATATCCTTTTATATCCCTTTCTTGTTTTATACAGTTCAACTACCTTTTGCCGCAGATCCTTTGACAATTCTTTTGCTTTCCCCATGACTCAAAATCCAGAAATGTCAGTGCAGCACTGGATGAAAGATGCAAGGGTCTGTCAGGAGTCCAGAAACTCATTGACCTTTTATACACACACACACTAATTACAAGCAAACAGATCACAGGTGAGGATGGTTACCTTTTAATAGCCATTCAAACCCCTTTGTGTCAATTTGTGTGCATGTTATCAGGCCAAAA